>NC_064824.1:96765607-97091857 GCF_024166365.1 Elephas maximus indicus
GTACGCCGCACCATCAGGGGCTAAAAACTTGTTCTTAGACGGGCAAAAATCTCTTCGTCTGCTGAATACTGTGGTTCCAACCTTGAACTTTTGGCACTTTCCGAAGGGGAAGGTAGAATAACAATGGCGACCAAGGTTTGTGGCTTGCTTTGGATATCTCATCTAGTTTATATTTAGGAAAATTGCAATAAATGGGATTCAAAAGCTCATAGCTATGGACATTTTGGGGAGTTGGGGAAGTGCAACATAAAAATATAGACGAACGCTCTGAAAATATAATCACCATTCATTCCAGTCATGGAGAGGAATGAGCATGACAGAGGCTGCATCTTCCAGTGATATCCAGACTGTGGGCTGAGAATGGGTTTGCCATGGTTAAAATCAGTACTCCAAAACTTGTGTGTTTAAAATGGAAAAAAGACTGGTGGTTGGAAACCTTATTTCTCTTTGTTACTGTTTTTGAAACATCAGGACATCAGCTTGTCTCTTGGGACTGTGCCCAGGAGGTCTAATTTTGCTGAAGTCAAGGCTTTGAAGTTAGTATTCTAAATTAGTTATATTTTGATTTTACTTGGATTTGTAGAAAAACTAAAAAAGTCAACATCTAAGAGAGGCAATTCCAGGTTCTTCCTACCTCCTGTGAAATTGTATTTTGGTTGTTATGCTGAAGACACAAAAGTAAAAAATATCCTTCTGAAATGTTCATGCTACACAAGCAGTTCTTTGAGAGCTAAGTCACATTCCCCAGGACTAAATGGCATAATTTCATTCCTAGAAGCATAATAAGGACTCCCTTCTACTGCTCAGTGATTAGAATGTTGGGATGAATCCTTGCCTCCACTGTCTCACTAGAGTAAATGTTTTCATATCATCAGAAAGGGCCTGGGGTGGGAATGGAGGTGGGGAACAGAATTAGAGATTCAAGCTAGAACCAAAGCAGTGGATGCTGAAAACAGTGAATCAGAGAATGTCTAAAAGATCGTTTGGATCCAGGGAATAATCAGAAACTAGAAGTCAAAGTGGAAAAATGAGTCAGAGTCAAAATGGCAATGTGTATGAACTGGAAGCAGAGATAAGACAGTTTGATTAAAAGCAAGTGAACAGAAATATATATGGTTTATTAGTTAGGTGTCCATGGAATTTTGCCTTACCTTATCATCTTTCTGACATTCAGCTAATGACCTCAGGCTGTGGTGTAAGAATCCTGTGGGTTCAAAGGTCAGGCAGCCTACAGCTAAATGCTGTTATCCAAGGTTGGGGTGGGGTTCTGGAATGCCCTAGAGGTTTGATTTTGGAAAGGATGCCTTGCTGTGAATCCTTGTGCTTTCTGTAAAAACATCAGCATTCGTTGGTCCACACCATTCACAAACAAGTACTGCAAATCTAATTTGGTTAATTCACAAGCCTTTTTTTTTTTTTTCACCTGTTCAATTTAATACCATTCAGGTTTGTCAACAAGTGATATGCCAGTTTCCTGCCAGACTGCTCAAGGCAAAATGTGAATCATCAGTGGCTAAATGGCTTTCCTTGACATTGAATAAATTTCCAATTTCCTATTTAGCAATGATGCATGTACATAACAGACCTTAATAGAAAAATAAGGCCTTTCTACACTTTATCTAACTCAGATATTCACATAATTATGCTCCATTGTGGAGCTTTGTGTGTGTTAGTATATCTGGCTTTATATGTGTATGCCAGAAGCCCTGGTGGCACAATGGTTAAGCACTCCAGTGCTAAAAGTTGATAGTTCAAACCCAGCAGCAGCTCTATGGGAAAAAAGGTCTGGTGATCAGCTCTCATAAAGATTACAACCTAGGAAATCCTATGGGGCAATTCTGCTCTGTCATATAGGGTTGCTAGGAGTTGGAATCAATACGACGGCACATAACAGCAATGTGTGTGTGCGTATGTATGACATGATATGTGTACACACAGACTTACCCATAAAATACCCATGAATATTTGGAATAAAATGACATAAAATTATTAATTTTGTATTTCATTTGACATTAATTTATGTAGAAAGTGTAAGAATTTTTCAGGTACATTCCATGTAATGTTTTTAATATTTCATTGAGGTAAGTAATATTATTCCCATATTCTAGTAGGAGAAACAGATTCCAAAGGGTTAAATAACTTGTGGTAAAACTGTGATTCAAACCAAGTCTGTTCACTTCAAAGCCCATGCTTATTTGCATTGTCTCCTATTGTTGCTTTCATTATAGTGTTCTAATTCTTGCTGACAACACGGATCACTTTGTTTTGCTGTTATAGCCCATAGGTGCTGAATCAAAGCATTAAATTTATTGCTAGTATACCAGTTAACCAGTTGCTATCGAGTTGACTCCAGCCGATGGTTACACCATGGGTATCAGAGTGGAGCTGTGCTCCATAGGGTTTTCAATGACTGATTTTTCAGAAGTTGATTGCCAGGTTTTGCTTCCAAGGTGCCCTCGTGTGAACTCAAACTTCCAACCTTTTGGTTAACGGAGCACATTAAACATTTATACTACCCAGGGACTCCCGATTGCTATTATACATTCACTATTATTGTTGCCCTCCATTTCCAAAACCTGGGACTGAATCCAAAGGGAGGAATTTTGGAAAGTAGAGAGCCAAGTTTATCTTCCAAAAGAATTTTCAAAGCGTATGGATAATATATATCAGGAATATATGCCTGAGAATACCAAAAAGTCTGAATTCTTTCTTGATAACCACATCAAAGGTAATTCTTGAGGTTTAGAAAGATAAAAATATTCCTTGGAAAAATAAAAGGAAATTAGCAAAAATTAGTCCAAACGCAAACACCACAAGAAGAACTGTATAACTATATACCCATAAGTATATGTTAATAAATTTAGCAACAAAAATATACAGTGCTTCATGATGTGACTCATTAAAAATGAATTTAACTAGCTGGTGGCAGAATATGAATGCACGCACAATGGTTACAGTAAATGTGCAAGTGTAGCCTTTCTTTTAGACCAAGTATTAGGGAAGAAAATTGCATACTTGATGTCTGGCGGTTTCTAGAATGCTGTTTTTGTTTACGGGTTGGGCAAATGCCAGTGGTTTCAACAAAATAAGAATGAAAATCATACATTATTGTGAAGTTATTTTAAAAACAACAGATGCAAGACAGGTCATGGAATGTTTTTGTGACTGTTGGGCAAGGAAATAGAACCAAACTCTACAATTCTTGAAGGATTAAGAGCATACTTTTTATTTGGGTATCCCAGGAATTAATGTTGTGAAGCCTCCCCAGATGCACACACTATGGAGAATATCATGTTATTGTAATATTTTACCTGATGAGTAATTACAAATGGAATAGATTATTCCCAGATGTAAATGGAGATTGTTTATTTCAATGAAGCTAGAGCAATGTTAAAATCTAGGAATGCTCTTTTTTTCCTTCTGAGCTTTTATTTTTCCTTAGCATTTCTCCCATTGAATTTGTGGGTGGACATTTAAACTTTATAGACGTGGCTCCTTAACTCATTACTTGGTAACACACACATTTTATCCCCGCAAGCACTGAGGTAAAATAGTTGTCTCTAGTGGAAAGGGATGAGTCACAAAAATTATTTCCAAAAGTGTACTCCTTTGGTTTCAGTTCATTGTATAGATTTGAAAGCTCTACTTTATGGAAAAATTTATGGAACTTAAATGAGTGAGAGGCGTCCATAAGGTGAATGCCTCTGGCCACCAGAAGGTCTCTCATGGAACAGTGGAGTATGTTATGCGTATCTTATGAACCAAACAATGAGTGAGTGACTTAGCCATTTCATGAGATACGATTGCCTAAGTGCTTAATTCATTTCTTGAAAAATCCACTTACTCTAATGGTTGCTTTCCAGCAGAGATGGTTGAAAGTCAAAATGTAACATGTAATTTTTAACTTTCAAAAGAATTTTGAAATGTGTGTGGTTATTGCAACCTCTCTCCTTTGTTCTCTCACTCTTTCTGTTGTGCACTCCCTCATTCGTACAATTTCTGAACCATTGTGTTGTTTTCCTCAACTCTACCCCCAAATACAACATTCAAGAATTTTATTTGTGATGGCTTAATTTTTTACTGTGACCCCTAATTTTTTTCCTTGTGCATCCTGCCTGGGTCATCCCTGTCTGATAGACAGATTTTTTTTTTTTTTTTCCATTCTGAGATCCTCTAGTGTCTTCCTGGCTTATTGTAAAAATGGCGTGTCATCAGAGCTCCTCTAACTTCAGAGGGAGAGGGGAGAATTGACATCAGCACCAGCCCAAAGCTGAAGCCTATGAGGTAGAGGTCAGACATACCTCCACTCTGCAACCGTTTTACCAGTTCTGACACTAGCTGTCCCTTCCACGGCACTCTCTACTTTTCTTCTGGGTTTGATAACCTATTGCAATGGAGACATAGAACTCACAGATCATACTTACAGCTAAAGGGTGGGTTAAGGAAGTAGCAGGGTATAACTTGGGATCAGGATCAGCAGGCTACAACTCAGGATCAGATCAGGAAGCATGTAGGCAATGTCTCCCTTTTTCAGTGCACAACAGCTCTCTTAGCTCCTCTGAGCCTTGCAGGCCTCCTCTCGGCCCCCTCAGGTCAGGGTCCTCTTAGAGCTGCTGTTTGTCACCACCAGCTCCACTGCAGGGTCCCTTCCAGGCCTGTCATTACCAGCTCTGCTGCTGGACCCCTTCTGGGCCTTTTATGGCCTCCAGTGTTACAGCCCTTGACCCATGTTACAGCTCTTTTAGGAAGTTCCTTGTCTCTTCTCTCTCTGCTTCTTCTCTTTTCTTTCTTCCTTCTGCTTCTTCCTCTTGCTTCTCTTCTTGCTTCTCTCTGTCCAAAAAACCTCTGTGGGGATGGTTGTATATATAAACAATTCTTTGTCAATTTCAAGGCATGAATCCTCCCAGTGGGGGCCACAAACTGACCAATTCCTTCTTCGTAGGCCACAGACACTTCATTTGTGTAGTCTATTGACTAATCCTTGCAAGGCGCATTCCAATCACAGGGCAGCCTGAAGCTCAGGGCCAAACAAAAAGTGTCAAATCATAAGTCGTTTACATTTCACCCAGGAAATGTCAGTAAACCTGGACAAAAGTAACAATCCCTCTGGGGGTAGAAAACTAGGGCAAAAGTAACTCTTCAGAGCTTAGGGGAAAAATCTCTTAAGGTGTTTTTCCAAAAAAACAAGGCAAAGGTCACATAAAGGAACTCATTTCATCATATTTACATATAGTCAACGCAACAAAGGGCAGTGTTGTGCTACCTGACTGATTTAGGCCAAGCCAGGATGTTCACCCGTTATTTCTTTCCAGACCATTCTCCAAAGAGCGACCAGAGTGATTGTCCTAAAACATAAACCTGATTAAGCCATTGCCCTTATTAAAATCCTTCAAAGGCCTTTAGGATAAAGTACAAACTCATAATCACAGAGTATAAAAACTTTGTGATATGGCTTATTGCTCTGGACTCATCTCTAATGGTCTAAAGTGCTGGCTTTGAGTGCTCTGAGCTACCACTGCCTCCAGTGCTGACTTCTTTGTGCCACAAGGACCTGGGATGGCTGCAACTGTTTAGCAGTCCCCACCATGGTGAGCAGAGAACTCTTCTTCCTCTGGGGTGACTCTCAGAGGTGCCCACAGGAGGCTCGTTTGGGCTCTGTCATGCTACACAGTTTATGGAGTTCTTCATTTGATGACAGAATTCTTCCCTTCCCAAGGTGTACACCTGTGGCCAAAATTAATGAGTTGGAATGATTTCAAGTACCAGCTGTGATGTTTCATCTGTAGTCCTTCTTCCACTCTGATACTTAGACTCTCTGCTGGAATCTGGTCACCCTTCCAGACACTTGTCCATATGATAAATCTTCTCTGAATGGCACTATAATCCCTGCTTAACTGTAAGGTCCTTTTCTTGAGTGGGCAGATAAGTCTATACCTCACTGTGAATGCAGCTCAAGTTTCTTTACATACTAGAAAGCTTTCCAGCTACCATGTAAATCAGTGGATACAAAACAGGATACTTGGAGAAAGGGGTGCACCTAGCACCATATGCCTGTGCATAACTCTGCATATCATACAACACATTGCGTTAAAATTATTCATTGTCTTTCACTCACCTGTAAACTCCTTGAAGGTAGGAATTATGTCAGATTCATTTTTTGTATTCCCAGGGTTTAGAACAGTACCTGGCACAATAAAAAATTGTACTTGAAGGATAATGAACAAAGACAGAGGCATTTAGCTTCATCTATAAGCAAAATATCAAAGCTCTTATAGGTGAGAATTTGAGGTGAGGGAGAGTACTATTTGCTGAGCTAGTTTTTCAGAACAAAGTGAAGGAGTAGTTTCTGATGTACAGACCCATTCGCGGTGGTCAGGATGTGCATAAAAGCTTAGTATATATGTTCCCACTCTTTGTACGGGACCTTCTCAGTGGTAAATCAATATTGGCGTTCTTGGAACCACTGTTTGCCTAAGAATCTTCTATCAGTCTTCATTGCCTTGGCCATTTTATGATAAGAAATGGGCATGACTGAATTTACCAAATCTCCCATCAATTGAAAGAGCTATGTTTTATGTGTATTTGATCATGAAAGATTAATTATTATGCCAGTGAGTGTAGAATAATAATGCTTGAAAAGAATTAGTTGTGTTAATTCCAGACAAGAGTGTAGTGGAAACAATAATATATGCACTCTTTTGTCTCCATATAAGAATTGGTTTGTCAATAACCTTACCAAAAATAAGAGTGCATTACATTAAAAATCAGTTGACAGAAACATAAATAATGGCATAATTACAAATAAATGCTAAAGTAAGTTTACATTTTAAACATGTAAGTCAGGTTACATATGGAAGAGCATAAACAAATAGAATTCACTGCTTCATTGGCTATAATTATTTCCAGTCAATTAGCTTATAAATTCCAGATTTCTTTTTTATTTCACAGTATAATATGGGAATCAATACCTGCTTTTCGGAAGGAAAGCACTGTGCTGTGGGTGTTGGCCTCCAGATGTAAGCATAATCTTCTATAATTTGTCTGTGTGCTGTTTTTTTGCTAGCCATATAATTTTGCTTTGATAAATAACACATGACACAGCTGGCCTTGCTGGCTGACCACCCCAAAGAAGATACCTAAGAGAGTCTCTATAATATTTACAAAGGGCTTGGGTCAGTGACCACAAGACAATGGCCATTCCAAAGCAAATAAACAAAGAGAGGGCAGTGGTGGTCACAGTCAGTAGAGAATAGGCAAGCCAATCTGCAGATGATAGAAAGTAGAGAAGAACAGTGAGTGTGGAGGGTCATTCAGCTCTAAATTGTGCTGAAAACACACATTGTACTCCATCTACTGTCTATGCCATTTTTACCACAAGAAACCATTTTCTTTTAAGATTAAAAGGTACATTTGAAATTTTAATGTACAAAAACGAACAAGGAATTAGCTCGGCATTCAGATCTTCATTTACCCAATTTCTAGCTCTTTGGCTTTGGGATTTTCCTCTCTATGACTCAATTTCCCTATCTGCAAAAATGGGATAATAACTAAATTTTAGAGTTGGAATAAAGGCAGGTAACATAGGTGAAAGAAGCCCTGTTGGCACAACAGTTAAGTGCTTGGGTGCTAATCAAAAGGCTGGCGGTTCCAATCCACACACTGGGTCCACAGAGAACGACCTGGTGATCTGCTCTAATAAAGATTATAGACTAGAGAATTCTATGGGGCAGTTCTACTCTGTCACATGGAGTTGCTATGAGTTGAAATCAACTCAACACCACCTAACAACAACAACGTAGGTGAAAGTACCTAGCACAGTAGCTGGCATGTAGCAGGCAGTCCACCAACGTTAGTTTTCTTATCTCCTTTTTTGTATTCACAAGTCTTTCTATCCCACGTATCTTTATTGAGTGACAGTTTGTATCAGGCCTCATTCTAGGCCCTGGGATTCCAAACCATATGTCTCTAAAGGAATATATTTTCCATCCAGATTTCCCAATTCTTATTGATGTCAATACCAAGCTTCTAAGAGACACTCCACATTTTTCAGTAAAACAAATCTGCACAGCATCCCAAACATGGTAACAAACTCCTGCATCTGAAATCTTTGTATATGACAACTCCTCCATTTTCATGGTCCTCCCTTTTCTTTGATTTCGTCAAACTTCTCATTAAAAGCCTTTCCTAGATCACTTGTTCTATCGGGGCTTTTTAGGCTAATGCCACTTAATTCAGCCACTATAGTCATTTTGATAATTCCCTAGAACTTTGTAGATACTTGTGTACAACTCTAAAAAGCAAAACACATCTAATATGGTTTTGGCCATTTGAAATGTTTCCCATATTACATAGTATGCAGTTACAATGACTGTATTTCCTTTGTACTCCCAAGCTCTCATAGCTGATCTTCTTCCACATACCTTTGACCTTTATTTTTATCATTATAGACAACAGATGCTTCTTAGTGCTCATATTCTGTGCCTTCACCTTACAGCCTGAGCATCCACCTCTATTCATAAACATACTTTGCCTCAGTGTTATCTGCAGTCTTTACTTGAAGCTCATGGCTTGAATTTAGCTTCCAGCAGAGAGTCCTTAGCACCCATGGCCATGATGATGGTAGTGGTATGATGAATGTCCTGATACTTGCACTTAACTTTTTTTTTATTAGAAATGTCTAATCATAAATCTTAATTCAAAATGATGCCATAGGATATTTTGCTCATATAGAGAATGTCAGTCTCTCAGGGCTCTAGCCTCATATACCAAGCGAGCCAACCAGAGTTTAGGAGAGAAGTTATAATTTAAGAACATAAGAACTATGCATTGTGACATTATAAGATTTGTTTCTTAAAAGTAGTAAACATGCTTCTCCATTATCTATTTTAAAATACATAATCATGATTGTGTGTTAAATGAGGAATGAAACTTCCTTCATATAAACCACACTATTGTATTCATTAACCTTCTCGAAAACCTATTTGTAAGCCATCACTTCCTATATAATCTCAAAAGGAATTAAAAGGAATTCAACAAGTTACCATGAGCACTTTAGGTTTGCTGCATTTTAAACATGTAATATGATGGAAACTATGGAAAACCTGATGGACTTCAACTGGAGAACTGTGGGTTTTCTTAATACTTAAGGGCTAAAAGGGAGATAAGGTAGGAAAAGTAAGAGGATCTTATATAAGTCTGTAGAGTTGGTCCATAGAAGGACTGGCAGGGTGGCAAAGAATATGGTAACAACGCAAACAAACACAAGGCCAGTTCTGTCCTCGGAAGCACATGCACACTCATCCAAAGGCTGAATTTGCCTTTTAAGCAAATATGATGATAGGTAAAACAAGCAACGAACACGCAGATAATTATGGAAACTGTTGGGAAGAGTTTTTTGAAATGTTCACACATTTCTCAAAACCGTGAGAAATTTGGAAGGAAAAATTTGGAGGTCAAAAGGAAAAAAAAAGAAAAGTCAACTTATTTCAGCAATAAAAGAGTAGTTTAAGCATTTCCTGAAGCTCATATTTATATTCATATTTACATTATGTACATCTAGGTTATTTATCTAAAAAAAGCAGATTTGATCTAGTATTACTGCAATACTCAGTGTTTTATGTTGCATTTTCATTTTTAAAGCTTATATAGTGAATTACATTAGATTATATTTCGTATTATCCAAAATTCAGCTCCATAAACATAATTTGATTTTTTCATACCAGTCAGACCAGTAGCAAAAGCAATGTGGGTTTCCTTTTATCATCCTTGGTGTGAACTTTTTATAAACAAGGCCTAATGAGATGTACAGCAGCAAGGGCCTTATTTTGTCCCTTTCTACTTCCTTGTATCTTGGGAGTTGGTTGATTTAAGACCTGAAGTTGGTCCATGAGAGCCAGTTCTAGCTTGTTAATAGTCTGGGGCATGATTTACCTTCTGACCCTTTGTTGCCCCTAGAGCCTAACATGTCTTGCTTTCCTAGACTTTTGTGATTCAAACCAGACAGCCTGGGTATGAACATTTGAAAATGTTCAGAAAATTGCTTAATTAATACAGAAGTGCTGGTCAAATTGATTAATGCCACTTTTTCAAGGGTTTTCAACATATTGAATTCATCTTATACATGTTTGTCGTGGATTGAACTTGGGGCAAATACAGCTCTCTGTATTTGCTTAAGCAAAATCTCTTTGGGACCATCTTTCATCTCTTCTTCTGAAGGAAGATTGAGGTCATGTGCAAGGTCTTCTAGTTTAGGACTACTTACATGACCTTCACCTTTATTTTCTCCTCCTGGGTACTTTCAGGTTATTAGGGGCTGAATATTATCTACTCAGCTTCTCTATCACTCCTCTCTTTCTGATATCCCTTTTATCACTTTATGATCCTCCTCTCTTTCCCCTAGTTGCTATTTTATTGGCAAGTTCACTCTCTTAAGTATTTCACTGTTATGCGATCATTCTTTATGCCAAGATCAGGTAATGCAATGATAAGCAAGACAGCTCCTGCTCTCAAGGAGTTTATAATCTAGTAAAGGAAAGAGAAATATAGATAGGGAATTATTATACATGTGGCAAGTGCCATAACTGTTGTAAGTACAGGGCGAGAACACATATGTGTGGCTGTAGGAATAAGCATAAATCCATGCCATTGCTAGTTGTGAGTAGATGAACTGAGCCAATCAGTCTCTTGGCCTCAGGACTTTGAACCAGGAATACTGGATTAGCAAATTAGCAGTAGGCATTTAATATGAAAGCCATGAAGAAAGACAGAAATTAAAGATAATCATGGTGGGTTGTATACAAACAAAAGCAATGAGCTAGTTGATATATAAGAAAGCAAAGTGAGAATCAGAGGCACCAGAAGAGAACAGGCAGCTCCAGCTAAAAGGTATAATTGCTGAAGCACTGACAATGGATAGCTTGAGAAAGGAAGAGACTTAGTAGTCGTGAATCTGAGAACTGTAAATTTCAATTCAGAGGATGTTATTGTTGTCAGGTGCCGTGGAGTTGGTTCTGACTCATAGTGACCCTGGGTACAACAGAACGAAACACCTCCTGTTGTTGCGCCATTCTCACAATCCTTGCTATGTTTGAGCCCATTGTTGCAGTCACCATGTCTATCCGTCTCATAGGGTCTTTCTCTTTTTCTCTGACCTTCTACTTTACCAAGCATGATGTTCTTCTTCAGGGACTGGTCCCTCACAATAACATGTCCAAAGTAAATACGACAAAGTCTCATTATCCTACCTTCTAAGCAGTGAGTGCTTCCACCATTGTGTCTGTTTCAACAATTCCTGGAGACTTGTTTTTCACCAATGCCTTCGGTGCAGCTTGGACTTCTTCCTTCAGTACCAATTTTTTTTTTTTTGTTTTTAGTGCCATCGTTAGTTCTTGATTATATGCTACTTCCTGAGATGGTTGAATGTCAACCAATTCTTTTTAGTACAGTGATTCTGTGTATTTCTTCTACCTTATTTTGATGCTTCCTGTGCCTCTCATTTTTTTGCCCATAAAATCCTTCAGTATTGCAACTTGAAGCCTGAATTTTCTCTTCAGTGCTTTAAACTCAAAAAATACCGAGAAAGTTCTATTTTTGTTTTCTAACTCCAGGCTTTGCGTATTTAACTATAACACTTTCCTTTGTCTTCTTGAGCTGCTCTTTGAAATCTTCTATTCAGGTGTTTTACTTTATCACTTCATCCTTTTGCTTTAGTTACTCTATGCTCAAAAGCAAATTCCAGAGCTGCTTCTGGCATCCATTCTGTTCTTTTTTTTCTTTGTTTTCTTTTCAATGACCTCTTGCTTTCTTCATGTATGATGTCCTTGGTGTCATCCCACAACTCGCCTGGTCTTTCATCATTAGTATTCAATGTGTCAAATCTATTCTTGAGCTGATCTCTAAATTCAGGTGGGATAGACTAAAGGTCATTCTTTGGCTCTTGTGGACTTGCTTTAATTTTCTTCAGCTTCAACTTGAACTTGCATATGAGAAATTGATGGTCTGTTCTGCAGTCAGCCACTGGCCTTGTTCTGACTGATGATATTGAGCTTTTCCATTGTCTCTTTTTGAAAATGTAGTCGATTTGATTCCTGTGTATTCCATCCGGTGAGGTCCAGGTGGATAGTCACCATTTATGTTGTTGAGGAATGTATTTGCAATGACTATATCATCATCATGCAAAATTCTATCATGTGATTTCACCAATCCATAATTTCTACCTACTGATCCCTTTTTTGTTCCCAACTTTCCCATTCCAATCACCAGTAATTATCAGTGCATCTTGACTGCATGATTGATCAATTTCAAACTTCAGAAGTTGGTAAAAATCTTCAATTTATACATCTTTGGCATTATTGGTAGGTGCAAAAATTTGAATAATAGTTATATAATAATAGTTTTATTAACTGGACTTCCTTGTAGGTGTATGGGTATTATCCTGTCACTGACAGAGTTGTACTTCAGGATTGATCTTGAAATGCTCTTTTTGACAATGAATGCAATGCTAATCTTCTTCAATTTGTCATTCCCATTTTCTTAGTTATGTAGTGCTTCTATAACAGAAATACCCCAAGTAGATGGCTTTAACAAATAGAAATTTATTCTCTCACAGTCTAGGAGACTAGAACTCTGAATTCAGGGTGCTAGCTCCAAGGGAAGTCTTTCTCTGTCTGTTGGTTTTAGGGGAAGGACCTTGTCATCAACCTTCTTCTGGTCTAGGAGCTTCTCAGCACGGGTACCCTGGGTCCAAAGTGTGAGCTGTGCTCCAGACACTTATTTCTTGGTGGTATGAGGTACCCCATCCCCTGCTGACTTCTCTCTTCTTTTATCTCTTGTAAGATAAAAGGTAATGCAGGCCACACCCAAGAGAAACTCCCTTTACATGGGATCAGGACTGTGGCCTGAGCCAAGGGTGTTACATTCCACTCTAATCCTCTTCAATATGATCTAGTTTTGCCTCATTAACCACAGGCAGATATTAGGATTTACAGCACAGGGGAAAATTACATTGAATCACAAAATGGAAAACAAGCACACAGTACTGGGAATAATGGCCTAGCCAAGCTGACACACATTTTGGGGGGACACAATTGGATTCACAACACCTGGCATAGTAGACTGTATGGTTATCCAAAACAAAACGGCCAACACCAGTCTATTTTAGATCACTTTTTAATGCCTAGAATATCAATCTTTATGCATTTCAATTTTGATGACTTCCAATTTTCCTTGGAATACTTCTTACATTCCATATTCTGATTAATAATGAATGTTTGCAGCTGTTTATTCTCATTTTAAGTTGTGCCACATCAGCAAATGAAGGTCTTGAAAGCTGTATTCTATCCACATCATTAAGATCAACTCCACTTTGAGGAGGCAGGTGTTCCCCTGTTGTATTTTGAGTGCCTTCCAACCTGAGGGGCTCACCTCCTGGCACTATACCAGACAATGTTCTGCTGCCATCCAGAAGATTTTCACTTGTCAGTTTTTCAGAAGTATATCACCAGGTCTTTTTTCCCAGTCAGATGATAAGGTAGGAGATAATAGAGTGGTAACAGTTAGCAGCTTTGGGTCTAGATTCATATGGATATGTTATGTGACATTCAGGAAGCTAATTGACTGTTCTAATACTGTTTCCCCAGCTATAACCTGGGGTAAATAATAATATTAACTTTCAGTTTTATTTTAAGGATTAGATAAGCCATGTAAAGTGCTTAGCATAATCTCTTGTGTATTATGTGTTCTAAAAATGTTAGCTATCACCATTATACCTCAGTATTCTAAAAGAGTACAGAATTGTTGTTCTTCAAATAGTGGGTTGTAATCATTAGGGTGCAAATTAATAATTTTAGTGGAAAGTAACCATAATTTACAAAAAAGAAATAGAATAAAGTATATAAAAATTTTTTTCATAGTGAAATCAAGGATTATTTGCAAACACTTTGTTTCACTATGTGTGTGCGCATGCATGAGTGTGTCTGTATGTGTGGATTTGTACAGGAACATGTTCATAAAAATGTAGAAGACCACTATATTATATGAACGCAAGATGGATAACAAATTTTATCAGGATATATACAATTAGTTGATTTGCCAATTCCATCTCTGAGAAAGGACACCAAGCAGTCCATTAGTGAAACCAAGTTATGAAGATAAGTAAAAGTAAAAAAAAATAATAAATAAATAAATAAATAACACAAGTCCTATCAAAAAATGCATGAACTGGATACTGGGGAAGTCAGCATATTTTGGCCAAGACAAAGACATAGAAGCTTCATAGACACATCCAAACACCCTGAGGGCCTGAGTTACTGGGCTGAAAGCTGAGGACCATGGTCTCAGGGGAAATCTAGCTCAATTGGCATAATATAGTTTATAAAGGAATTGTTCTACATCCTACATTGGTGAGTAGTGTCGGGGGTCTTAAAAACTTGTGAGTGGCTGTCTAATATACCTCTACTCGTCCAAAAGACTAATGGGCCACAACTACCACAGCCTCCACCAGACTGAGTCCAACGCAATTAGATGGTGTCCAGTTACCACCACCCACTGCTCTAACAGGGATCACAATAGAGGGTCCTAGACAGAGCTGGAGGGAAATGTAGAACAAAAAAAGACCAGACTTACTGGTCCGACAGAGCCTAGAGAAACCCTGAGGGTATGGCTCCCAGACACCCTTTTAACTCAGTACCGAAATCACTCCTGAAGTTCACCCTTCAGCCAAAGATTGAACAGGCCTATAAAACGAACAGTAACACACACAGTTCAACCATGTGTACAAGAGTAAATGGGCACACAAGCCCAAAAGCAAAGATGGGAAGGCAGGAAGGGACAGGAAAGCTGGATGAATGGAAATGAGGAGCCCAAGGTCGAGAAGAGGAGAGTGTTGACACGTCACGAGGTTGGAAAACCAGTGTCGTAAAACAATATGTGTATTAATTGTTTAATGAGAAACTAATTTGTAAACTTTCACCTAAATACTCAGTCTTCAGACAAATTCCTGAAAATACCCAGAGGACTTTTTTTCCACCCCCCCAACTGGTATGTTGATTAGAATGCTGAGATAAAAGGACAGCAGTATAAGAAGGAAATGGAGGTGAACAGGCGTAGAAAGAATTGCAAGGAAACTAAAATTGGAATTGAAGAATTAAAATCTACCCTAAATGAAATCTAGAGTGTGAGAAGGAACCCTGGTAGCTCACAGTTAAGTGCTGGGCTGATAACTGAAAGATTGGTGGTTTGAACCCACCAGCTACTCCATGGGAGAAAACATCCGGTGATCTGATCCCAAAGGAAACACTATAGGGCAGTTCTACTCTATAGTCATATAGGGTCACTAGGAGTTAAAATTGACTTGATGGCACCTAACAGTAACAAAAGAGTGTGAGAAAGATGCCTGTGCTGGAGATTTAAGGATGGATGCTGTTAGCATATGGATGGTAAACTCCAAGACAAAGCTATGTATGAGGACCCTTAGTACTAAAGGATGGGCAAAGCAAGAAGAGCTTGTAAATTTTTAACACTGTCTGATAGAAATGGGAACCTTACGGGCAAGTTTATTTTCTTTTTGTGTTTTTTCCTCTAGATTTTTTCAATGAGAAGCTTTTGCTTTCATAACCAGATAAAAATCAGATTTTCTTCTAAAGTTGTAAGATAATATTCTTGAGCCCATTATTTTCTCCCTAACACTCATTAAATGCTATAAAACTGTATATGAAGCTGATTATTCTGTAAAGGTCCCTATACAGAGATTAAGAATAAAAAACAAATAGAATTTCACAACTGGAAAGCAGCTTAAATATCATTTTTGTCAAGTTCCAACTGTTGAAAGATGAAGTGGTTAAATACGCTGCCAAAGTCATTCTAAGTATTTCATTTTGAAAGATTTTAACGTATTTTTTTCTAATTATTTCTTAATTTTATACTGGTTTATCTTGTTTAATTCAAAAGTGTATCTTATTTGCACACAAACACCTGCCTTTTAAAAAGGATTATGTTGGTAGCAGGTTTACATTTTAAAAAAGTAAGCTAACAAGTAATAACAAATTAATTAAGCAGTATCATTAATTACTATTCTACATATTTTGTAAGAGTTATTTCTGATGATTCTTGATGTAAAATGAGTTACTTACTAATAAAACTGTAGAGGATAAAATTGTCCCCTCACTGGAATTTAGGGAAATTTGACTGTCCTGCTCGATTTTCATAGTTACTCCTCATCTAAACACAAACTGGAGGCAGAGGGTGTATATAGTTTAGATTGAGTGATCAGCAAAAGTCTTTCTAGAGAGGTAGCATGTAAGTTAAGACATAACAAGTAACAAATTAGACATGTGAAGGAGGAAGGAAGAGACTATAGTTAAAGGCACCTGCGTAGGTAAAGGTCTTGAGACAAAAAAGGATTAGTAGGCTTAAGGAAATGAAGAAAGAGTAGAGGAGGGTAGTCACATTGCAGCTGGAGAAATGGGTGGGGGTCAAATATGCAGGGTCTTATAACCTTGCCAAAGGCTTTGTGGTGAATCTTAAAGACAATGGGAAGCCATTGTAGGATTCCCATACGAATAGGATCAGATTGGCACTTAGCCAGGAAAGGAATGAAAGCAGGAAGAGCAGAAAGAGGTCCTGAAGTAACTCAGACAGGAGATGATGGTTAAGTGGACTAAAGTGAAGACAGTAAAGAGAGAGAAATGGGAATGCATCTGAGAGATATTTAGGAAGTAGAAAGGTTCTTGGTTGGTACAAGTGGTTTGCAATTGGCTACTAACCTAAAGGTTGGTAGTTCGAACCCACCCATCAGCACCATGGAAGAAAGGCCTGGTAATCAGCATCTGTAAAGGTTACAGCCAAGAAAAATAGATCACAGTTCTACTCTGAAACACATGGGGTCACCATGAGTCAGAATCAACTTGACAGAATTTTTTTTTTTTTAGGAGTTAGAACTGTTAAGATTTAGTCATTGGATATGGAGAGTGGGAGAGAAAGTTTGAAGGAAAATTTGTAGTCTTGGTTTAAGAAAATGGATGGACAATGTCTTAGTTATCTACTCCTGCTATAACAGAAATACCACAAGTGGGTCGCTTTAACAAACAGAAATCTCTTTTCTCACAGTTTAGGAGACGAGAAGTCCCAATTCAGGGTGCCAGCTCCATGGGAAGGCTCTCTCTCTCTGTCCAGTCTGAGGGAAGGTACTAGTCTCTTTTCAGCTTCCCTTCCTAGGTTTCTTAGTGATCATGTGGCATGTATCTTCTGCTCTGCTTGTGCTTGCTTGCTTAATCTGCTCTTTTATATCTCAAAAGGATCGATTTAAAACACACCCTATACTAATACTGCCTATTAACATAACAAAGAAAATCCATTCCCAAATGAGATTATAACCACTGGCATAGGGGTTAGGATTTATAATACGTATTTTGAGGGGGACACAATTCAGTCTCTAACAGATGGTAGTCCCATTTCCTGAGTTGGGAGAGGAATAAATCCGATGAGGAAGATCAATAATTATGGACATGCTGGGTTTTATATATCTTTGTAATTTTTATGAAAGTTCATATAAAATTTATGTATGAGAATCTGATCAGAAAATGGGTTTTAACTAGAGTTACACATTTGGTATTTAAGGCTATTTCAGAAGATGAGATTACCTAGGATATAGGGTAGAGGGAGAAAACGGTCCTAAGCTGAGTCCTGTGTTAGCATTCTTGTAGAGGAGGAGACCCAAGCCAACAAAGCAAATGAGGTAGGGACAGGGAGAAAAAAAGTATTTCAAAGAGGGAGCAGTCATTGTCTTAGCAAGATGATGGGTGAAAGGAATTCATTGGACTTGAACCTTTGTAGTGAGTGGTACTCATTGCTGGCTTTTTCCAGGATAGTTTGGGTGGCATATTATGGGATGAAATCAAGTCGGAGAGATGAGAAAATATGGCATTGCTTTTTGGGGTATTTTTGGAAGCAAGACATTAAAAGTAATTTCTGCAGTCACTCTCCCAAACTCCAGTTGAACTCCCATTCACGTTTCTTGCTACATACAGTAGCTTCTGGGACTTTCAATTTGGTTGGGTCAGAAGGTGTGAATGAGGTGTCAAGCTCTTTCAAATCCAGGTAGAGGGAGATACTCCAAAACTGTTTTCTCTGGTGAAAGCCTGGAAATTGGTGATGGGAGACTCAGGGGAAGACTCACAAATGCACAAATCTATATCTGGTGATCTATATACCTTTTTTGAAGAAGAGGAGTGCTAGCCTAATGTAGTGTCCTTGGTAATGTAGTATTCTCCTTAGCCTCTGAAAAGCAGTAGGTTTGCTGAACAAGGTGGTCTGGGTTCTTTTTCATCTTGAAGCCACGACACTCTTAAACTTTCCATTTGAGAATTTGAGATATCAGGCAAAATTTGAACAAAAATTTTCTGTGTGAGAATACTTAGGAAGTACAATTACAACAAGAAAAAGACTTTCTGAACTAAATTAAAAAAAAATTAAAGCTTTAAATGAGATAATAAATAGATGAATTGAGAGAGTGATGGTCATGATTGGGATCTGATTTTACAATCTGAAAGGTCAAATGAAAGAAAAACACTATAAAACACAAAGTGAAAATACAATGATGATAAGAGTTAAAAAAAAAAAAAAAGTAAGCCTTGGAACAACAACAACAAAAAATCCCATTGCTGTGGAGTTAATTCCAACTAATAGTGACCCTACAGGATATTGTAGAACACACCAGAGCTTCCTAAAAACCTGTTGCCCTCAAGTCTATTCCAACTCATAGTGACCCGATAGGACAGAACAGAATTACCTCATAGAGTTTCCAAGGAGCACCTGGTGGATTTGAACTGCCAACCTTTTGGTTAGCAGCCATAGCACTTAACTACTACACCACCAGGTCTCCCAAGTCAATTCTAGCACCTCAAATATGACAGAATTGAGAATGATAAGAGTTCCAGAAAGGGAGAAGGAGGAAAAGGAACAGGTGGAGGAAAGGCATTATTAAACAATTTTTAAAAGAAAAGGAAAAATCCTCTGAACTGAAGAAAATACCGTGAACTTAAAATCTGCTTCAGTAGATTTCAAGAACTCCAGGAATTCAAGGTAGGGTGGAGGAGATAGGACTAATTTCTGACTATATGTATTTTGTGCTCTACCGTAGCATGTTGTCCTAATCTAAGATTGGAGAGGAGTACCTGGTTCAGGTGATCTGGTCTCTAGCAAGTATCTAGGTAAGGCCAAATGCAAAATTGTTCCAGACTTTGGAAGAGGGCATAGCTAGTGTACAGTAGTAAGTAAGGACAGAAAACTTGAATATTAAAATATAACACTTGAAACTTTATTTTTATCCTTTGAATAGAGAAAATACTTTTTTTTTCTTTATGTTCCTGGAACATTACAAAATTGATCATGACTGTGGCATGAAAGAAAGCCCTGATACATTATATAATTTAGAGGTTATAAAAAAAAGATAACCCAAAACCCGTTGCTGTCAAGTTGATTCCAACTCATAGTGACCCTATACGACAGAGTAGAGCTGCCCCATAGAGTTTCTAAGGAGCAGTTGGTGGGTTTGAACTGCCAACCTTTTGGTTAGGAGCCCTAGCTCTTAGCCGCTGCACCACCAGGGCTCCAAAGAAAAGAGATATATGTTTAAATACCAAAAATAAATTTTATATGGCAAAACTACAAACAAAGGGAATCTGCTTTTGTCAAGTCCATCAATGTCCTCCATGATGCTAAAGCACATGGTCAATTCTTAGTCTTCATTTTGCTTGATTTATTACCAACACTTAACACAATTGATTATTCTTTCATCCTAGAAACACTTTCTTCATTTGGTATCCAGAACAGCCTACTCTCTTAGGTTTTCTCTTACTTACTAGTTCTTTGGATCTCTTTTGTCCTCTAAACACATTCATCGTTGTCTTGATCTCTTCTAATCCCAGCACCTTAAAAGCATCCATACACTGAAACCCTCAGATTTATATATCACACCCCTGATATCCAGATCCTCAGCCTCCATGCCTACCAATGTCCTCCACCCACAGATTTTTCTAAGTCAATTACTCATAACTCCATTGTTCTGGTTTCTCAGGCTAAAAATTTTGGAGTTGTCCTGGACTTTCTTCTGTCACAGCCCATGTCTAATCTGGCAGTAAAGCCTTTTGATCTATCTTCAAAATATACACAAAAGCCAACCGCTTGTCATACATTTATGCATTCTTATTTGAATTACTTTGACAGCTTCCTAACTGATCTCTTATTTTGTGCCCTTGTCTTCCTACAGTCTATTATCTACACAGCAGTCAGAATAATCCTTTTAAAATTTAAGTCAGATTATGTAACTCTATATAAAACCCTCTGGTGGCGATCCATCTCAACCAGAGTAAAAGTCAGATTTCTTACAGTAGCTCTACCAGCTTAAACACTATCCCCTTTTTTATACTTCTTGTACCTTATCTTCTGTTATTCTATTCTTTGCTCTCCAACACCCCTTCCTAGAAACCTCTCCCTGTAGATATTTTGATCTCTTGAATATTCATGATCTTCTTCAGGTCTTTTCACAAATGCCACCTTCTCAGTGCAGCCAACTCTGATGGTACTACTTAAAATTGAATCTCTACTCCCTATTCTACCTCCTTGCTTTATTTTTCTTCATCAGATTATTACCACTTAACATACTATATGTTTTCTTTATTTATTTTTGGTCTGTATTCTTCCAATAGAATGTAAGCACAAGAGATTTTCATTGATTTTGTTCTCTATTGTATCCCTTATGTCTAGAATACAAGAGTTCTTGGCATGTAGAAGAGACCCACTAGAGAATTGTTAAATGAGTGTGACAGTCAATAGATAAAGGGATTCAGGAAAATACATACAAAGCAGATGGCAAGTAAAGGATTAATATCTACACCGAGAAAGAGTTCTTATAAATTGATAGCAAGAAGACAAACGACCAGATAGAAAAATGATTAAAGAATATTCTTGTGACAGCCAGTTGTCTATGCAATGTCAATCCTCTCCCTCTTCCAGGGTGGCCTGAATCCAGCTAAGGAGCTAGGCCTCCCACCTTCCCCTGCAGCCAGAATATTCTATGACACGGTCTTGGCCAAGGAGGCATACGTAATGCATGGGCTTCTGAGAAAGTACCTTTTGCCATTTGCACCTCATTTTCTTTCTTCTCTGATTAACTGCAGCCCTGCAGCTACCTTATGAGTGTGAGGATGAGTTCATACCCTAAAGATGGAGGAGCGGAAATCTCAAAGCAGGTCAGGCCCTGGTGACATCAGTGAGCTCCTGCACCATGACTGGGCTTCTTCCCTCTGCACTTGTTGTTATAAGAAAGAAAACAAATCCTTATCTTGTCACATCATTCTTATTTGGGCTTTCTGTTCAATACAGCCAATTTAATCCCTAACTGATACAAACATGAGTAAACAATTCATTAAAGAACATACCTAAATGAGAAATAAATATTTGGCAAGATGTTCTACCACTTCAGTGTTCTGAAAAATTGAAATTAGAGGAACAGAACATACCACTTTGTATGCATCACACTGGCAAAAACTAAAGCAAAATAACACAGTGATTAAGAAGATGGGCTATGAAAACAGATCCCCAGGGCTTAAATCCCTGCTTTTCCATTTACAAACTGTGTATTCTTGGGAAAATTCCTTATCCCTTCTAGAATTCTATTAGATGAATTAATACATGTAATGGAGCCAGTCCTTGGGGGTGGGGGAGGGTGTGAATGGTTAAGTGCTGGGCTACTAGCCAAAGGGTTGGCAGTTCGAACCCACTCAGAGGCACCTTGGAAGACAGGCCTGGCGATCTGCTTCTGAAAGGTCACAGACATTGAAAACTCTGTGGAGCACAGGTCTACTCCCATGCACATGAGGTCTCCATGAGCTGGAATCGACTTGACGGCAACTAACAACAACAATATATGCAAAAAGTTTAGAATTATGCCTAGGATATAGGGGCTACGGGGAAAAGGACATTTTCATATAGTTTTGGTGAATCATAGCCACTCCACTTGGGAAAACAGTCTGACAATATCCTTTAAAAATAAAAATATACATATATAACTTTCAAACCAGCAATCTCACTCCTGGAAAATCCATTCCAGAGGAATAAAGGATCTAATTTATAAGGACATATGTAAAAAGATAATTAGTTTGTAGTGGCATTTGAGTCAGCAAAAAAAAAAAAAAAAAAAAAGTCCCCAAAACACTGGAAATAAAGTGCATGCCTATTGCTAAAGAATAGCTGAATAATCATTGCAAATTTGTATGATGAGATATTATACAGCTGTTTAAAAAGAATTCACTTGATGTATATGAGTTGATGAAATCTCTGTTATGTACTCTTATGTGGGGTGAGATTCGGTCCTACGTAACGTGCAAACAATTACGAACAATTATATGAACACGAAGAATTATCTGGAAGGAATTAGATGAGACAATTTATATTGGCTACCACAATTTCTTTCCACTTACCACAAGTGGGGTGTATTGTATGTTGTGATTCTGGAGGTGAGGAGAGTAGCCAACCGAAACCAAATCCATTGCCATTGAGTCGATTCTGACTCATAGCTACCCTATAGGACAGAGTAGATCTGCCCCAAAGGGTTTCCAAGGAGCACCTGTTGGATTCAAACTGCCAATCTTTTAGTTAGCAGCCTTAGCTCTTAACCACTACAGCACCAGTGTTTCCAAGGAGAGTAGTAGGAGAAAAAACAAACAAAAAAAACAACTTCATTTTAAAAAAAGTAATCAGAATATGATGCCGTTTATGTAAAATTATAGACAAGAGTTATTGTTGTTAGTTGTCTTTGAGGTGGCTCCGGCTCCTAGTGACCTTATGTATAACAGAACAAAATGTCGTCCCATCCTGTACCATCTTCATGACTGTTGCTTGACCTGTAAAAGGTACTCAGTAAGTCTTTGTTGACTGATGCACTGTGAAGAGGATTCTCATTTTCATGTTCTATTTATCTCAATGCTTACTCATGTAACTCTAAGAAAATTTACATTTTGTTCAGTTGTTTTTTTTTTTAAAGATCCTAGAAAAAATCCTGTATCTCCTAGGACGCTGGTAAACTTCTGCCATGTGTATTAACAAGGAACTGGCCTCTCCTGAGATCCCGCTTGTCATTGTACCTCTGAATCCAAGGGGAAAGTAGTAATGGTACAAGTCTAGGGTAGGGGTAGTTTTAAAAATCTAATCATGGTCCAGGCTTATCACAGAAGACCTAAGAATCAAAAGATTTGCATCTTTGTTCCATGTGCTTTGAAGAATCTCATCCATGTTAATTCTTATCGAGACTTAGACCTGAGCTCATGAATGGACCCTACTGATCTCTTTGAACCTACCAAGGAGGGCTATTCGCCTTAGGTGTGCACCAGACTCGCCCTATACCTCTGATGTGTTGCATCTCCAAAGAAGGCCACACAGTTTTTCTTCCTACTAATTGTCTAACTTGCTCTGGTATGAACCATTCTTTCTTTTGTCTCATCACACTGCACTATACCCAAGGTACCCAAGGTAGCTTCTATTTTATCCCGCAAATTTCATTCTCTTTCGGTGTTAAAAATGTGTGCTTTTGTTATTCTTGCCAAAACCAGGAGCGTGCTACTATCATATCCCTCATTCCAGTAGATAGTTCTTTAAATGTATAAAACTATTCATTTTCAGCTTCCCAGAGACAGTAACAAGGGTATATTCTGCTTTCTGAACCTTTCTGGGTTGTAACAATGTACGCCGTATGGCCTCAACAAACGCTTCTTTGCGATGCCTAATTTTTTTGCAGCCAGCTTTCCCTCTTGAATGTATGTGTTCGATGTGATTTTGCATATCCTTCTTTTATATAAATGATCCAGGTTTTTTGCTCTTCTGTTATGTTCTTTCACCATTGCTTCAAGGTCTTTAGCTTAAGCAAAAGATGACAGTGTCATCTACATATCTGAGGTGTCTCCAGTCCTTGAGTCCTTCTCTTTATCTGTAGAAACCTTGAAAATTTTCTCAAGGAGAAGGTGAAGAGTCTTAGTGAAATAAAAAAAATACCACCTATTAATTCTACACTACAAATTGACCTTTACCACCCAATTTTCGAGTTAAATGTGACTATCACTTGTGAAGATATGTTTGGGGCACTTACCTTGTAGGTCTTCTATTGCTTCTCTTGCAGGGCTTCCAACAAAGCATCAGTTTCCATTAAGTCAAAATTCTTTTCAAGTCCCACAAAAGCCCTACAAAACAACTTGTTTATCGTCTATTGTTCAGCCTGTTCTGCAGTTTGAAAGCAAATAAAAAATAAAGCCCACTTTAACTACCTATACACACTGGGATACATCAGTTGTAACATGTTTTTTATTGTCCATAAAAAAGTGTGTATGTCTAATTGAACTTCTGGGCCCCAGATAATATTAATCAAATGATTAATTAAGAAGCAGCAATCTTGAATGAATAAATGTCAACAAAGGAAATGGCCCCACTTTCAAACTGATTCAACCAACACTGTCTCTCAATTCAAAATATAAGCATGATAAAATAAAAAATAATAAATAGAGGGTAAGTAAAGATCAGAAACACTATACATGCCCACAAAAACCGAGGCACAACTTATATTCTGGAAGACTCCATAGGTAATCACATACATTTAAATTCAGTTTCTCCCTAAGGGACTATGAGGCTCAGAGATCCCTTTGCTATAGCTTTTCTTCCCTCCTTCCCTCACTCCCTTTGTCTTTGTCTCCCTCTCCCCCCTCTCTACCTTCTTTCTTTCCTTCTGTTTTGGTAAGTGTTGTTTATGAAATAGATTTCTGTGATGATAATTTGTGTATCAGTGATTCAAAATGAAATCTTACTGAGAGAGTTGGAAGCTGTAGAAAACTGTATTTGTTCTCTATTGTGAGTAACAAATTATCCAAACCTTTGCAGGTTAAACAACAAGTATCTATTATGTCAGCTTCTGTGAGTCAGGAGTACAGGTGCAATTTAGCTGGGAGCTGTAGGCTCAATTCTCTCATGAGGTGGTAGCCAAACCGTCAGCTGAGGCTAGTGTCTCTGGGGGCGGGTGCAGAATTCACTTTCAAATTTGCTTACCTGGTTGTTGGCAGGTTTCAGTCCTTTCCCTTACGGGGCTCTCTGCAAGGCTGACTAATGATGAGGTACCTGGTCCTAAACTCCTCCCCCATGAGTCATCCAAGAGAGAATGAGATAGGGCACCCAAAATGGAAGATACAGTCTTTTTATGACTTAATATCAGAAGGGACACCCTTTCAGTTCCCTCATAGTCTATTAATTAAAAGCAAGCCAATAAGCCCTGACTGCATTCAAGGAAAGGGAACGACTATCAGGAGACAGGGATTATTTAAGGCCATCCTGGAGACTGCCAACCACAATGTCCAAAGATTTCTCCTGCCTCACCTCCTTCTCCTTTCCCTTAAAATAGAATTTAAATTTATTTCCCGTATGCCTCCCCCCGCCCCCCCCCCGCCCCGCAACCCTGCCCCTGTTAAATGCAGAAGCAATTGCTTATTCCCAATTTGGCACTTTTGCAAATATAGTGATGTAATAGAGAATGCCTTTTTCTTCCTAATTCTCACCCTATTTTATCTCTTTTTATTGAAATCCTACTCATCCATCAAGATGGCTCATCTAACATTTCTGTTATTTGCCAGTGTCTTAGTCATCTTTTTTTTTTTTTAGTCATCTAGTGCTGCTATAACAGAAATACCACAAGGGGATGGCTTTAACAAGGAGAAATTTATCGTCTCACAGTCTGGTAGGTTAGAAGTCCAAATTCAGGGCGTCAGTTCCAGGGGAAGGCTTTCTCTCTCTGTCAGTTCTGGAGGAAGGTCTTTCTCATCAATCTTCCGCTGGACTAGAAGCTTCTCTGAGCAGGAACCCTGAGTCTAAAGGGTTTGCTCTGCTCCTGGTGCTTCTTTCTTGGTGGCATGAGGTCCCCAACTCTCTGCTTACTTCCTGGTGGTGCAGGCCACACCCCAGGGAAAGTCCCTTTATATTGGATCAGGGATATGACCTAGTAAAGGTGTTACAATCCCATCCTAATCCTCTTTAACATAAAATTACAATCACAAAATGGAGGACAACCACAGAATACTGGGAATCATGGCCTAACCAAGGTTATGCACAAATTTTGAGGGGCATATAAATGAATGCATGACAGCCAGGATATTCCAGGTATCCAGCTTAGTGTCTTGTGCCCAACTGATATTCAATAAATGTGTGCTGGATGAATGAAATATGCCAACTCTTTCATAGAGCCATCACCAATTACCTCTTCTAGTCAGGAGCTCTCTTGTCCATCAGTCTCCTTGCAATTTGGGAGACAGTATGGTTAAACACAGTCTCTGGGGCCAGAATTACTACATTTATATTCTAACTGACACTTAACTGTCCTTGGGAAAACTACTGAATATCTACGAGCCTGTTTCTTTAACTGTAAAATGGTGGTAGGGTTGTTTTGAGAGTTAAACTGAGATAACACAGTAAACCTTAGAAAAGTGTTTTCATATAGAAAAAAAAATTTTTTTTTTTTATATAGCTAACACTATTTACTACTATCATTACTCAATTTTTCTCGTTACATTTCTCATGAGTTCTTGCATTATTGTCTTGTATGGACTTATTTTGTCCCAACAATAGAATATGTCAGAACAAGTTCAGTGGAATCACTTGCCCACCTTCTTCTACATTGTAATTTCCTTAAAACTGAGACCATGTCTGATTTGTCTTGGTCTTTCCAGTGTAGGACTGACACACAATTACTTCTTAGCATGCATTTATTGTACAGGTAGTCCCTGATTTACAATGGGCGTTCTATTCCAACAACTCTATTGTAAATCGGTTCTGGCTTAAGTGGAGTATCTCATTTTTTTTTAAGTTTTCATTATTTTTGCTTTTTAGTATCAATATATTTATAAATCATAACACTGAACATCTGTGAAAATAATGCCAGCAAGTTATGTGCTACAACATAGCGTGTAGTACATATTACTGACAATAAAATGTACAAAAACAAAACAAACAAAAAACAACCAGAATCAGACTGCCCTACGTGTGGCTTGGCCTAACTCGAATACATTGTGTAATACAGACTTCTTCTACTTTAATTAAGAGCAGGAGTGGTAGCTTAATTTTTTTTGAAACCTCAAGACTCCAGTAGTTCAGTGCCTCTTATAAAAATGCTCAATAATTTTTTAAAATTGATTTAAATAGGTACCTTGTACCTTTGTTTACCTTTACTTCTGCCTAACCCTAACATTTTTTTTTTTTTCTGCAGTAGGAGGGTTTAACAGTGAATCCAGACCTTCTGCTGTATAGTATTTTAAGGAGCTCAACCTGCCATAAATACCTTTTAGACTAAGGTGAGATATGCTTAAATAAATTAAACTGAGTCATGTATACCATTGGTTTCAATTCCTTATTTCCCTTGGACCATTATCTATTTCCCTGCATTCTCAGGAACACAGCATTAGGCTTGTTTCTACTTTTTTATTAACCAAAAAATATACAATAGTTCTTTTTTATGACAGGAGAGGATGGTTGAATATTAGTGAACATGACAATGAAGTATAGAATTGCTGCTCTAAACATATACAAACAAGTATATTAATATTTTCTACTATAGGTTTCTCTGGATCCTTATTAATTAATTTTTTTATGCAAAAATTATGCCAAACTTGCACATGAAGAATGAGAGCCTCCAGGGGTTAGTATTATGTTGAGGTTGGTTATGCATATAATGAAATTAAATTTAGGGAATTCAAAGATACAATAAGGAGGGAAACAGTAAGCATCCAGCTATTTATTTTCAGCGTTTTAAAATTATGAGAAACTGGCAGCTACATAAAAACTAAGCTATCCATTTTATTGTAAGTAAAGCAGACAAACTGAACGGCCTGGTCACATGCAGGATTTGGAAATTGTTTAGTGGCTGAATTTGTTAAAATAGTCCACAGTTAAGGCAGTGTTGTTTCAGAAAGGATTTCCAATGAAAATTCAAACCAGAAATGTGACTAGGTGTTCAAGTAAAATTTGGGATCAAATTTTAAAATAACCATGGAATGTATAAATTTCTCATTTGGAGTCTGTTTCTACCAGCTGCCTTTTAAGTATTTACAATTATAGCATAAAGAAAGTTAGAAATGGATAAAGTAGCATGATTCATTTTCTATAAGATTTTTCAAAGATTATAGACTTTCACTGAGGTCTGTACTAGAGATATGTTTTACTTTTTTATCATTGAAAACATGTGCAGGCTTCCAATTAAAAAAAAAAACACATGCTGGCTATATTTGAAGGTAGAAATGATGCCTACTTTTTAGCAATAGGAAAACCACAACCTTAGCTGTTCTAATTTATACATTCTCCTGTCAGAATCTTTCCAAGACTATTTTGAGGTCAGGTGGTACAGTGGTTAAGCGCTTGGGTGCTAACAGAAATGTTGGTGGTTCGAACCCACCAGCCACCCTGTGGAAGAAAGATGTGGCATTCTGCTTCCCTAAAGATTACAGTCTTGGAAACCCTATGGGGCAGTTGAACTCTGACTCACAGTGGACTCTATAGGACAGGTTTGAACTGCCCCATAGAGTTTCCAAGGAGCACCTGGGGGATTTGAACCGCTGATCTTCTGGTTAGCAGCCGTAGCACTTAACCACTATACCACCAGTGTTTCCTAATTAATAATAAAAAAATAAAAAAAAAATAATAGCACAGAATAATTAATAATAACACAAAAATTTTAATCACCTGAGAATTTTGTTAAAATGAAGATGTGTACATAAAAATCTCCTGGGATCTTGTTGAACTGTAGGTTCTGATTCAGTATATCTGGGGTGGAAATGCAAATTCTCAACCTTGGGCCAAACTGGGACAATAACTGGTTCGAAGATTTGGTTTTATAGTATCATCCAAGAGGGTTCCGATATCCTTGAGTCTGTTGACATCACTTTAAATCGCAAGGAAAATGGGATGCTTAAAGCAGTACAAAGGAGCATGGGTGAAAGCACTTAATGCTAAATAAAAGTTACAATAAATTAAATATCAAGATGGAAAGTTACCAGAATGAAACAGAAGAAAAACATTTAAATGAAATGCCTGCTGTTTGATCTTAAGCTATGAAACAAAACAAAACCTCGTTGCTGTAGAGTGGATGCCGACTCATAGTGACCCTACAGGATAAAACAGAACTGCCCCATAGGGTTTCCAAGGAGTGCCTGGTGGGTTTGAACCGCCCATCTCTTGGTGAGCAGCCATAGCTCTTACCCACTACGCCACCAGGGTTTCCACTATAAATATCAACGAGCTATGATATCAACTAAGAAAGGAGGGTTCACAATCTTTACTGACCAACTTAAAGAAATGCTCTTTCTCCATCGTGCCTCTCCGAGGTTGCAGTGTGGCACTGGAATAGCTTTTCCTGTCAAAACTTAGCCACCCTGTGCTCTGTTCCCTCAGGGACCATTTCAGAGTCAGGTGAGAAATTATGAAAATGGATAATTTATTCCACCGTATTAGCACTTTAGAGAAATTAAAATATTTGTGATATATGAAAAATATCTAGCCCAGGGCTTAGTTCATTATAGGTTTTCAATATACTTTCATTCTCTTTTTCTTCTGTTACCACCTCCTGGGAGCCAGTTTAACCCACTGTGGAGCATTCGGTTGGGTGTTCCACTCTCAAGCAGCCTTGTGGCAATTCTTGGCAATTATGGCAATGTAGCTGTAAATAGCAATATAGATAGCATTTTAAATGTTTGGTAAATTGGGGGTAAACTAACAGTAATTCCAAAGCAAAATCTGAACTTTTTTGGGAAAACGTACTTTAAAAAAAAATTGTTCTAAAATGAAGTCATGGTAGCACAATTAAAAAAATTGAAAATTAAAAAAAAAATTACTCATAATTCTTCCATTCAGAAATAACTATTGATAAATATTTTGGTAGTTCTCCTTTGAGCTTCTTTTTCTCTGTGTGTATATTCATGCAAATAACTCTCTGTATAGGTACAGGTAAGTATATGTGTACACACACGTATACATATATGTATATTATACACAATAAATATTGCTTGGGTATTTTTCTCTGTCATACCTTCTTTACTTAATATCTTATGGTGAACACTTTCCTATGTTGTTGAATATTCTTTGGAATTCATTTTTACTGGCTGATACTATTGCATTGTATGGCTGGCCCCTCATTGACCTGCCCTTATAACAATTAGTGTCAGTAAGGTTGACTCCAGTATTTTGTACTATTATTAATAATACTGCATTAAGCATCTTTTCACGTACCACTCTTGTATCTTCCTAAGGTAAACCCTAGAAGTAGAATCATTTGGTGAAAAGAAATGAACAATATAAGGCTGTAAAACACACTGACAGTTTGCCTCTAAGAGGCAAACGTTTTATCAACTTACTTTACCATCATTAGAGTATCAGAGTGCCGAGTTTCCTTAAATGCTTACCGACATGGGGTATTTTAAATTAATGAAAAAAGTGGTGGTGATAGTAGGGGCAGTTGCAGTATTCTAGATGAAAAAATAGTATCTTGTTTGTATAGTTAGTGTATACGAAATATATGGATTTCTATATATTTTGTGAATTCACTGTTAGTTTGAAAAGAACGTTTACTGTTTTTATTATGTTTAGGTATTTCGTTATATCCCTAGATTTCTAGGATTAAAAAATCATAACTAGATAATTGTTTTACTAAATATTTATCTTCTATTGAGATGATCTATGTTTTATCTTCCTTGACTTTACTTTTAAAAAATACATCCTGATATTTTCTTGTGATTAACTGAAGTCTACTTAAACTAGTTTACTTAAACTGGAGTACAGTCCCACAATCCACTTCCTACAGGGTCTTGCATACTTGAGTTTTTATGAAATGAAGTTTTCAAATTTCAGTTTCATTCTCTGAATATTCAAATACATTTGCCAACTGCTTTTAAAGGCGAGACCTAGACTGTGAAAGAATGATGATAAATCTGGAAATATCTCTGGTCTTTTGAAATATAAAATTGTGATATAAAGAGCAGTGGTCCAGGGGTTCTAAATCTAGGCTGCCTCCGTATCACCAGGGAGGGGTGTGTGTGTGTGTGTGTGTGTGTGTGTGTGTGTGTGTGTGTGTATTTGTATATATATATAAACTAAGCTTGGCCCCAGCCCAGACCAACTGATAATGCAGGGTGGGGCTGAGTCATTCATTGGTGGTATTGGTAGATTCAAAATCTCCCCAGGTGGTTCCAATGAGCAGTTAGGATTGAAAAACCACTAAGGTAATGAATGGGAGTTCAAATCCAAACCCTAACCCTTCTTGGCTGTAGTATGTAAAATGCCTGGGCCTGGGGGAAAGGGAGGGTTAACGGTGATGGCAAAATTGCATTGATTAAGGGTAGGTTTGCATAGCGTATTGTAATTGCTGTCAATAAATTGTATACCTGTAAAAAGTTGAGCTGGAAAAATTTTGTGATAGATACATTTACAACAACAGAAAAAAAAAATAAAGTGTAGCTGCTGAGGCTGCTTAGGTACAGCCTAAAACTTCATGGGATTTACTTGGAGGTTTAGGGTCATGGTTTTGTGGGACATCCCAGTTAATTGGCCTAATAATGTGTTTAGTGCTTCTGTTCTACCTCCTAGTTCGTTGTGTAGTGCTGGAGGTCTTGAAAGCTTGCAAGTGGCCATCCGAGGCACAACAATTGGTCTCTATTTGCCTGGACCAATAGAGGAAGAAGGGGAGTCAGGGATAGGAAGAGGATACGGAATGTGTGGCTGATTGTCTCCATGAACAACTGCCTCCTTTACCGTGAGACCAAAAGAACTGGGTGGTGCCTGGCTACCATTATCATATATTTTGATCAAAGATTCTATAGATGACTGTTGATCAAAAGGGGTAAAATACAGAACAGATTTCAAATTCTCATGGACTCTAGACTTTCTGGAAACAAGGGGACTGGATGAGCCCCTGAAACTACTGTCCTGAAATAATATTTAAAACTTAAACCAAAAATATCCCCTGAAGTCTTCTGAAAACTAAACAACAATTTAACTTCACTAGGAAAAAACTGTCTGCCTTGAGCACTATGCTTTTAAAAAAACTATATGCGATCAAAGTGACAACAGCAACTGGAAAGACTGGAGGGGAACTTTAGGGGGCAATGAGTTTATGTTAACAGGAGAGGAGCAGCTCAGAAAAGGAGCGTGAGTATGGTTACAAAGCTTGATGAATGTTAATAAGTGTCCCTGAATTGTACATGTAGAAAGGGTTTACTTAGTGTATGTTTTGCTGTGTATATTCTCAACAACAATGAAATAAAAAAAAAATATATATATAACTAATGTCACTGAACAATTTGTATAGAAACCATCAAATGGGAACCTAATTTACTGTGTAAAATTTTCCCCAAAACACAATAAAATTTTATTTAAGAAACAAAATACAATAAAATGCCTAGGTTTTAGGAGAGGTCAGATGACGGTAACCAGCTACTGAAATCTGAGCTGTCTACCTGTTCTACAAGCCAATACTTTGACAATGGATGAATGTCCACAGCCAATGGCATTAGGAAGAAATGTTAACATTGCAGGTACATGTCATATTTGATAGAGCATATATATGTGGTTTATATACAGAGTGTATCATTTAAAATTAAAATAGAGGAAGTTTTAAGTGATTTCACTTCAGGGTCCTTGCTAAAGGCCGGGTAATGCTGCCAGTTCTTCTGTGAGAATTACAGATTAGCAAAGTGAGAATTGTAGCAGTTTGGCTGTAAAGATATTAAAAAGTCTAGGAAGTTTAAGTTATTTTCACTCCAGGAAAACTATAATCATTTGAAAGATCAAAGAACAAGAGTGAAATTTAAAATAAGATTACATATTCACAAACCCTGGTGTTGCTGGTAATGCATTGATGATTATTAACTTGCTTTTCATTGTACTAACAGACTAATATTTTCCTATTAAAAACAATTTGCAGGATCTATCTTGATATCTTGAATGCTTTAGGTCTGTAAGATTTAAAAAAAGTTTGACAGATATTTTTGTTGTTACTGTAAGGAAATAATCCCATTTCACACCCATTTTTCCTTTATTGAGGTGTCAATATATTACTGGACATAAATGTTAAAATGTCATTGAGTACCTTCTCTGTCTAGTCCTCAAGATCTGAGCAGATGTGACATTCTTGACTAATTCACTACATAGAAATTCTAGAACTGAAAGTTTGCTGACCAAACAACTCAAAAGGAAACACATTATAACATAATATTTTGAAGTAGAGCCTTAAGAAAAAAAAAAAAAAAGCTAGTAGCTAGCAAGTGTCCATATGTCTGAATTTATAAGTGTTGATGCGAGTTGATGTTTCCATGGCCTTATTATTTAATCTTGGTAGATGTGCATCATTATTAACTTTTTATGTAACAACTGTTCCTGTCTTGAGTGCAAACAATGCAAGAGATGGAAATACCATAGATGGCAGGCACAGATTTCTTGATCCAACTCTTAAAAGGGAAGCCTGTGAAGAAACTAGCAGAGAAGATGGAAGAACCCAGATTTCTCATGAAATTTAAATTGTATAAATTTATAAGCTAAAATTACTGCTTTTAGCTCCCCTGTTTTACCGGTATTTTCTAAACTAGGGCAAGTAAACTAAAATTCATAATTTATAAACAATCTGTAGAAAAATTAGTGAATTATTTACAACACTTTTGAAAAATGTGTTTGTATCTTATACAAAAATTAGCTTCTCTGCTAATCACAGTGGTGCCACAAATATGCTGGAAATTAGGACTTGCAAAAGTGAGTTTGGAAAAAATGGTCATGTAACTCAATCTGCGATTGGAAAACCAAACTGATCCTGAATGGTCTATTTAAACAAGTGCCAATTATTGAATAGTTTTCTGACCTACACAGAAAGTTATTGTATATGCAAAGATTTTTTTTCCCTTAGAGTTCTTTATTCCAGATGCCCTTTTAAATTGTTTTTAATTCTCTGTGGGCAGTAGATAACTAAACCTACAGAATGTAGTAATGGCAAGGAGGAAGCAATCATGCTGGCCACTTCTAGTTAAGAGTCATGGAAAAGGCATCTGTTATATATGAATTGCAGACTATAAGGACTTTGACAGTTCATAGACCAGACCTAATTTATTAAACTAAGTTTCTAATATAAACAGTAATTTGTTTCAGGCACTGACACTGCAGGTCTGGATTATGTGAACCAAATATAAAGAACTGTATTTCCCTTTTGGAAAGCGTGTGCCTTTTGAGCACTGAAAGAAAATAATCTAATATGTTGTAATAGTAAATATGATGAACACAGCCCTTCTTCCTGAGCATGGGCTGATTCACACTCTTGCTTTTTTAAAATTTTCCAGAAGTTATTTTAAAAGTATTGAGGCATGGCTTATACTCTTCAAAGTACACCTGTGTGTTATATTCCAAATGGAGGAGAACATGGAATGACTGTTTTAAGGTGTTCAACCTTTTGAGTGCTTTTAACCTGAAATATAGTTTAGTTTAAATTATTGGTGAAAACATTATCAGTACAAGATCAACTGTTTAATTAGAAAAAGATGAAGATTCCTTTACTCTGTTATGTTATTTTGCAGAAAATGTTTGATGGAACAGAGGTCCTGAAATTTACATATTAAAATAGCCTGGACATTAAGAAAAAAAGGCTATGAACTCTAAGGGAAAAAAAATCTTTGCATATACAATAACTTTCTGTGTAGGTCAGAAAACTATTCAAATATAGTTTTATTTCAAGGATTTTGAAGGTATGTTTCAATTAGGTCAAATAAAATGCAGATAGGTTTTTATGTGGACGTATGTATATTTATTTGTTTTTTTGTAAAAGCATTAACACATCTGAAAATCCAAAAAAACCCAAAACATTGCACATCGAGTTGAAATTCCAATTCATAGCAACCCTATAGGACAGAGTAGAACTGCTCCCATAGGTTTTCCAAGGAGTAGCTGGTGGATTTGAACTGCAAACCTTTTGATTAGCAGCTGAGCTCTTATAGACTATACCACCAGGGCTCCCACATACACTCAGTACTTGCTATTAAATTATTTATAAGCTACCACTTCCTGTGTAAGTCAAGAAAGAATCTACAAATGCTTATTTTTTGTTGTTCTAGAGGGCAACATATCAGCTAAGGTGATTTTGGCTGCGAGTAACAAACAACTCATCTGAAAACATGTTGTTAGTTGCCTTTGAATCGGCTCCTACTCATACCTTACATACCTTATGTATAACGGAAGTATACATGTGTATACTCATACTATACATACCTTATGTATAATGGAAGAAAACATTTGCCCAGTCCTGCACAATTTCCTTGATCTTTGATATGTTTGAGTCCGTCACTGAGGCTATTGTGTCAATCCATCTCATGAAGGTTTTCCTCGTTTTTGCTGACCCCCTTCTTTTCCAAGCACAATATCCTTTTCTAGTGATTGATCTTTCCTGATGTGTCTGAAGCAAGCAAGGAGAAATCTTGCCATCCTCACTTCTAAGGAGCATTCCAGTTGTAGGCTAAAACATAAAGAGCGCTTACTACCTCACAAAATGAGTAGATTGGCACTTCCAGGATTGGTTAATTCATGACTCAATGTTTAATTTACTGGTTTTCTCCTTGTTCATCCAACATTGTTCAAAGACTTGATATGGTGAGCTTCTGTCGTGTATCTTTTTATAAGGGAGATGAAATTTTTCCCCCAAATCCTAAATCAGATATTCCCTTATGACTCAATGGTCAAAAGCTGGGTCATGGAATTCAAGTAATCAGGATTATCCCAATGGGTTTAAATTAATTTGTGTACCACCTCTCCAACACGAAGGACATGGCTGCCTGACACCTAAACAAAATTGAGGTTTGTTTGGCAAGGAAGAAGAGAGACATTTTCTTAGGAGTGTCCATCAAAGGTAGGAATGAGAAATAGCATTAATTATTGGTAACACCTGAAAAATAGATGTTAGCAATAAAAGAAAAATCTATGCAATATTGTTTTGTTATCCACATGCATCTGGGCAGAACTATTTTGGTATTTTTTTATAACACGTTTTTATATAATGGAAGCAGAAGTCTTTGAGCACAATACATTTGCAATTAAGCAAAATTTCAGTACAGGCAATGCAATATAGACAGATCATTTTGGTTCAACTGACTATGCCAGTTAGTCACAAATGTGGTCTGTTTTCTCAAACTATTTTGGCTTGCGTAACCCTGAATTGACAAGTTATTGACTGAATGCAAAAAACCAAGAGATTGTTTTTGTGTTTCAAAGACACAACCTGAATTTCTCTTTCCTAATCACTAACTTGTCAGGGGTAATGGAAGCCTGATACACAGAAAAAGGGACAAAGATATGTGTATGTATATATGTGTGTGTGTCTGTGCATGTATGAGAGAGAGAAAAATGAGACAGAAGGGAATCCATCGTTGACCAACAACAAATCATTCAGGCTTTCTTTATTCTACTATTCTGGGTAGTAGATTTTTTTTGTTCTTGCTTGTAACATAAATGATTTAAATTTTCTTTCATTTTTTTTAACTTAGGCTATGATGCAGCTTGGAAACCCCGGTGGTGTAGTAGTTAAGTGATATGGCTACTAACCAAAAGGTGGGCAGTTGGAATCCACCAGACAGTCCTTGGAAACACTGTGGGGCAGTTCTACTCTGTCCTATAGGGTCACTAGGAGTCAGAATTAACTTGATGCCAATGGGTACGGGTAAGGTAAGGTAATAACATAGCTTGAACTTAATCTATCTGATAGTTTTAAAAGCTGTGTTGTCTTCTTGTACATGGACACCCCCCTTTATCATTATCCATTTGAAAGGATTATTTGTTACCACACCTTCTGTTCTTGAAATAATAACTTCACAAATTGTCTTCTTCAGTTAATAAATGTTGAAGTCCTACTAGTACTAAAAGGAGCTGCACTAATCCTAGGTGTTCCTTGCTATAGAACAGACATTATGTGTCTCTAATCTTTAGACTCAAACATACCAAAGATCATGGGGATGGAGCATGACCAGGCAATATTTTCTTCTGTTATACATAAAGTCGTCATGAGTCTGAGCCAACTAGACAGTAACTAACAGCAACAAATCTTTGAAAACATTTTAAAGAGGTAAGAAGGATATGGAGTCCCTGGGTGACTACTAGCCAAAAGGCTGGTGGTTTGAACCACCCAGAGCTGCCTCAGGAGATAGGCCAAGTCAATATAGAGTTTGTAAAACCAAGAAATTGCAGATGTAGAATCACACCTGCAAAATTTTTTTTGAATTTGAATTTCTGTGCGTGTATTTAGCAGCGAATTTGGTTAAAAATAAATCAAATTCTATAAATCCACTATGATTTTCTCATATTAGAATTTTTTTTTTTTTTTTTTTAGTCTTTCTTTGCTTCAGTGGTATTTCTGGTTTCAGTGTAAAACTTTAAAGGGATTTTGAAAGTGTGGTGTTTGCATTGCTTACTTCATTTGAGAAATGCAAAAACAAAGTGAGCAGCTCTTTTTGGATTATAAAAATTGTGTTTTTTCTAAAGTAAATATGCTTTTAATGTGTATAAACTTTTGAAAAGTATCCACATAAATTTAGTATTTAAAATTTCCATTTCCTAATTTTAAGATATATTATTTTTAAGAAGATAGTAAAGATGTACAATATACTTTTTTTTTTCTTTCTTTTTCACTGCATTTCATATCAAATAGGAGCCATCATTGCCCATTAATTGTTGCTTGGAACTTGGAACCCACACAACACAAAGTGACTTTTTATTTTTGTTTGCATTCAACCATTGGGTATCTTGCTGGGTTTTATTTTTAATTGATTATTTTTAGATGGGGCATACAGAGCAATGTAGATGATAATAAAGTAGATTATTGCTCAATTATATTTAAAAGTTATGAGCCAGAATCAACTTGACAGCAGCCAGTCTGGTTTTTTTTTTTTTTTTTTTTTGGTTATATTTAAAAGCTTTGGGATCAATCACATTAAGGAAGAAATTCAATTATACATTCTAACTGTAATAAAGCGTTATGCCAAATGGTATATTTATCCAGTATTTGTTGTTGTTGTTAGGTGCCATTGAGTCGGTTCCAACTTATTAAAAAAAAAAAAAAAATAGCAACCCTAATTTTAGGTACAACAGAACGAAACACTGCGGGGTCCTGTGCCATACTCACAATAGTTGTTATGCTCAAGCCCATTGTTGCAGCCACTGTGACAATCCATCTCACTGAGGGTCTTCCTCTTTTTCACTGACCCTTTACGAAGCATGATGTCCTTCTCCAGGGACTGACCCCTCCTGATAACATGTCCAAAGTATGTGACATGTAGTTTTACCATCCTTGCTTCTGAGGAGCATTCTAGTTGTACTTCTTCCAACACAGATTTGATCATTCTTTGGGCCGTCCGTGGTATGTTCAATATTCTTCACCAACACTATAATTCAAACACATCAATTCTTCTTTGGTCTTCCTTATTCATCGTCCAGCTTTCGCATGCATATGAGGTGTTTGAAAATACTGTGGCTTGGGTTAGGTGCATCTCAGTCATCAAGGTGACATCTTTGCTTTTCCACACTTTAAAGAGGTCTTTTGCAGCAGATTTGCCCAATGCGATGCATCTTTTGATTTGACTGCTGCTTTCATGGGCGTCGATTGTGGGTCCAAGTAAAATGAAGTCCTTGACAATTTCAACCTTTTCTTCACTTAGCATGATGTTACTTATTGGTCCAGTTGTGGGGATTTTTGTGTTCTTTATGTTGAGGGGTAATTCATGCTGAAGGCTATAGTCTTTAATCTTCATCAGCAAGGTTGTGTCATCTTTATAACGCAGGTTGTTAATGAGTCTTCCTCTAACCCTGATGCCCTGTTCTTCTTCATATAGTTCAGCTTCTTGGATTATTTGCTCAGCATACAGATTGAATGGGTATGGTGGAAGGATACAACCTTCACACTCACCTTTCCCGACTTTAAACCATGAAGTATCTCCTTGTTCTGTTCGAATGACTACATCTCGATCTACATACAGGTTCCAAAATTAGATGTAGGATGCTCATTATCCTTCCTAATTTTTGTGCCATTTCCAAGAGCTATATGGTCTATTGAATAATTACTAAGTTTATGTATTAATTTATTTATGGTAAGAATAAAGGAATGTGGTTGTTTATACAGTAAAAACTTTTGGTTCTAATTATTTTTTCTTACACATTCATATTTTTCAAATGGTGCGGTCTTTGAAAGCAACTTACGTGGAAGCAATTTTCTGGAAAGAAGAGTGGAATAAGAATATGACCTTACAAAATAATGACAATAAGCAAAATTCTTCCCTGCTTGGAATAAGAGGTGGGCTGCCAGATGCCTGTTTTGGGTGTTTCAAGCAGAGAAGAGAGGTTTAATTTTCTTCACTGCATTAAACATAGCATAGAAGAAAGCAGTGGAAAATAACAGAGTTATAATATAGAGAAATCCTAACACCTACTCTTCAACAATAAATTTTCCTGGACCTGTGCCCAGAATGCTGCAAACGAGAATCACTTAGATCAATAGTGTTACAGTAGTCCTCATATGCTCAAACCCCAGCCTCCTTTATGCTCCCAGCATTTATGTATCCTTTATACCTATAGTTCAGACTTATCAAATTCAAATGCTCGCAGAGGCCCAAGCAGCTTATCAAATTAGTCAAGTGTGTTGGTGCAAACTTTGTCCACCAACACAAACCTTGTCTATACTGGGTCCCAGCATTAGCATTTTGCTGCCACATGGGAATGCAGACCTAGTGTTACCAGATATTCCAATTTCCAAGTAAAAATAAGTTTGTATTTTTATGGAAAAATTGTTAATGTTAACTCTAAATTTTTTTAAATGTTTGCCACTGATCAAAGTTTTTTAAAAAAGAAAAAAAATCCACCTACCAGTCAGATTGGAGCAGTGAGTTTTATACATCAGCTATAGGTTTAACTTGGCTAATAATGCTAACGACAATAGTAACCAATATTATCCTCCTAATGAGCCAGCCATTTATGTCCTGTCTAGAGGGAAGTAAACTATGTGCTTAGAAACACATGTGAACAGTTTCTGTTCGTGTCCATAAAGGGGGAGAATTTAACCAAATCATTTTTAATGCCCAAAGCTATCAATGCTAGTTTTGAGTATTTCTGTATATATTTTTATGCATTGAAATATCAGTATTTTTGTTGAACAATATTAAAAAAAAAAACCCAGTGCTGTTGAGTTGATTCCGACTCATAGCGACCCTATAGAACAGAGTAGAACTGCCCCCATAGAGTTTCCAAGGAGTGCCTGGTGGATTTGAACTGCTGTCCCTTTGGTTAGCAGCTGTAGCAGCTTAGTATTAAAAATATGAAACTTGAATCATTTACATTTTGAGACATATCTAGAATGAAACATTTTTGAATCAAACAAAGTTTAGAAAGTGTTTTTTTGTTGTTTTGTATTTCCACAGCCCTCATAAAAAGGAGGAAGTATGACAATTAATAAAAGTTTCTTTTGTAGCAATAATTTATATGGTCATAGTCTACTTCAAAGACTTTCTGAACTGGTGGAAAATGTGACCGCATTAAAATTATACAAATAACTCTACATCAGAATTGCTAACTAATGTGACAAAGCCAAAGACGATAAAAAACTGGAAATGCTTCTTCTCGAAAGTAAATTATATTTGTCGTCAATAAAATGTGTGCAGCCCTGATGGTGCAGTGGTTAAAGTGCTTGTCTGGTAACCAAAATGTTAGTGGTTCAAACTCACCAGCCTGTCCAAGGGAGAAAGAAGTGGCAACTTCCGTAAAGATTTACAGCCTTAGAAGCCTTGTGGGACTGTTCTACTCTGTCCTATAGTGTCACTTTGAGTAGAAATTGCTTTGCAGCAATGGGTTTGGTATTTGGATACCTTCTATGACAATTTTGAAAATTCTATTTTTCTAGACACATTTTCCCATTATCTGCTACCTAAATAATCCAAATACATCTAAGGAGCATACATTTTTTTATATATTTACTTTTGGTCTCCAGCAGGCCTTTTTCTTTTTGTAACTCTCACACAATTATTGTGTCATTTTTTTCAAAGCTCTTACTAGTGATTGCATATTATAAGAACAATGTTGTTGATAGTTACCGTCAAGTTGGTTCCAACTCATGGCAACCTCATGTGTAACAGAACAAATATTGACTGGTCCTGTGCCATCCTCACAATTGTTGGTGTGCTTGAGCCCATTGTTACAGTTATTGTGTCAATGCATCTCATGGAGGGTTTTCTGCTTTTAGCTGACCCTCTACTTTACCAAACATGATGGACTTTTCTGGGGATTGGCCTTTCCTGATGACATGCCCAAAGTAAGTAAGATGACGTCTTGCCATCCTCACATCTAAGGAGCACTCTGGCAAAACAAAAACGAAAACAACTCATTGCTGATTGCCATGGAGGCAATTCCGACTCACAGGGACCCTATAGGACAGAGTAGAACTGCCCCTTAGGGTTTCCAAGGAGCTGCTGGCGGATCTGAACTGCTGATCTTTTGGTTAGCAGCTGAACTCTTAACCATTGTACTACCAGGGCTCCATTCTGGCAATGCATGATACCAAATAGTACTAATTTTCTTCATAAAAATAAACTTAGTATTTATTTTTAAGAGGTTAGTATTCATCAGGCAGAGAATGTAGTTTCATTTGCAGGAAAAAAATGGCTAAATGTTGGAACAGACAGATTCCAGACTTTCTCACGTCATTCAGGTGCTCAACCAAGATGTTCCGTAGTAAAACTGTTGTCTTTAAACTACAGAGCATACTGCCGCTCATATCCAGGACGTGTAAACACATACTAGAAGGGGATAGAGTATTTGATACTTTTGAATAGACTCCAGTGGTTGTGAATGCTCCCTTCTGCTTTTATAGAGCTGATTAAACTGTGTAACTTATGCAGCTGCAATATACTAGTTATTTTGCTTAGGAAACAAAGTATTGTTTACTGCTGAAATTGAAAAACCGATGTCAAAATAAACAGTTTTTGTTAAACAAAATGTATAAAGCAACTGCCACTGGTTTTTTTTGTCAAACCTGACAAACTCAATGGGTTGCATCCTGATTTTCGGAGCATAAAGTGGTATTGAGCAAAAACTAGGAAACTGCAAGAAATGTAATTTATCAGCACATGAAAATTACATAAATCTAATTAAAAAAAATAGAAGTGTTTAAATACCACTTAAATGAGTCACGTCAAACTATCAATTGGCACTAAATATTCTATTTATGCAAATAAAACATGTCAGATAAGTTCGATCTCAACATAGCTAATAAAGACTCAATGGACAGAATTATTTAACATTTTTTTCGGGAGTAATTTTTTTTTTTAGTAATTATTCTTATTGCTTGCCTCCTTTGATCTAAGATGCTCGATGGCATTAAAAAATTATTTGTCATTATTGAGCATCAAGAAATTACTGACCTGCATAGTGCTTACAGGGAGTTTATGCCTACTGAGAGTAAATTCACTTCAGTTTTGACATGTATTGGGTCTATTTAACAAACACTTAAATTATTCCATATTGATGGTAGTGTTCTCAGGAGAAAAGTGAGTACCTGTCTGTTAGAAAAGGCAGAGATAAATTGTAGCTATTTAAACAAAACACACAAAATATGTATTTATACAAAATAAAAAGATCTTTCCACTTCCTCATATGTTAGTAAAATGCTGTACATGAAAATAGCCACTTTATGATTGTAAAAATTACTAGATGTGTGTGTCCAATTTATTCCAGAGCTACTGTAGGAGAAAAAAAAGTTCTGAGGATTTAGAGTAAAGAATAATCTTCTGGCTCTGCCAACAGTAGGTATATGACCTTGGAAAATGGGGAAGGGCAATGGGGATTACAAGAGCAATGCCCAGAGTGTTGCAGGTCATGTTGATGCAATGTGAATGAAGGATGGAGTCGCTAGACAAATCAGGACAGGAGGCAGCAGTGCATCCTACTTACACAGCATGGACTTGAGTGGCAAAGAAAATCCTTTTCTTCCCTAGTTGGTATGGAGGTGTTGCTTGAGAAGCACTGACCCAAGACATGAGGCTTGAGTGCTAGTGTTATGGATTGAATTGTGTCCGCGCCACCAAATATGTTTTGTAAATCCTAACCTTTATGCCTGTGGTTATAATCCCATTTGGGAATGGATTGTCTTTGTTGTGTTAATGAGTTAGAATTTGAGTAGGGTATATCTTGAGTCATTCTTTTTTGGGATATAAAAGATCTTAAACAAGCAAGTGAGAGAAGCAGAGAGAGGGGAAAGACAGACCCCAAGCCACAAGCAGATGACCCAGGAGGGGAGGCTCAGAAGAGACAAGGCCCTTACTCCAGAGCCAACAAAGAGAGAAAGGCTTCCCCTGGAAGAGACACACTGAATTTGGGCTCCTAACCTCCTAAACTGTGAGAAAATAAATTTCTGTTTCTTAAAACCTCTCACTTGTGCTATTTCTGTTACAGCAGCCTTAGATAACTAAGACAATTAGTTTTGTTGTACTTAAAATGAGGGGCTTGAACTTGGAAAAGGAGTCCCAAGGTGGTACAAACATGTTGGGGCTGCTAAATGAAAGATTGGAAGTTCAAGTTCACCCAGAGGCACCTCAGAAGGCAGGCCTAGTAATCTACTTCCAAAATATCAGCCACAGAAAAACCTATGGAACACAGTTCTACTCTGACACACATGGGGTTGCCATGAATCGGAGTTGACTCAATGGCAACTGTTAATGGCACTGAATATGGAAAACTCTGATGTCTTTCGTTTCTAAAACTTGATAACCTTGTTACCCATTAAACTATGGTCATTTCTTGACATTTGGGTCTTTCCATTGATTCACTGGAAAATAACAAACTCCATTATGAAACCTTTCTTCACTGACTAGTCATGGAGAGGTCCTGACTTCTTTTCACCATCTATGCTTATATACACTTGGAGTGGTTCTGTCTTCATTCTTTTGCCTGTGGAATGCTCTTATCTCATTTGCTTGTATAGGTTTCAAGCACGCGATCCTTTTCTTTAGCTTTTTAAATTTTTTTAAGGTCTGTCTGTATTCTCAGGAGCAAATATTTCATTTAAAAATATATCTGCTTTAAATTATTTTTGTAGCAAGTGCAAGTACAAAAATAAAATGAATGTTTTTGATTGTGAAGAAGGGATAAGTGGCTGTGTGACAAGCTTGGCAAGTTAGTTGTAGTATTATCAAAACCACTGTATATTTTAGAAGAGTTGGGATTTTCCAAGCTTCTTTGTAGAAGTGAAGAAGGTTATATGCTTCTTTTCACTGAAAAATGCATTATTTTAAAAATAGTTCTTTAAATTAAAAATAGAAGATATAGAGTTCCAGAAAATAAACTGGAGTAGGAACAATGTTGGCAAATTTTCCCCAGATGTATCAAGAATAGGGTTTCTTAAAATCATACATTAATTGAGCATCTATTCTGTGGAAAATGATGTTCAGGGAACTAGGGTAGGGATGGGGTGGTGGAAAACTGTAAAGATGAATAAGACACTCATCTTGGCCTCAAGGAGTTTACAATCTGGTTGGATGTGTGCAGAGTGAAATCAGCGCAGAAACAAAGGATTGAGATGACGGAGAGGGTGAACGGGAAAAGTTTGATCATTAAAAAGACATTTTCAAAGTTCTATATTGGAACATGGATTTTATGGTGAATTGTGGATATTTTTACTCTTGTTTTACTTCACAACCATTTCATTTATTTAGCAAACAGCATTTTAATAGTCATTTTAAGATAAAAGTTCTGATACAAGTTATAACATCATAGGACTGATTTACAAATAAGTGGTCTTTTTAATATCTAGAAATGAATTATTACATACCTTTAAATGATATACAAATGGATGTAAAGTAAATAAATGGCCTACAATAAATTGTTGCTTCATATTAGTTCTTTTTAGAAATATTACCAATGGAAAGTAGAATTTCTTTAGATTGTTGACAATAAACTACTAAAGAGGCTATTTACAATTTTCTTCTTCTCCATGTGGTATTAGGTGTCCTACACAAATTTGGGGTAGAGGAGAGCTGAGGGACTTTGGTTATAGGATTCAGAAACATGGGATGCTGAAGGGAATTAAGGAGTGATTCAGAAGACCCAAGTTTTAGGCCCATCTCTCCCATTTATTTCCCCTTTGATCTTAACTTCTTTGAGCTTTGGTTTCTTCTTCCTTAAATACGGGAATATTGATGCCCATTTTACCATATCACCCCATTGCTATGATGTTAAAATGAGATACTCTCTGTGAAAGTTCTTTGAAAACTTGTAAAATGCTACATAGACATAACGATAAAAATATAATAAATTTTTCCAGGCTTACTGCCTCTCCTTTTAGAAAAATAAAAAAGGCATGGGTTAAAAGGGCATTATCTTTTGGAACAGTAAATCAATCTATTTTTTGAGACTGAGAACTTGGCGGTACAACAGTTAAGAGCTCTGCTGCTAACTGAAAGACTGGCTGTTCAAATTCACTCGTTGGTTTTGCTGGAGAAAGACCTGGTGAAGTGCTTTCGTAAAGATTACCTCCAGGAAAACCCTATGGGGCAGTTCTACTCTGTTATATATGGGGTTGCTATGAGTCATAATCAACTTGGCTGCACCCAACAACAGTTTTGTTCTGCTGTTTGTATGTGAAGAACTGACCTGGTCAGTCAGAGCATTAAGGTTATTTCAACCTTAGAGGAATATGGAAAGAAGAAAGGAAGTTTAGGTAAGATGAAGAAATCACATGGTAGAGTCTTTGTTGTCCTCCCCCATCCTACCTCGACTCTTAAAAGCTGACCTTGAGTGAGGATAGAGAGCTGTGGAACATTTAGAAAGATATTGGAAAACTGGGGAACATAGGACTAAAGGCCCATTTTCCCCAAGCCTTCTCCTCAGTGCTATGTCCAATGTGTCTTCGACAAATGGAGAGACTTAGTGATGGCCTCAGTCTGCTCGTGGTCTGGGGGATTAGAATGCAGCTGCACAGTACCCCAGAAAGGGCTAGACAGGGGAAGTGGTCAGGGATCAGGAAATGAGAATGGTGAGTCAGCAGTTAGCCACAGTGATATTGTCACATGTTGAAGGACCAAATGGAACTGGTACATCACCTAGGATTTAGGGATGACCACGACTTCAGCAAAGAACAAGGGAATGGGGGAGACAGCCTGAGAATAGTGGGCAGCATCTTTGGCCCTTCTCTGACTGCTCTCATGAGATCACATAAGACCTTTTGCTCTCAACACAGGAGCAACAGAATTTGGGAGAGAAAATATAAATTTCTAAAGCTTCATTCAAAGATGTAGGAAGCAATTTAACTTGAGAAAGATAGAGATATCATTAATAGGAAAGTTTTGTGTTGTCTCTGTCACCTCCTCATTTTACGTTTATCCAACAGAGTAGAGACTGTTATGGATAAATCTGTGAAGGAAAATAGAAATCTAAGAAGTAGCATGAAAAATGTTTGTCTTATACACATATATGCATTTCATTCACATATTATTTATTAAAAGGTATTGGGTCAAATGATATTTTTTAATAACAAAAATGCTTGTCTAATTTTTAGTATATGTGAAGTAATGTCCTAAGTGCCTTATAAACGCTAATTCATCTGATCCTCATACTCTGATAAGTGCTATTGTTGTTTCCATTTTTCAAGTGAGAACACTGAGGCGCAAAGAAGTCACTTCTGTAGTAAGTAGCACAAGCAATAGTCCAAATCGGAAAATCTGGCTTAAGAATCCATGTTTTCAACCCCTTCACCAGGTAGCATTTCAGTCTTCCTGTTCACTCAGTCTCTTTAAGTTTTTTAATCCATTAACATTTAAAACTCAAAGATAGATTGCTATTCTTGTTAGGTGTCCTCCAGTTGGTTCTAACTCACAGTGGCCCTATGTACAACAGAATGAAACACTGCCTAGTCCTGTACCATCCTCACAACCATTGCTATGTCTGAACCCATTATTGCAGCCACTGTATCAATTCATTTTATTGAAGGTCTTCCTCTTTTTCACTGACCCTCTACTTTACCAAGCATGATGTCCTTCTCCTGATAACATGTCCAAAGTACGTGAGACGAAGCCTCTCTATCTTCACTTCTAAGGAACACTCTGGCTGTACTTCTTCCAAGACAGATTTGTTTGTTCTTCTGAAAGTCCGTGGTATATTCAATATTCTTCACCAACACCATGATTCAAAACCATTAATTCTTCTTCGATTTTCCTTATTCATTGTCCGGTTTTCGCATGCATATGAGACGATTGAAATTACCATGGCTTGGGTCAGGTGCACTTTAGTCCTCAAGGAGCTATCTTTGCTTTTGAGCACTTTAAAGAGTCCTTTTGCAGCAGATCTGGGCAATGCAATACATCCTTTTATTTCTTGACCACTGCTTCCATGGGTGTTGATTGTGGACCCAAGTAAAGTGAAATCTTTGACAACTTCAATATTTTCTCTGTTTATTATGATGTTGCTTATTGGTCCAGTTGTGAGAATTTTTGTTGCTTTGTGTTGAGGTATAATCCATGCTGAAGGCTGTACTATTTGATCTTCATCAGTAAGTGCTTCAAGTCCTCTTCACTTTCAGCAAGCAGTGTTGTGTTACCTGCATATCGCAGATTGTTAATGAGTCTTCCTTCAATCCTGATGCTGTGTTTTTTTTCATATAGTCCAGCTTCTTGGATTATTTGCTCAGCATACATATTGAACAAATATGTTGAAAGGATGTGCCGCTGAAGGACACCTTTCCTTATTTTAAACCATGCAATATCCCCTTGTTCTATACAACCAACTCCCTCTTGGTCTACATACAGGTTCCTCATGAACAAAATTAAGTGTTCTGGAATTCCCATTTTTTGTAATTTTATCCATAATTTGTGATGATCCACATAGTCAAATGCCTTTGCATAGTCCATAAAACAAAAGGAAACATCTTTCTGGTATTCTCTGTTTTCAGCAAAGATCTGTCTGACAAAGATAGAGTAATACTGGACAATTTTGATTTGTAGATATGTTGGAATTACTGAGTCCTCATGTCATTGTAAACTCAGAACCCCGTGTTTGAAGAGTGCAGGTAACTAACATAAAGTTTGCCTCAAAACGCCAGATGTTAGTAGGTGATTGTCATAAAATTCACCTATTAAAAATAGGAGCTGTTTATTACAATCTAATAAAAATTACACATTGAATAAGCATGTGACTTTTAAGCAGTTGTAAGTTTTTATTTGGTGATTTTACCAACGTTTTGTTTTGATTTTCATTGCTTACTTAGAAGCTCTCATGAGGCACATAAAAATATACTTTTAATTTCCTAGAACTAACATGGAATGGCAACAGACAGCTATTACTTGGGGTAGAAAACTTCCTTGGAAAGAAAGATATATGCTAAAACCACCAAGTTGAAGAAAGTTCACATATTACCTTAACTCTGTGATCATTTACGCTTAAGAATCTAAGATAATTTATGAAAATAATTACATTTTATCATGCTGTATGAAAAATATCTAATTATAAAAGGTTTGAAATGTGTTTTTAAGAAGTAAAGTTAAAAACTTAGGGCCCATCTGCTCAACAAAACGAAGGCAAGACTTTGCTTACAAACATGAAAATTTTAAGGAAAATGAAAGCACATAACTCCCCACATCCGCTTTTGCCTGAATGGTCTGAATTGCCTCTCTGGGCAGAGGTCTAGCTCTGTAGTGTTATCCCTGGTCAGTATTATCCCTCTCTGCTCAAGAACGGTTCTTCATCATTTCCTTACCAGGCCCTGTGAATGAATGGGCCGCATGTACCCTGGAGGCAGTGAAATCTCAAAGATGGAACATTTCTTTCTTTAGAATGCATATATCCCATATACAGGCCATAGTACACTAACACAGTAAAAAAAAAAAAAAAAAATTCCATCAAGTTAATTCCAACTCATGTTGACCCCATGTGTTAGAACAGAACTGTTCCATAGGGTTTTCTTGGTTGTAATCAGCAGGCCTTTCTTCTGAGGTTCCACTTTGTGGGTTTGAACCATCAACCTTTAGGTTAGTAGATGACCACAAAATGTTTGTACCACCCAGGGCCCTAAATAAGAGTATATGTGAAATCAGTTGTGGTCAAATTACACTTGTGATTATGTTTATTTTAAAGAATGATAAAAAAATAATACCAAAATAGAATATGTATTGTTAAATTTAAATAAACAAAGGTAAATTGGTGCAACCCATGGCATTTACTATGATATAATTGTTCAACAGCAGTTTCTTTTTCAGTTGGCTTTTTTTTTTTTTTTTTTAGTCTCTGTTAATTAAAAGACATTTACTTGGCTGCTAATTCCTCATAACAGTGATTATTCCTTAGACTAACAGTAGGTGGATAGACTTGAGAACGTAATTTTCCCTTTAACTAGAGTAACATAATAAAGGTTAAATAGTCATTTTCAAAGGATTTAAAGTGACAAAATATGGTCTGATGTTTCATCTCTTTAGGTAGATGATTATAACAGAAAGACACAATGGTTCCAGTAAGGTCAGGGCTATTGGTTGTTAACACCTCATTTTTTGCAAAAAGTGGTTGCCTCCTTACAAGATATACCAGGCAGCTTGCCTTAAAGTTTAAAACAAGTCTAAACTCAAAAACAGACGACATAGTGGACAGAGGGATGCACTTCACTGAGAGCAAACACCGTATGATGATATAATTGCTGGACTTTGTATCCTTTCTGACGGAGAACACAACAGAGGCTCTATAAACTCACTGATGAAATCACTGCGTCGGAATAACTGTGCAGCTCCCTCCCAGCAGTGGTTTATGGACCCAGTGTTTATATGCACATTGTCTGGGAGAAAAAAAAAAAAAACATTAAGTGGAATCTGCTCTTTGAAGTTAATTTATTTTTTCTCTTGTTTTGATAAAGCATTAGAAGCTTACAATATTTGACTCAAATAAGAATTTAGACAATATTTTTCACGTATGAGGTGATGTGTAGGATCTGCAGGGACTATGTGAGGAAAAGACACTGGCTTTGCCTTCCATATGCTTATGTCAAGAGGGAGCATAAGGCAAGTAACTTCTTTCCCTCCCTTCCTTCCTTTTTTCCTTCTTTCCTTTGATATTTCCAGAGTCCAACCATGTGCCTGGTTGCATTCCAATACCTGGGGGTTCAGCAGTCTAATAGGACCAAGTGTCTTTCTGGATCTTACACTTTGTAAAGGTCTTAAGCATTAACCTTGACAAAGGCACCAATTATTGAGATGCTGTCCATTCCTATGTTTCCATCAGGACCTCTCAAGGACCATATGGTACACATTCCACTCTGAAAGAGGCAAAACAGGGGCACTGGTGTCAATTTAAATTTAAATATTAATAAAGCTTAGTTTCTATTTTATTTTTATTTGAATGTTCTTGTTGTTAGGTATTGTCAAGTCATTTCCTACTCATAGTGACCCTATGTACAACAGAACGAAACACTGCCTGGTCCTGTGCCATCTTCACGATTGTTGCTATGCTTGAGCTCACTGTTGCAGCCACTGTGTCAGTCCATCTCCTTGAGGGCCGTCCTCTTTTTCGTTGACCCTGTACTTTACCAAGCACGATGTCCTTCTCCAGGGTACTGGTCCCTCCTGATAACATGCCCAAAGTATGTGAGCCAAAGTCTCGCCATCCTTGTTTCTAAAGAGCATTCTGGCTATACCTCTTCCAAGACAGATTTGTTTGTTCTTTTGGCAGTCCAGTATATTCAATATTCTTCTCCAACACTGCAATTCAAAGGCTTCAATTCTTCTTAGGTTTTCCTTATTCATTGTCCAGCTTTCACATGCATATGAGGCTACTGAAAACACCATGGCTTGGGTCAGGCACATCTTAGTCCTCAAAGTGACGTCTTTGCTTTTTAATACTTTAAAGAGGTCTTTTGCATCAGATTTGTGTAGTTTAAAATCAGGAAAAATGTCTTTTGTAGGAGATTTGCCCAATGCAACATGTTGTTCGGTTTTTCACTGCTGCTTCCGTGGGTTTTAATTGTGTATCCAAGTAAAATGAAATTCTTGACAACGTCAACCTTTTCTCTGTGTATCATGCTGCTGCTTATTGATCCAGTTGTGAGGATTTTTGTTTTCTTTATGTTGAGGTATAATCCATACTAAAGGCTGTAGTCTTTGATCTTCTTCAATAAGTGCTTCAAGCTCTCTTTACTTTCAGCAAGCAGTGTGATGTCATCTGCATATCACAGGTTGTTTATGAGTTTTCCTCCAATCCCAATGCCACCTTCTTCATAGAGTCTAGCACACCATATAGATTGAATAAGCATGGGGAAAGGATATGACTCTGACGCACACCTTTCCTGATTTTAAACCATATAGTATCCCTGTTCTGTTTGAGCAACTGCTTCTTGGTTTATGTACAGATTCCTCATGAACACAATTAAGTGTTTTGGAATTCCCATTCTTTGAAATAGTGTCCATAAATTCTTATAATCTACTTGGTCAAATGCCATTGCACAGTCAAGAAAACATAGATAAACATCTTTCTGGTATTATCTGCTTTCAGCCAAGATCTATCTGGCATCAGCAATGATATCCCTTGTATGACATCCTCTTCTGAATCTGGCTTAAATTTCTGGTAGTTCCCCATCTATGTACTGCTGAAACAACTTTTGAATGATCTTCAGCAAAATTTTACTTGTGTGTGATATTATTTGATAATTTCTGCATTCTGTTGGATCACCTTTCTTTGGAATGGGCACAAATATGGATCTCTTCCAGTCAGTTGGCCAGGTAACTGTCTTCCAGATATCTTGGTATAGGTAAGTAAGCACTTCTGGAACTGCATCCATTTGTTGAGGCATCTCAATTGGTATTCTGTCAATTCCTGGAGGTTTGTTTTTCACCAATGCCTTCAGTGAAGCTAGGACCTCTTCCTTCAGTAGTATCTGTTCTTGATCATATACTACCTCCTGAAATGGTTGAATGTCAACCAATTCTTTTTGGTACAGTGATTCTGTGTATTCCTTCCATCTTCTTTTGATGCTTCCTTTGTCATTTAATATATTCCTCGCAGAATCCTTCACTATTGCAACATGAGGCTTGAATTTTCTCTTCAGTTCTTTCAGCTTGAGAAATACAGAGTGTGTTCTTCCCTTTTGGTTTTCTAACTCTAGGTCTTTGCGCATTTCATTATAATACTTTACTTTGTCTTCTTGAGCTGCCCTTCAAAATCTTCTTTTCAGCTTCTTCGTCATTTCTTCCTTTAAATTTCAGTCTCTTCTGACATCCACTTTGGTCTTTTCTCTACTTCCTGTATTTTTAATTACCTCTCACTTTCTTCATGTATGATGTCCTTGATGTATTCCACAGCTCGTCTGGTCTTTGGTTGTTAGTGTTTATTGAGTCAAATCTATTCTTGAGTTGGTCTCTAAATTTAGGTGGAATATACTCAAGGCCACACTTTGGCTCTTGTGGACTTATTCTAATTTCTTCAACTTCTGCTTGAACTTACATATTAACAATTAATGGTCTGTTCCACAGTTGGCCCCTGGCCTTATTCTGACTGATGATATTGAGCTTTTCCATTGTCTCTTTCCACAGATGTATTCAATTTGATTTCTGTGTATTCTATCTAGCAAAGTCCAAGTTTATAGTTACCGTTTATGTTGTTGAAAAAAAGCATTCACAATGAAGAAGTCCTTGGTCTTACAAAATTCTGTCATGTGATCTCTGGTGTCATTTCTATCACCAAGACCATATTTTCCAACTACTGTTCCTTCTTCTTTGTTTCCAACTTTCACATTCTAATCACCAATAATTATCAATGCATCTTGTGTGTTTGATCAATTTCAGACTGCAGAAAGTCGGTAAAAATCTTCAGTTTCCTCATCTTTGACCTTAGCAGTGTGTAAATTTGAATAATAGTTGTATTAAATGGTCTTCCTTATAGACATATGGAAACTCTGGTGACGTAGTGCTTAAGTGCCACAGCTGCTAACCAAAGGGTCGGCAGTTTGAATCTACCAGATGCTCCTTGGAAACTTTTTGGGGCTGGTTCTACTCTGTCCTATAAGGTTGCTATGAGTTGGAATCGACTTGACGGCACTGGGGTTTTGGTTTTGGTTTATAGGCATATGGATATCATCCTATCACTGAAAGCGTTGTACTTCAGGATACATCTTGAAATGTTCTTTTTGACAATGAATGCAACACCATTCCTCTCCAATTTGTCATTCCCAACGTAGTGTACCATATCATTGCCTGATTCAAAATGGACAATACCAGTCCATTTCAGCTCACTAATACCTAGGGTATCAATCTTTATGTGATCCATTTCATTTTTGACAACCTGTAATTTTCCTAGATTCATGCTTTGTGCATTCCACCTTCCTGTTATTAATGGATGTTTGCAGCTGTTTCTTCTCATTTTGAGTCATGCCACATCAGCAAATGAAGGTCCTGAATGTTTGACTCCATCCACATCATTAAAATCGACTTTACTTTGAGAAGCAGCCCTTACCCTGTTGTATTTTGAGTGCCTTCCAACCTGAGGAGCTCATCTTCCAACACTATATTAGTCAGTGTTCCACTGCTATTCTAAGGTTTTCATTGGCTAATTTTTTTCCAGAAGTAGACCCCTAAGTCCTTCTTCCTAGCCTGTCTCAGTCTGGATGCTCAGCTGAAATCTGTCTACCATGAGTGACTCTACTGGTATTTGAAATACTGATGGTATAGCTTCCAGTATCACAGCAACATGCAAACCACCGAAATATGACAAACTGACAGACATGTGGGGTTATATGAGTAGCTGAACATACATAAAAGTTCCAATAATAGTTTTTCCTGCACCATGTGGTTTGTCTTGCTTAATTCCTGAGGGTCATGCTTCGCTTGAAGACAATTGCCTAGAAAACCAATAAAAACTCTCTTCAACCTACCTTGCTTATTTGCATATATTTCTGTTACAGTAGCATGCTAACTCATTGATTGTTTAAGTGTATTTCATTCACAGCTAGACATTGCCTAAGTGAGTTAGATTTTCCAGGACTGTTTCAATTTTGTAGTATGATCAGATTATTTTTTCTAAATTAAAAAAAAAAAAAAACCCAAACAAACAAGCACTTTTTCTTTGCTCGTGTTCCAATCAGAGGTCTACAATAGATAACATTCAACTTCTACTTTACTGAAGCTGCCTTTTTGATGTTGATTGAGCTCCTGGATATCTCTTTTTAGTTCAAAGACAACCAATACATATTTTTATTGTGGTGTTTAACATAGATTAATGTGGGTATGTTATGATTTAGAGTATTTTATTCTCTTTCCAAATGAAAGAATTTTGGTTCATATCATTGAGTAAGAATAAACTCAATCTTGTAAAATGCAAGGAATAGAGTAGCAAGGGCTCATAAAAATAAACAAATTAACCAAACAAATATGTACAATTTCATTTGATTCATCAATATTTATGTAATATCAGTAGGTGTAGTGGAAACATTTATAAATTTAGATTTCACATGCTATTTGACTTTGTAACCAGAAAAGAAAAGAAATTTAGAAAGGAAATATTCTGTCGACGTATGTTTTCTGTAATGGCATGAATCTGGTCTTTAAATAAAGCTTCAGAAATTTAATTTCTGGGACACATAAACTTTTGTATTAATTCATATCCAGAATGAAGGAGTTCATTTGCTTAAACATATTATCACAGGCTTTAAAAATGAATCTCAAAATAAAAATGGGTGAATGGTTTGAACTTTAGTCCTTGGAGGATTTAATGTGGCTTTGAGTCGAAATCGACTCAACGGCACTGGGTCTGGGTTTGGTGAAAAAAGTAATAACTTAAAATTTTAGAATTTGATTTTATTCTTCATTGGTTTAGTGTCCCATTTTTCAGATAAAAACCCAAACCAAAGCCACTGCTGTCAAGTCGATTTGGACTCCTAATGACCCCATAGGGTTTTCAAGGCTGTAAGCCTTTACAGAAGCAGACTGTCACATCTTTCTCCTGTGGAGCTGCTGGTGGTTTCAATCTTTCCATTAGCAGTTGAGAGCTTTAACCATTGTGCAACCAGGACTCCTTTTTTAGGATAGGAGTGGTAATTATTATCACAGTTATGAGAGAAAAAAAAAAACTGTATTCTCATATATGCCTCTTGTTTTAGTATCTAGAATGAGCGTCTGTTTGCATACAGGAGTTGTCTTCAGAGAAAAAAATTTAGGAAGTTTGCAAAATTAGGTGAGTTACCCTTAGTTTCATATACAACGTAGACTTACTTGTTTAACAAAGAAAAACTTTATGTGAAATTAAGTAAAAACAAATATCCTGCATTCAGCATTTAACCAGTTTTGTAAACAAACCACTTTCTTAGACTAAAGTAAAGCATTACTACGTCTTGGTTTTGCCCTAGTTCGTAAGGTATTTCATACCATCTCCCCATCCATTGGGTAAAGACTACTGAATGCTCCATTACAAAGGATGAACATTTTTAACAGCTTTTACTTAAATTAACATGACAGGTACTACAGTGCAATGTTGTTAATCTTTTCCTAAAAGCTTAATGTTACTATTTAGTTGTATACTAATAAATCAAAGAAAACATATCTTGTCATTTTAACTTAGACATAGATGGATGAATTTTCAGTGTCTTTGGAGATGGAGAAAAGGACTTACAGGAAAAGATTATTAGTCATTTCCTTTTTAAAAAAGTACACTCACACACACACATTGCCATAATAACATACCTAAAGGAGTTGAAATTAGAAGAAATAATAAACATTAAACAATTTGCAAACTCTGAAGCAGTGGAATAGATATAATGTAGTATTCTGTCTATCATATTTTGAAGTATGTTTTGAATATTTATCTAACATAACATTTATTTATTATTTGATCTTATTGTATCTTTGTTGCTTTCTTATAGGTCAACCACCACAGAATAGTTCTTGGTAGTTTTGCAATTTTCTATTAATTGGCTTCTTAAAATTTTAGTACGGGCCTCACTTCAGCTTCCTGAAAGTTACTTTTATCTTAGTTTAAGACAAAATATTCTGCTTGGTGCCGACAATTTGGTATTACAGAATACTTGGAAATAAGAAAATATGCACATTTAGGCCGAACAAATGTTTAATGAATGAATGAGTGAATGAATTAGAGAAAGAATAGGTAATTTTGGAAGGCTGAGTTATAAAATGTCACTGAATATCTAAGCCTCGGCTTCCTTTTGCAGCAGGACCTGAATTATTAGTTAATATCAATTCTCCTTTTCATTGTGGATAATGACAGGGTGGAAGATATAATATTTTTATTACATCAGCCTAATTTTTTACAAAGCTTAGTTTTGGATTTAATGTTTTAACCATCTTTTACTTCATAAAGCAATATAAATTTGAATGTCTAGTTAAAATAGTAAACTTTGCCCAGAAAGCATTGTATAGCTCTCTTTTTTTCCCACTAAGAAAGAGTTAAGGTTACAGAGTTAATCTTCAAATTAGTCTTGTGAAGTTTTGGGCTGATAATTACATAATAAGATGGTGCCTTCCCAAGTTATTATGTTTTTAGAATCATTTTCAAAACTGTGTTTATTGGATTTCATAAAATGTTAATGTTAGTTATGAACTATTCAAAACCTCCAGGAATTTCAGCATTTCACTGGCATTCAAGAATGGAGAAGATTTAAAAGTAAACATATTGAGCAGAATAAATAGTACCAAAAATGACACATTTCCGTCACTTCACAATATATTAGTATCATCATTAATAATGATTTTATTGAGTCTTTCGGCATGATTAGTTAATTGACAAAATCTGATTACAAAATAATTTTTTTTAGCAGAATGTATGAAAATGAACTGTATCAACCAATTTAAGAATCAAAACTGTATTGATAATGAAGCATATTTGATTAAAGTTTATTGGTAAGAAAGTCATAACAGTTACAAACCTTTCAGAGATTCTGAAACATGTTCTTGCTTTTCGCTACAGCAAGCATGAACGATCCAGGTCAGATGGCAGGCGTTAGACCTTGTCTCTCCCATCCCCTGACTCACGAATTCTGAGGATGGCATAAGGTTGAGTCGAGTGGTAAAGTTTCTGTTTAGGACCCCAAATAATCCATTTTCTAAGTCAATGAAGTGCTTTTACTCTGTCTTCCAGAAACATTCACTCTGATTTAAGTTTTTTGGGATAAGAGAGTACGAAAGTAGGAGGGATGGGATATCATGATGAAAATTCTGCAGAAGTCAAGACAGAAGGCCAGAGGAATACAAAAGCTGTTGGTTGTGAGTGGTAGGAAGAAATCGAGTTTAAGATTATCTTTGGAACCACTAGGAATACTTCTTTAAGCCAAGGAACTTATTTTGCACCTACCTTAAGAAAGCATTTCAACAAAGATCCTTTCATTTCCCCCTAAACCTGCTCCTCTGTCTCCTCTGATTTCTACAGACACTTCCTCTAATCCCTGTTTAACCTAGGTTAGAAACTTCACAGTTTTCCTGGTCTCTCACCTGCTACCTCATCAACATAACCAAACATTTTCCAAGACCTGAAGATTTAACACAACACAACCATTCCCTCCTTTCATTTATTTGGCCATACCTAGTTTCCTCCCAGTGCTTCTCCATATTCCAAAAGTCCATCCTTTGAAATGCTACCAGATTAATCTCCTAAAGCACAAATCCCATCAATGGTCATCCATTGATGGTGAAATAATGTGACCTAAGCTATAATTATCTAGACAATAAAGGCCCTTCATGATCACTTGATCATGACCAACCATTCTCAATTATTTCCTATTACTACTTAACATACCTTAAGCCATTAAGCTGGAATGCTCACCACTGCCCAAACAATCCCAACATTCTTCATTTCATTTGGGGAATTTCTTCATTTTAAGATATCATCTTGCTGTTTGTTTGAGATGCTGCTCGTTCTTCAGAATCCGTTTCAAATGTCTTCTTTTCCATGGTGCTTATTAGACTTCTTTAGCTTAAATAAGCGATCTTCCCTTCTCCTTCAAATGCCTGTGGGTCATTTTTATGGTATTCTTTATATTCTACTTTTTAATATCCAGGCCTTTTCTATCCCTACCATCTCTTCTATTCAACTGTAAACTGAGTACATGTTGAACTTTGTGTCATAACCAGTAATACTGTTTAATAAACGTCAAATAAACAAATTGATGATGTATCCATGAATAAGTTGCTTTGTGGAGGTCATTTTAGTGTGGCAGACACAACCAGAGTTTTTTATGATTATTTTCCATGGCAATAGGAACACAGTCCATTGATAGGAAATAGTACATAGTGTCAAAAAAAATCACCTGGGACAATTTAATGATCAGTCTTGTTTGTCTCACAATTTTCAAAGACCTATCAAAGGCTGATGTGTTAAGAAAATTTACAGTGGTTTCTGTGTTTATTATCACTGTGTTGTTACACTTAAAGCATTGATTGTTTATATGTTCTGTTAGGTTGACCTTGGTTAAGATTTTCTATTCTGGATGTTTCATTGTGAAGATTGTCCTAATAATATCCTTTTTTTCTTTCTTTTTTAATAACCTGCCAAAATGGGTCAAAAAGCATTTGGGCTTTAAGTGTTTATGAAAAGTTTTATTCTAAATCTAATTTTAAAAGGTAGAGAAGAGGAAAAGTCATTTCAGGTTGACAAAACAGCTTCAGCGAAGGTAGACAAGGTATGAAATATTAGGGTCATGTGAAGGTTCAAGTTGTTCTCTTTCCAGAAATACGATGGTGAGAATATAGAAATTAAAGGCCTGGGATTCAAGGGATTGATAATATCAAATTAAAAAGCTTGAAATTACAGGCACCTAACTTTTTTTTTTTTTTTAAGACCCTTGGACTCATAGCAGCCCTATAGGACAGAGTAGAACTGCCCCATAGAGTTTTCAAGGACTGCCTGGTGAATTTGAACTGCCAATCTTTTGATTAGCAGCGGTAGCTCTTAACCACTATGCCACCAGGGTCACTATGAGTCAGAATTGACTCAAAGGTAGTGGTTTTTTTTAGGACCCTTGGAAGGTTTATCAGCCTGGAAATGAATTAATAAAACCATCATTTTCAGGTATATACTTGGTGGTGGTGTGAAGGGTGGATTGAACAAATGAAAAACAGGAGATGAGAAAACAAGATAGAAATCTATTATGATGAATTAAGTAAGAAATAAAAAATTGATACTGAGCTTGGCTGGGTTTTGGAGATGTGGCAAAAGGTACAAATTTGAACACTGAAACCCAGGAAAAGGGTAAAAGCCCCAATAAAGAGAATTTATAGCCATGGGAAAAGGGGCTAGGCCAACACCACTGACAATAACCCTATAAAAAGAGGTGACAGAAGAGGAATCAGTGATGGTGGATGGGAAGAAGCTCACCAGGTCAGTGTAAGGTGTGGGGCCAGCACATTTTCTTGAGTCAATGTGTAAAGAACAATTCTGGAGCTTTCCCAGTTTAAGCCAGGCAAGTAGCACAGCAAACTCAAGTGGAATGAGGACTAAAAATAAATCACTCGATTTTGCAATGGTGAAGACACTGTGGGAAATGGCTAGAGAACAGTTGCTTTTGCAAGGTGAGGCTAGGAACCAAGCATAGGGGGAGCAGAAGTGGGTTGTGGGGAATTGATGCCCTTGGTCTTGCTTCCTAGTGACTCACAATTAAGCATTCAACTTCTCTTCATAGATTTGAAAATTATTGTTAAATGTTCTCCCTCAGCTGTTTTAAGCTTAGGCAAAATGAGTCAATTTCCTTTTGTTTAACCTTGTGAAGCTTAGTCTTGAAAAATTTTAACAATTTTGTGGTTCTTTAATGATTTTCCTCAACTTTCCATACTTCATTTTACCTGTGAGCCCATTACACATTAAAGAGGACCTGATAAGCTAAAAACAATTATACAGCCATTCTTCCTTGACCTGGCACTAGCTATAGCTTTCTAGTATGGCTTTTGCTTTAAAACCTGTAGCACTGCATTGCAGGCTCAAGTTTGGTGTTCAACCAATATTCTTTTGACCTTTGCTCATGTTATAATATCTTTCACAGGTTCTCTTTCTAAGTGCATATCAAGCATGGAAAATTGTTTGCAATGGATCCTGAGAATGAATTTAGTCTTAATCAACTTAACAGCTATTTTTAATGTGGCATGGTATAACCTAAATGTGTACCTATAAAACCATTTAATTTAGTGATGGATTAGTCATTGAACTGGTCAGGTTATTAAAAACACAGTCGAGGCTAACTTGGTCTCTTCTTCTCATTTAGACCTTCCATGTATGGGCTTTTGAATCATAAAAGAAAGGGCTAGATTAGCTGAATTCCACCATTTTTTTTTTTACTCATCCCTTTAGAATAGCTCATTTTTTTCTGGGGTGTGTGTATGTGTGCACACACAAGTGAATGTTTATGTATGTGGTTTACTATCTACACTCTTGGACTCTAGAACAGTTTTTGTGCATTGTATCTTATTCTCTTCATTTTTTACCCAGAATTAAATTTACTTATGCTCATGTCAAACTCAAATGCATTTGAATTGTGGTGTTGGTGAAAAATACTGAATACACCATGGGCTGCCAGAAGAGTGAGCAAATTAGCCTGAGAAGAAATAAAACCATAATGCTTCTTCGAAATGAGGATGACAAAACTTTGGTTTGCTTACTTTGGACATGTCATCAGGAAAGGCCAATTTCTAGAAAAAGACACATGGTTTTGTTAAGTTAGAGGGTCAGCGAAAATGAGGAAAATGCTCAGTGAGATAGATTGCCATGATAGTAACAACAATGAGCTCAAACCTACCAAGGATCACGAGGATGGCTCAGGACCAGACAACATTTCATTCTGTTATACATGAGGTTGCCATTAGTTGGAGCTGACTTGTTGACAATGAACAACAACAACATGCTCACACCATTTTCCCCTCTAGACCAGACATTCCCTTAGGGCTAGGTCAGTGTCTCACTTTCTCTGTGGCCTCCACAACACTCACCCTCATGCTGAGTATACTTGATAAAAAGTTGTTTATCTTTATAAACGATATACTTACTAAATTACATTGTACTCCATAAAGAGTTGTTAAAATAATTGATCCAAATAACATTCTAATAGGGCAGAATTACTGTCTATTTTCTATGACTAATTGAGGTTTATTAGACCCTTGAGGGCAAAGGATGTTTCCGAGTTGTCTTTGTTATCTTTTCTCCTGCATCTGATATTGCCTTGCCCGTGGTAGGTGCAATCATTCATGAAACAGCGTATAACTGCTATATGCAAGGCACTGTTTAGGGGATTGCAATGCACAGAATGAGAAGATACAATGGCTGCTGGGGCGGTGGAAGGAGTGAGGTCAGCACATTTTTATGAGGAAATGTTTGAGTGTGATGGCAGCTAAAGAAGGTTTGTGGAGGCACCGCCATAAAGTGCTATGGTGTGGGACTCTTGAAAGCCAGTCTACATGTAGAACTAATCCTATAGACAAAGATATTTAATTTCATTATTTATTTAATATTGCTTATGTGCTAATTTCCATAATGTCTTTGCACATAGAGACTGTATTAGAGCTGGTATTTGCTTACCCCAATGTTCCTTTTTCTTCATAGCAGCAGAAACCTGGCTTTAAGCTGAGCACATAGACATCTGAAATAAAAGTCCTCATTTCCACTCTTCTGCGGTTAGGTGTGACCATGTGACAACAATCTGGCCAATAAGATGTGGATGAATGAAATCTGAGTCTTCTGGGAAGGCTGATAAAAGAGAGAAGTCTCAGCTGGGAGGGCTTATCTTTGGTCCTTCTGTCTCTTCTGACTTACAACATTGATGTGATGGTTAGAGTCTCAGCAGACATCTTGTATCATTAGGTGATCTTGATGCTAGAATTTATACACTAGAATGGGTGGAGCAGAAAGATAGGCGTCTGGGTCCCTGATGGAGCTACCTTACATAAGAGAGAAAGAAACTGCTTATTTTTGAGTTTTATGTAAATGTACCAAAACCTAACTTTCTCTAGTACAAGGAGTGTTTTACAAAATTTATATTAATCCCTTTTGGTATATAGGAAACTATTAGAGACATAGTATGTCCTCTTGAGTTATTAACATATGCCTTAATTTCTTGGCAGATAAAAGAAGCTGAGTGAGGATGTTATTACCTCAAGGTCGTTGACTCTGGCTAGAGAAAAAAAGACTCAAAATAAAGTGTAATTTTCCAGATCTGGAACTTAAGAAATATCTTGGGAGGGAAGACTATATGTGCAGCAAGGGATAGACCTCAGACTGAGTCCTTCACTAGCAGTGTGACCACCAACAAGCCATCTTCCCACCCATGGAATCGGTTTTGCATCCACTGTCTGGCTGGTTGTGAATATTAAATGATTAAATAAGGTAGCATAAGAACGAACATATGTTCGTTCTTTTTTCCCTTTCCTTTCTCTAAAAACAAGAAATTGAAAAATTATGAAATAAGCCAAGATGATTCAGATAATTAAAAAGAGGCATTACAAAAATTACTATCGATATCTTTCTTGGTATTAATGTTAAGTCAGATTTTTGAACCCTCAAAGTATCCCCGCTTACATGCTTTCTTTGCTGTCCTATAGAAAAAGATCATTTTTAAATCTGTTACTAAACAGATGGAAACCCTGGTGGCGTAGAGGTTAAGAGCTACAGCTGCTAACCAAAAGGTCGGCAGTTCTAATCCAGCAGATGCTCCCTGGAAACCGTATGGGGCAGTTCTACTCTGTCCTATAGGGTTGCTATGAGTTGGAATTGACAGCAACGGGTTTTTTTTTTTTTTTTTTTTTTTAGTTATGGTGACATATAGAAACTGATCATTTTATTTACTTACTGCTTAAAAAGAATTTTTTTAAATGATTTTGTAATGGTACTATGAAGGACTTCCTACTTGTACTATCATTAATACTGATTACTAAGCAGCTTTCTTAACTAGTGTCTTTTTCTGATTCCATATGGTATTATAAATGGTATAGCTGGTTTACTAATGTAAAGGATATTTAGCTTTTAAGTAATACAAATTGATGTTCTTGTGAAATATTAACTTTCATCCTAAAATAATCCTGATTTTGTATTTCTAGCACAAACATAAGCAGTGTTTCATTACATTTATTTCCAGAAGTGTTCAGAAGTACACATTTGTTCTAAGATTTTAAATTCATCTGGCTGTCAATGTATAACAGGTGGCAGTAGAGAAAACAGCCATCCTACATTTATTATTTTCATCATATAGTTCATATATTAATTTTTTTTTTTTTTATGAAGGAAAGTAGAACAGAGTCTGGCACAGAGTAGAAAAAAGAGAACGATATGAATAATTAACATATGGGTTTCAAAAAAGTTCTTCATTAATCATTAGCAACTGTTATAAATATTTTAGATTTTTATTAAATATCTGATGCCAAACATTCTATAATCTGCATGTTGAGGAATGAGAGAGTAGTACTTGGAAAATATTTCATGAAATAAATTCAGAGTCAGCTGGAATTTGAGAACTGAACTTATAAACTAAAGTTTTGTTCACTTGATTGATAGTTAAACGTATCATGTAATTGTGGTTATTTTATATTTTCAAACTTTATTTGGCACAAATAAGCATAAAAACAATTTCTGAAAATTTTATTTGATTTTTGTTCTAAATATGCTATAAACTTTGTACAAAACATAGACTAATGTAGATTATAAAATGGTTTTTCCTTAAAAAAATTGTCAAAGTTTTTAATATAGAGCCGATTTATTTATATATTTTATTATGAAACATTTTCATTATAAGGCAAGTGTAAGGAAAGTCTTTGGAAGATCGCTTTCAGGAAATCTGTTCACCCTGACTTGCTCAGTTCTTTATGTTCTCTGGCTTGTACTTACTCTGACTTCCCCTCACACAACGCACCCGATCATCATGCACTACTGATGTTTGCCCTGAGCAATGCTGCCTTAGGCACTGGTGGTTCAGTAGAAGAATTTTTGCCTTCCATGGAGGAGACTTGAGTTGGATTCTCAGCCAATGTAGTTCATGGGCAGCCACCACTCATCTGTCAGGGGAGGCTTACGTGTTGATATGATGTCGAACAGGTTTCAGTAAAGCGTCCAGTCTTAGGCCGAGTAGGAAGAAAGGCCTAGTGACCTACTTCCAAAAATCAGCCAGTGAAAACCCTATGGATTGTAACGGTCTAATTCACAACTGATCATGAGGATGGCGCAGAACTGGGCAGTGTTCAGTTCTGTTGTGTATGATGGGGTTGTCGTGAGTTGGTGCTGACTCCAGGGCAGCTGACAACAACATTCAGTGGTGCTTTCTCATTGCTGTGCTTTGCAAACAAAACTCCCCCTGTTCAGAACTGCCTCTCTCCCACCTTCCCATTCTACCTGCCTTTACCTAGTTAAATCTTACTCCCTTTAAGTGTCGGCTGAGAAGTTGTTTCCTCCATAAGAAGTCCCTGAACCCCCAGGCCAGGTTAGAAGTCCCATTTGTATGCTCCCAAGACACCCAGAACTTCTCTACTGTAGCAACTACTATGCTGTGCTCTTTCGAACTTCCTCTCTGGATCCACTTCTAGACAGTAGGACCTTGGGAGAGGGCCTGCATCTTTTCTACCAGAGTTAATTCCCCATCAATCAGGATGCTGCACAAAGTAGGCATCAGTAAATATATGACAAATGAATGAAAGCTAAGAAAAGGGGGTATTCTCAGCTTAAATATATATTTTGTTGTTGTAAGTTGCCCTTCAGTCAATGCCGACTCATGGCGACCCCATGTATGTAGAGTAGAACTGCTCCATAGGGTTTTCAAGGCTGTGATCTGTTGGAAGCAGATCGCCAGGTGACTCAGGGTGAGTTTGAACCGCCGACCTTTTGGCTACTAGTCGAGTGCTTAACTCTTTGCACCACCAAGCGACTCCTTAAATTTATACATGCACGTAAAATGCTAGCTATGACCACATTTATTCTCCATTATTGAACTGGACTGCAGCATGGCCAATTTGCTTATAAGCACCTTTAAGAGTAAAGGCAAGCTATTGCTTGATTTATTTAGTCACAGCTTTGCAGCCAGTCATGAAGACTGTAATGATCAGAATGACATCAATACAGCATTATGGTTTGTCAGTTCCATTGACTAGACCAAAATCAAGATATATTAATAGAATATATACTTTGTTAAGGTTAATGGAAATATTTTAATATTTTTTATAAATATTAGTTCAAATCATTTTTAATGAATAACTAGACATTTTAAAGAAAAGATTTAAGTAGACGATGTTGACAGTAAAATAATTTAAATGGTTTGAGTTAGAATTTAATTAAAAACCTTATCTCAGCATTACCTCCAATTTTTATATCAGATTTACAGATGTTTAATTGTATTTAAACTTAAAATAAAGTTGGGATAAATACAAGAGACTAAACATACCACAAAGAAATTGCTAGACTTTCTTTTCAAAATATGCAGTGGCTTTTCTCTCCCTTCTATATTTACCCTTCAACAGTAATAATAAAATAAGTTGGAGGAGTTGAACCATGTAATCACCTCCCCCCGCACCCCATGGTTCCACTTAAATAACCCTGTCATCTAGGCCTGTCTCCAGAAGCAGGCTGGGTGCATTTTCAGGCTGCCAGGCCACCAGGTGGGGCACTGAGGTGGCAAGGCCACCAGAGATGACAATCAAATCCGACATATAAAATCTGCAGCTAGGAATCCATCCACAACCTGAAGGCTTTCTGTGTTTGTTGAAGAATTTAGACAGCTCTTGCTCTCATTTGTTTGAGATTTTATTTCCCTCCCTTGGTACTCACCCTACCCAACCCTGCCCTGTTTATTTCTTCTTACACACTTTCTGTTACTCTCTCTTTGCTTCCATCCCCCCATAGTCTGCCTGATCCATACACCACTATTGTTCCATGTTGTTGTTAGTTTCCATCGAGTTGACTCTGACACATGGCGACCTTATGTACAACAGAACTAAATGCTGCCCTGTCCTGTGTCATCCTGACAATAGCCAGCATGTTTGAGTTTATCGTAGTCCATCATTGTGGCCAATCCATCTTACTAAGGGTCTCCCTCACACTTGCTGGCCCTCTGCTTCACCAAACATGATGTTCTCCTGCAGTGATTTATCCCTCCTGATAACTTGTGCAAAGTAAGCAAGTTGGACAATGTTCTGTTGCGATCCATTAAGTTTTCATTGGTTAATTTTCAGAAGTAGATCTCCAGGCATTTCTTCCTATTCTGTCTTAGTCTGGACACTCTAGAAATCTGTCTACCATGGGTGACCCTGCTGGTGTTTGAAATTTCAGTGGCATGGGTTCCAGCATTACAGCACCAGGCAAGCCACCACAGTATGAAAAACTGACAAATGGGTGGTGGTATTGCACCATAATGAGTGAGAACTCACTACTGTTTTAAAGAAATGATGAACAACCTGTAGTCCACGGGCTGCAGACCTGGTAATAGAACCCAAAACCAGGAATTTCAGAAAAAAAGGAACCTACCTATAAAAAAAAAAAACCTATACAGATGGATAAATAATTCTACTGATCATTCCCTCACATTAGCTCACTCTTGTGTGTGTATGTGTGTGTCTGTGTTCTGAGAAATTGCTCCTCGAGTCTAGAGAGCCATGGACCAGTCCAGCTGCTGCAGGCCATGGGTGGAGGCACCGATGGTGGCTGCCTCAGGGAATGTGGCTTTGATACCATGCATATCGAGCTTGTGAGACAGTGTGAGGTGAAGAATCAAAGGCAGAGACCAGGAAGAGGGACTGCAGGCATCTCTCACAAGACTTCTTGCAGCAGTAAGTGCTGCAGCGAGAAGGGTTCCTTCTCACTCTTTGATAGATCAAGGTAGTCTCTGACTTACGACGGGGTTCCATTCCCATGACTGTTGTAAGTCGGTTCTGACGTAAATCAAATACCTCATTTTTTTTTCAGTTTTCATTATTATTATCAGTATCTTTATAAATCCAATCTTTATTTGTCTGTGAGCTTTGGAAACGTTACATGTAAACCAACTGCTATTATAACATAATGATAATACGTACAAAAAATAAAATTGTTGGTTTTGTGGTTCTCATAACTCAAGTGTGTGGTGAGTAGGCGATTACCTGTATGCACATAATCCTTTTAAAAAAGCAGTTTTTAATCATTTTGATTATTCTTGAAGCTTCCTCTTTTTCCCTAAAGAATAATAAAAAACCTTTTTTTTTTCTTAGATAAATAGCAGATAATTTGAGAAGATAACTGTTGAAAAAATAACTGCATTCTTCAAAGAGGGTATATACATTCAGGAAAATTAAAGCATCGCAATCTTTTGCCCGTATGCATTTTCTATTGTCTTAGTGAATCTAATTCTGAGCCTGATTATGGTATTCATTGTAAGAAAGAAACTATTCCTTTTCTTCAGTGGAAAACTATTAGCTGGTAATCCTAAAGAACAATGCTATGGTTCCCCTGACATATCTGCCATTCTCTTAATGCTTTAAGACCTCTTTTCCCTTTTCTTCTTACCTCTGGCTCTACCTTAGATAGCTTCTACTGCTGTTGGGTTGTCCTCCTATTTCCCTATGGCTTCTTGGGGATGAAGAGTGGGGGATGCAGAGAAGGGGCCCTCTGGCTGGCTCTGTGCAAGTGCTATACTAATTTGTTTCTCGTTTCTCCAAGTGGGGTCTAAACATAAGTTTGGGAAATAAGCTTGTGATAGCAAACGAAAAAGAGATGCATTTCCCATTGAAACTATCACCAGATGCGATGAGGCAGATGAATTTTAAGGACTCCTCTTCCTTCACCTCTATTACCAGCCCCTGGAAGTGGAGCTGCTTCGGAGACACAGATCATCTGCTATGGCTTTTCCTTAGTGGGCAGTCATTATATTTACATTTAGTGTGAAAGCATTGCCAAGCCCATCTGTGACTATTATCAGGAGCCTATGAGGAGCATAGCCACAAGCAGCAAATTTAGATAGGATATAATACAGATGGGATTCTTTTTTTTTTTTTTTTAAACCTTCTCAGACTGAGCTAAATAAATTAAAATGGAAAAAATAATATACTTTGGGTAATAAAGTATAGAAAATATGCTGCCATGTAATGGCATTTAGCATAGGAGTGTGGTGCATCTCATCACTGCCATTATTCTGCCAGTGGCCAAAAGGAGCAGCTGTTCTGGCAACTGACATATGACCAAGCCTGTTCTAGTTGCAGAACTGGAATTAAAGATATCTTCCTTCTTTAGGACTAAGAGAAATATCATCATGTCTCACATACTTCTGGATCTCAGTCTCACTTCCCAGTTACAACACCATTACCGCTCCTCCTCTGAGCTTTGCATCACTGTGTACATTCCTTTTTCTGAACTCATCCATACCCCATCCCCAAACTCTCCTGGTGTGTTTGCTCAACATCTGTTTCTGATTTCTGTGTCCATAGACCTCCCTTACTTCCTCAACCTTTACTCTGAGTAGAACTCTACCTCCTTGCCTTACCTGAAAACTGGGTGTCTCCTGAGAATATCACTTTCTCTGCAGTCCCTCTCAAGCAGGTCCTCAGTGTCACTGGATGAAATAGATGTCCTGAAACCTGGTATTTGAAGTGCCAGTAACGTAGCTTCCAGCCTCGTAGCGACAGAAAGCCACCACAGTATGAGAAACTGACAGACAGGTGGCAGGGTTAACATTTACCTGCCCCTAAATAGCAGTTCAAAAGTCACATCCATGGAGTCTTTCCTTGCTCTTATTAGGCAGAGTTAGTAGCCTTCTTTATGTAGCCAAAGCAGTTAATACATTACTCTTCTATGGCACATAAAAAACATACCACTTCATATTTTAATTATCTGTTGATGTGCTTGCCTTTCCACTACATTCACATCAAATCCTACATCTCATTCAGCTTTATGATCCCAAGATCCAGAAAACATTCGAGAACACAATGAGTACTCAGTAAGAGTATAATTACTTGATTATTCTTCTAGTCAAACATTTTCTCTAGGTTTTTTTTTTTTTCCCCATAACTATAGTTTTTCAAATTTCATGGCTATCAAGAAAAAGTATCTCATGAATCTTCAGTTATGGAGATTTACATTATTTACAGTTTTTCAACTTGTTGCTACATCATTTACTAGATGAGGATCACCATGCGGAAGCAGCTAACCAGAGGTCTTTAATCAGAAACTTGATTTATGTTAGAGCAGGGGTCTTAAGAATGAAACTTCAGTTCTATATGTAAAATTATTTTAATGACCTAATATCACCATATTTGCTTGGTCAGTAATTATGATTTCTAAATCATTTTTAGATACTGAAATAGAAGTTACCATGTAATTACAGAGTATTATGTAAGCATGTATAATTAGGGATTATCACTACATATGGAATTTCTTTTTGAGTATATGTATTAAGAGATGGAAAATTCATACTGAATATGGAACATTATAGAGAAGAAAGGAAATACAAGAGAAAATTCCACTTGTTTCAAGATGACTTTATTACAGATTTTATTATTTAGCAACTATTATATGCCACCACCACCTATCTGTCAGTTGCCATACTGTGGTGACTTTTGTGTGGCTGTGATGCTGGAAGCTATGTCACTGGTATTTCAAATACCAGCAGGGTCACTCATGGTGGACAGGTTTCAGCAGCACTTTCAGATTAAGATGGATTAGGAAGAAAGGCCTAGTGATCTACTTCTGAAAATTAACCAATGAATCACAACAGAATATTGTGTGAGGTAGTGTTAGAAGTCACTTAAAATACTTAGTGTCCTCAACAATGGACTCGAGCATAACAACAATTGTGAAGATGGTGCAGGACTGGGCAACATTTGGTTCTGTTGTACATGAGAGCACCATGGGTCAGAGCTGACTCAACGGCAACTAACAAAAACAAGAGTTAACCAGATCAAAAAAAAAAAAAAAAAAAAACAAGAAAAAACCAAACCGTTGCCATTGAGTTGATCCTGACTCATAGCATCCCTATAGGACAGAGTATAGCTGCCCCATAGAGTTTCCAAAGAGTGCCTGGTGGATTCAAACTGCTCACCTTTTGGTTAGCAGCTGTAGCACTTAACCACTATGCCACCAGGTTTCCTAGCCAGATAAGGAAGGTTAAAAAAAAAAAAAGAGGGAATTCTCAGAAAAAGGAAAAGGCCTAGAGATGGCATGTTTAAAAACAACAACAACAACAAAAAAATCACTGGGGTTGGAAAGAGAGGGTACAGGGAGGAAAGTGACAAAGAATATTTTGACTATACTGATGTTTCTGTAAGAGACCATGAGGCTTTGGTATATTCCATCAGTAACTGAGAGGACGGTAAAACATGAAAAATTCATTATATGCAGTTTATCTCCATTACATTTTGGGTTAATATCATGATTTAAGAGTTCATAGACTTGATAATGTTGTTATAAAACTGTTTAAATAACCAGACTGAACATTTTCTGCCATTTTTCTCTAAGAACAGAGGTCATTAAATCCATTCAAACACGGTGGTCTTTTATCTATAAGTTTCTACATCTTTAGATGATTTAGGGCCTAAATTTTAGGCTATCGATTTCAGGATCTTTTAAAGATTAAATTGAAAATGTTTGGCTCATTAGAGTTCCTACCCATGACTTGTTTCCCACATATGTAGAGTGGGTGGCCATCTCTGTTATATGATGGGAGGATTCCAGGAATGCTTTCTTGCTCAAAAACATTTTTGTAACCCAGGAGTCACAGTGATTGACATGCCATGTTAGAAATTCCTTAGGGTTAAAATATTGTCCTAAAACCCCAATTTCTTTTTTTTTTTAAGTTGTTTTATTATGGTAAAATATATATAACAAAACATTTGTCAGTTCGACTTTTTTTAATACAATTCAGTGACATAGGTTACATTCATCATGTACTGCAACTATCACCACTTTCCATTTCCTAATTATTCCACCCCATTAATAGAAACTTAGTACCTCCTGAGCAAAGACTCTTTTTCCCTCTCTGCCCCACCCCCATAATCACAAAGAAACTTTGGTCTCTATGCACTTGCCTATTTCATGTAAATGGGATCGTACAATATTTTCCTTTTGTGACTGACTTAATTCATTCAGCATATTAAAAAAAAAAAAAACTGTTTCTTTATCTTTCTTTTCTTCTTGTTTGTAAGGTGAAGATAGCTTTTTAACTGTCACATTCCAAGGGCACTCTTAAATTGTCATCTTCTGCCAAATTTGAAAATATGACAACATCTCTTTTTTTTTTTTTTCCCTTCACCGGAGTTTACAATTGTCTAGTTAGTGATTTCCCCACCCCCCCCAACTCTCATAACCGTCCTCTGTGTGAACACCTTCTCCTAAATTCTTAAAATAGTGATCTCATACAATATTTGTCCTTTTGTCACTGACTTAGGGTCTGTATGAGTCGGAATTGACTCGACAACAATGGTTTTTTTATTTTACTTAGTGTAATGCCCTCCAGATTCATTCATGTTGTGAGATGTTTTGAGGATTCATCACTGTTCTTTATCATTATGTAGTATTTACATTGTGTTTTTTTTTTTTCTTATATATGTATGTCATAGTTTATCCCTTAATTTGTTGATGGACATTTAGGTTGTTTCCATCTTTTCATTATTGTGAATAGTGCTGCAATGAACATGAGTGTACATATATCTATTTGTGTGACAGCTCTTATTTCTCTAGGGTATGAGTACATCTTTTCTCTTTTTTTTTAATTTTGCATTCTTTAAATTGTCTTGGTTTCTCTACCCCTTCAAACTCATGCTTAGAATACATAAACCAGGGTTTAGAAAATAGATTCTTATTTAATCCCACTCATTTTTTGTGTTGCCCCACTCTAGTGTTCAGCCTTTCTGGTGTTCCCAAGACATGATTTGTGCTTTTTCCCTTTTTCCAAGAAGTCAACCTTTTCTCTTCTGTCTGTGTGGGAGAGAGTAGTTTCCTGGATGAATGGGGATATAGGGTCTAAATTCTCCAGCTTCCAAGGTTCAGTCAATCCTGTTTTTTTTTGCAGCCTCCTTTCCTATTTTCATTTGTTCCCTCCTTTTCTATTCTTAAAGCTACTTGGTTCCTCAGATTCATGGCATTTTCAAGATTCTGTAGTGCAGGACTATTTTCCTCTCCATGACTTCCTCCCCTCTGACACTTAAATTCCCTTTAGTTTTGCTAAGGCAACATCCACTTTTTGAACTTTTTCCATCTTTCATAGGGCAGTTGATTTCATCTGCATCAGTTCCTCTCCTAGGCTTTTTTAAAGCCATGACAAAGAAAATTATTCAAATGAGGGAGCTATCAGTGTGCACTGGGCAGAAAGGCTGATGGATACACTGAATCACAGTCATGGAGTCTCTAATACTATTACAGAAGGAAATAAAGTTAAGATAATTTCTGATTGGCTATTTATTGATATGTCATTGTCAAAGGCAGGATAACAAAAGCAAGATCTTTATAATTATTGGTTTAAAGAGGTATTATTGCTAGTTGCCACTTTGTGATATGTGCTTTGTTGATTAGTTACTGCTTAGTGACCTTAGGGGTTTACAGGAAGGGCTTTAGAAGACATTCATCAGACATTTCATTTCTTGAAATGTAGAGGTTACATAAAGCTCCTTGGGAACAACCTGACAGCATTTTTTCCTTAATTTGGTTACAAAGAAAATATTTCCTCGAATACCAAATAACAGGCAGCACTGTGTTATAATTATTTACCAGCTCAATTTCTGGTTCCCACCAAGCTTCTTACACAAAATGGATTCCAGGCCTAGACCCTATCTTAGCCTCCCATTATTCCAGTCAAGCACCTCATATAGTTTCAGGGTCTCTATATCATTCTCTCCTTTTGATCAAGGATTTTAATCAAACATCCTTTGATCACTTTAACATCATTCTTCTGTATGAGCTTAAGTCGTCTTCAGCATGGAGTATGTTGCCTAGATGGCAGTCTATTTGTTTTAGAGCCTTTAAACTCATGGCTGTAATATGAATTATTATTATTATTTTATCTTCAGTCAGATACCATCTGGTTCTTCACCATACACCATCAAAGCCATCTTCACCATATGGTACATTATTCAACATCTGAGGGTATTTATCTGGAGACCTAGGCCTAATTAGAGGAATAACTTGGCCCTTTTGTTGGAACTAGTGCAGCATGCAGGATCCATCCACTGTGTCATAGAAATGAGCAGAATCAATATACGTGAGCTGTTTCAGAGATGGAGAGTTTCCCAACTTGGACACATATTTCATAATACAGTGACAATTTCAATTCCAATTGTTATCAGAATAACTAGTCCAGTTTGCAATAAAGTTCTTAGCTATATGATATTATCCCTTGTGGTAATCAACCAAAAAGGTCAGAGAAGGATGGGACTGCCATTAGGGGTATGGGATGTAACCAAACAGCTTTTTGATTGATTTTGCAATGTTGTGATCAACTTCTCCAGTGGTGTTAATTCAGAAACAACTAGAGGTATTTGCGATGGCACAGATGTCTCCTTGTTTAGCCAATAAAAAAATCTAAGACTATTCTATGATCTAGGGCTACTTCAACCAACAAGTTTAAAGATTTTTGCCCAGTGCCATACCATTGGCTGTGATGTCTGCTATTCAAGGCATTGTTGCTGACAAGTTTCTGATTGATCCTTCTAACTCAGATATTTCATAAGTAGGAATAAAGGATCCCAAAAGTGGCCATCCTTGCCCAGGCCTATCTGCTATAGGGTTATTTTCAACTTCTGTTTCTCTTTTAGTAATTGGTAACAATTTAATATCATTTGCCCAGTTAAGGCTGCTATTAAAGGAATGAATGTCCATGGAAACACCTAGTGTACCTACAGTGCATTGGCCCTTTATAGTCCACCAACCCAGGCAAGGAAGTGCCCAAGCATAAAGAGTACCATTAGGGTAGGGATCATCTGTAATTTGAGCTTCCACAAAGAAATAGATAACCTTGAGGTGCATGTAAGGCTTGCTTAAAATTTGAAGAGTTAGGAATAGATAAATTTGCATTTGTTAACCACTTTCTTAGTTTAGTATTATGACAAATAGATAATCTTCTAAAGTTCAATTCCAATTTGGTGTAATTCTGTATACATACATACATTTATTAAAACCAGTGGGAGAACTTGGGGCCATGCCAATTCTAGAGAGGCTGTAAACTCGGCCAATTAATTTTTGGTAATACTGTTCGAGCCTTCCAAAAGTCCAAAGAATTAATAGTGATAGGTACTATGTAGTCTTCGAAATGTAGGAAAAATTCTGCAAATAGCAGTGATTTTTTGCTCAGTAAAATGAGTACCCTGATCACTACAAAGAATGGCAGGAGCTTCCCAAGTAGGTAAAATATTCTCTAACAGTTTTTTTAGCTACAAAAGCAGCTGTGGCTTGACGGCAAGAGAAAGCATCCACCCAATGCAGATATTTGCAAATCTTGACTAATACAAATTTATAGCCATGGAAAGGTTCTAGTTGTATAAAATCCATCTACCATTCAAGCATAGGCCCAGTGGGAAAAGAGGCATTTTCCTGGTGAAGGGTGCTATGTTCTACCCAGAATGTACTCTGAGCAGATGGGGCATTGCTGCTCCACTTGATCTTCTGCTTTCCAAAAATGACCTGAGTAATATTTTCATAAAACATCTACTGTTCTATCTCTTCCTAGTGATCTTTTCTCTTTTAGTAGAAAAATGTGTAAGTCTTTAGGCATCACTGATTTACTGTCTGGTGGTCCTTCTCAAAGGGAGGTCTTATCATTATATATACAGCCTTCCCTATCTACTTGTTCTGCTCAGATAATGGAGCTGCATTTTCATGGGTCTGTAAATTATACCATTTAGCAGTGTTAACTGTGGGATCCACAATAATTCAGGAGAAATGTTTGTAGAATTCCCTCCACAAAGAAGGCATCCCCTTAGGTTAAAGAAGTCATCAGGTTTTAGGGAGTAGGAAGGGCCGTAAAGATCTAAACCTAAGGCATTTAACATCATAGAAGATCTATCTCTATCTCTATCTGAAGGATGGAGACTTTAGTGATTGTGAGTGAAAATGTGGCTAGCAGTAGCAAGAAACCTTCCTCAGAAATGTTTCTTTAAAAACCAAATTGAACCTTCACCAGATTTATGAGGTAATTTCTTTAAATAAGTTTGTAGTAAAGGAACATGTAACCCTAAAGGTAGAACAGGTCTGTTTCACAGTATCACCCAAAGATTTGTAATATGATCCTGACAGCATTTACTATATAACCAATCAGTTTTTTTTTTCATAATGGTCAAGCACTTGTAACTTCCCACGGTATGAAATCAGAAAAATGAGAGAAATTCAACATGTTAGGACTTGTGCAGGCTAACTCCACTCTAAGGTAGTCCAGGCTTCTAGGTACTATTATAACAGGCTTAACTTTATCTGTTTTTGGTCCCTCCTTTTTAAAATTTTCTGCAGGATAGAATTTTTTTTTTTTTTTGAAAGGGATTCTCATGCAGCGACCAGCTTTGCTGTAGCATCAGCTAAAGTATTTTCTTTAACCTTTTCTGTTAAAGGCTCCCCTTTTGACTGGTGGGCCTGAATTTTAACTACAGAAATCTCTAATGGCAGCAACAGAGGAGGTTGGCAACCAAAGATTCATTTTTAATTTGAGTTCCAGATGAAGCGAAGAACCTTCTTTTTTTCCAAAGCATACAACCCCAAAATTATACCTCAAATCCATATATATGGTCACCGATCATCCAGAAGCCAGCTTTCGAGCCTTGGTGAGTGCAATCAACTTAGCTTGTTAAGCTGACATGACTTTGGGAAGGGTGCTACTTTCTAGTACCCTCAGTGGATGTAGTTACAGCATATCCATCCTGAAAATGAGAACTAAAGGGATTGGTTTTAAATAAGAACCATTAACAAAAGAATCATTGTTGGGTTGGAGAGAGGGGCTTCCTACAGATTTTGTCTAGGAGTTAACAACTGGTCAGTCAGGTCAATTACAGGAAACTATTCCATCTTCCTCAGGAAGTGGCTAAGGGTAGCAGGGTTCAAAAAATTCACTGTGTGTAATCTACTATTTATGGCTGCCAGTAAAAGTATTTCAGAGGAGGTTAATTGACTGGCAGACAAATGTTAAGTTAAAGTAGAATTTAATATTGCAGAAACTGAACGAGGGGCATGTACATCAAGAAAGTTTCCCAAGACTAATATATGAAGTGACTTCTACAAATCTAGTTGTGACTGTCACAGTCCTCAGGCAGGATGGATATCCTGAGGTCACAGAATCAAGCTGGAGGCTATAATACCCAGCAGGGTACTGCTGTTCCCCATGGTATTCGATGAGGACATGGCATTGGGACAGCATTACCAGCTGTCTAAAGAACATACAGGGAAAAGTCCAACTTTATAATTAGGAAAACCCAAGGCAGGAGTATTCAATAAGTCTTCTTTTAATTTGTTTACAGCTTGTAACCCATCTTCAGACAATATGAAAAAATCAGGGGCTGAGCCATTCAAATATTGGTAAAGAGACTATGCCATTAAGGAAAAACCTAGAATCCAAGTCCAACAACAATAATCGCAAAGACCCAGAAATCCTTTAAGTTGTTTCTTAGTAGCTGGGGGCAGAGAAAGCTAAAATGGCTTTTGTTGTTGTTTTGTTTTAGGATCTATTGAAATTCCTTCAGCTGAAATCACATGTCCCAAATACATTACTGAGGGTAAAGCAAACTGCAGCTTTTCTTTGGATGTTTTGTATAGATATTCTGCGTTTTTTTGTTGCATCTTGCAGTATGACCTCACCATCTTCAGCAAGTTTTGGAACAAGATAATCCTTAGCATTTTTCCAATTAGCATGCTCCAACCAAACCAACCAAATATATGCACCAGTTGATATAGGTCTGGTAATCCAGGTTGGTATACATCAGTTAAAACCTTAAATTCTCCGGCAAACTTATATGGATCCTTTTGGACACCTAGAAAATCTTTAATGATATTATGCAATTCACTATGAGTCCAACAAACAAAGGTTAGAAATTTTTCTTTAGAATTTTCTTTATTTCCTAGCCTGGGGAATGAATCTTAAAGAACATTTCAGGAACGGTGCAAGGTGAATCTGAAGAATCCTTGGGGTGATAGGGAAGTTCTGACAATGGATTGTCAAATTCTCCAAAAGACAAAGGGAGTAAAGAAGGATAAAGAGAGGTAACATCAGAAGGATCAGAAGAAGAAGAGAGAGGAAGGAGAAGGAGGAGAAGGGGAGGAGGAGAAGAAGAAGGAGGAGGAAAAGCAGCAGCAGCAGTAGCAGGAGCCATAGGTTGGGTCTGACACTGAAATTCTCTTATCTATTTAGATTGCTTTTTTTTTTTTTTATTTATTTAAAGTGCTTAGCCACAATGTCTTATAGGGAAGCAAACTTATCATTCTGTTGTCTGTGGGAGGCCTCCAAATACTAATGGGAAAAAATGCTTTACACCCACTTTGATTAGTTCTGGATCCTTTAGCTTCTGATTTGTTGCAGAAGAAAATCAACTTACTGAGCTTTAAACTCCCCAGACCAGTCACTGACCTGACAGCCTATGTAGGTAACTGTATGCCATCTTCCAAGAAACTGAACTGAATTTGGCTCCTAATTCCTAACCATATAGGTGGACAAAGTTCCAGAGGGGGATCTGTTCTGGTCTGGTCTTTAAAATTGACTTTTCCTGTCTTACCAAAGCCTAGAATGTGCTACTTAAAATTCAGAAATCTCCAGATACAACCACGTGTCACTAGATGGTGTTCGAATTTCACCTTTGAGCAGTCTCAGAGAGAAATCGTCCATACAGAGAACCACTTTCATTTTTTTCCAAACCACAAAGAAATCTCATGATGGTTCAGCACTTTTTGAAAGTAGATTTACTCTCATATTAACTGAGAAGCTGAAATTTAGATGACATAAATGAAAGCATACCAAGATGTTCAAGAAAATGCAAACAGAAAAACACAGAAAGAGTCTCAATAAAAGATCTCAGAGATCTGCACCATAAATCATGGGGCTCAAATATAAGCACACTTACCTCCACGGTGTCCCCAGAGTCCAGGAAAATTGTAGGGCACAAAGGGCCCTGTTGGTGCCTGCCCTGGTCCTCAACCCCTCTGGAGTTCCACTGAAGGAAGACAGCTTTGGATCCCGCTGACTACATCAAAATATGGTAGAACAAGATTCCAGACCCAAATTCAATCAAAAGAGCTTTTTATTAAGCCAAGACAAAGAAAATCATTTGAATGAGGGAGCTGTCCATGTGCACTGGGCACAAAGACTGATGGATACACTGAATCACAGTCATGGGGTCTCTAATATGCTGTTACAGAAGGAAATAAAGTTAAGGAAAAACCTGATTGGTTATTTACTGATACATCATTGTAAAAAGTGGGATGACAAAAGCGAGATCTTTATACTGATTGGTTTAAAGAGCTTTTGGTGCTAGTTACCACTTGGTAATACACGCTTTTTTCATTAGTTACTGCTTAGTGGCCACAGGTGTTCACAGCAAGGGGTTTAGAGGACATTCACCAGACATCCATTCCTGGGAGCATAGAGGTTACATAAAGCTCCTTGGGAACAACCTGACAACATTTTTTCTTGGCTTGACTACAAGGAAAACATTTCCTTGGATATCAGATAACAGGCAAAGCTGCTCTATAAAGATTTGCCAGGTCAGTTTTCTGGTTCCACAAATTTCCTACACAAAATGAATTCCAAGCTTAGACTCCACTTTTTAGTCTCCCTTACTCCAGCCAAGTACCTTATATAGTTTTAGGGTCTCCATATCAAGATAAATGTCTGTGTTTAGGCTGCCATGTTTAATGACAGCCCCCAAGACTATTTTTATAATGTACAAATATGATCATGTAAATCCATTGTTTAACTCTTTTGATGGCTCTGCCTAAATATAGAATAAAATCTGAACTCCTGATGGATGTTTTCCAAAGTACTTCATGTGCAATAGGACATTTACATTTCTCTCCTCCTGACCTTTGTACTATTATTGTTATGCATATAGCTTTACATGTGTTACAGACCCCATACTGCATTGTTATTAATGTTAACAGAGTCAATAATTCTTTAAAGACATTTGTACATATACCCCTAAAGTTACCATTTGTGGTGCTCTTCATGCCTTTGTCTAGATCCATATTTCTATCTAATATCATTTTCCCTCTTCTTGAAGGAATTTATTGAACATATCTTATTGGGTGGGCTTCCTGGTGATGAATGCTTTCAGCTTTTATATGTCTACAAAAGTATTTCCCCTTCATTTGTGAAAGATATTTTTACTGGGTATAGAATTCTAAGTTGACTGTTTTTCTGTTAGTAATTTAAAGATCTTGTTCCACTGTCTTCTGTCTTGCATTGTTTATAAGACATCTGCTGCTTTAACTATTTTCTTTGTACGTAATGACTTCTTCCCCTCTGGTCACTTTTAAGATTTTACTTCTTATCACTGCTTTTGAACAATTTGATTATTCTGTGTCTTGGTGTGGTTTTGTGTTCCTTGTTTGCGTTATTGAACATCTTTTATTTATGGGTTTATAATTTTCATCACATTTGGAAAATTTTGTATCACTATTTTTTGAAACAATTTTGTGTTCCTCTCTTTTTCTTTTTTGGGGATCCTAATTTTTTTTTTTTTTTAATTACATATATTGTCCCAGATTACCAATGCTTTTATTTTTGCTTCTCTTTTCATTTTGTATAGTTTCTATTGCTATGTCTTCAAGCTCACTAACCCTTTCTTCTGCAATGTCTACACAGAAACCCAGTGCCGTCGAGTCGATTCCGCCTCATAGCGACCCTACAGGACAGAGTAGAAGTGCCCCACAGGGTTTCCAAGGAGCGCCTGGCAGATTTGAACTGCCATGTCTAGTCTGCTGTTAATCCTGCCCAGAGTATTTTTCATCTCAGAATTGTAGTTTTTATCTCTAGAAGTTTGATTTGGGTTGTTTTTATATCTTACATATCTATATAAATTTTGAGCTATGGACTATACTTATAATAACTGATTTATTGTCCTTGTCTGCTGATTCTAACATCTGTGTCAATTCTTGGTTGGTTTAATTGGTTATTCTCCTCATTATGTTTTGTGTTTTCCTGCTTGTTTGCTTGCCACCATATCTATATCTACATCTCTCTCTCTATATACCCGTGTGAGTGAGTGTATGCATACATATATGTGTGTGTGTATGCATACACATATATATAAAAACCCTTTGCCATCAAATTGATTCTGACTCATAGCAACCCTATAGGACAGAGTAGAACTGCCCTATAGGGTTTTCAGGGAGCAGCTGGCGGATTTGAATGGCCAAACTTTTGGTTAGCAGCCGTAGCTCTTAATCACTATGCCACCAGGAAGGCAATGTGGTATAAAAACAATAGGCTTTGGAACTGAATTCCTGGGCTGAGTCCTGGCTTTACTACTACTCACTAGATATTACTGGCTATTATTACTAGTGATGAAATTTCTAGCCTTGGTCAAGTCATGTAATTTCTTTGTGCCTTATTTTCTTCATCTGTAAAATAAGAATATTAATAATATATCTATAATAGGTTTTCATTTTGTTTATTTTATTTAGTTTGTTTATTTTAGAACCAAATAATTTTGTACATGTAAAACTTAGAAAAGTTCCAGGCAAATGTTAAGTGCTGCCTATATTTATTTATTATTATAAAAATTTACTTAGACATTGTAAATCATCCTGTAGAAAAATATTTAGTGACATACTTTTATTTTAAATATAGTCTCAAGACAGAAAAGTAAATTATAAAGTACTATACATGTCAAATTAGTTTTTTAGCAATAAATAATGTTGAAACACCAGAAAATATTTTCAGTGAATATTTCTGGGTGACATTTTTTTTTCCTGTTCTATATTTTCTACAAAAGCTATTATAATCACAAAAATCACTCTAATTAATTTGAAAACACATATGCAACTTCAATGCCCACTCTTAGGGGCCTTCCCTTGCTCCTTAAAAAAAAAGTCAAAGTTAATTTCCCCCTTCTCATTTCTCCCTTAGCTTCTATTACAGCATTGTGTTCTAATGACTTGTTTACATTTCTGTCTCCTCTGCTGGACTCTGAGGTCTTTTAAAGTAGGGACAGAGTTTTGTTTAACTTTATGTCCCCAGTATCTGACACACAGCAGACCTGTTAAGTATTAAAATCGCCCTTAATAGGGTAAAACACAGAATCCCTAAAGCAGTGACTTTCAGTTGGTGGTGGGAATAGTGCTGGTGATATTTAAAAGGCATATTTGTGTTATAATACAATTTTATATTTGGAAAATGAAAAAGATGCCAATTATAGAAGGTAAAGTTTCCCAAATCATCTTGGGTGGTAGTGATAGACTTATGCGTTTTCTGTCGGTGTTCAGGGTGTGCCAGGCTGGAACAGTTACAGAATTTGGGCCTGGGGAGATGCAGGGCTTGTGTGTGAGTGTGGGTGTGTATACAATGCTTACATTTAAGGAAATGATGCCTGGTTCTGAAAAATACTGCTCCTAAATTTGCTTTCAGAGGAAGAATCCTCAGTTGAGGAAAGAACACACTTGAAAACTCCTGAGTTCCTAGAGTTTCTTGTCCTTGGATTCCCAGAGTCATCTCCACACAGGTGTCAAGGAGTGTGGTGCTCATTTTCTATGTAGATTATGGCCAGTGGAACTTCCTATGCAGATAAGGTACCCCATGACTCCCATATGGCTTTACCAAATACTTAAAGAAACAAAAAAGTACATACAAACAAAATCTATTAGGAGCATAAATTTCTTTCTCACGAACTATAGTTTTCTTATCCATTCACAGGTAACTGGCTCCCGTTCAAATCCACAGAACTTTTAGGAATAGATAAAGAGCTCAGCAGGGAAGCTCATTCACTCTACACTTCACCCTAACTCTCACCTGCACCCCATTCTGCCATTAGGGTTTAAGTTCTTTCTTCCAGGCTTGGCTTTTGTTCTGAGACACAGAGTCTTCCCCATCAGCTAACACCAAGAGCAGCCTCATCTTTAGACGAGACCCTGCTTCACAGTTATAGGAGTGTGGACTTGTTTTGGTACAAGTTAAATAGAAGGAAAATTGGCTGTTAATCAAGAACATTGAACAGAGAGTCCCGAAACAAGAATTGAGCAAACATTAATAGATTTATTGTATCCTCATAAGGAGTATGTATGGTATATATGTATATGTGTGTGTGTGTATGTATAAATATATGCGTGTATATATAGAGTCCTATATGAGCATACAAAGGAGTATATATAGGAGTGAGTGAGCATTCACAGGAGAGTAATCATATTCTTTGAGTCATCATTTGAATATTCATGATTCCAAGAAAATATTTTTTGAGGTACTAACTGATGTGTTTTGTTTCTGGTTTTTCTTTTTACTCCCTAACCATTTTCAGTAAAACATTTTGTCTTTATTGCCTCAGAAATGCATAGAGGAGAGGGGGGCAATTCTTGGCTTTTAAATCTCAAAAGCCTGTGTGCTAGAGACTCAGAGGCTGATATGAGATCAGTCAGAGTCTGTTTCTACCTGTCCAGGAAGACCTGGGGAAGCAACAGGATGCCAAATTCCCTTTACCCGGAATAGCATTGAATCGGGAGCATGCATATATGGTACAGCTTGTCACACGGGGCTTCTCTGTCTCTCAGAGTTCCCTGTACCTTAGAGTGATGCAAGAGATACAGAAAATTTCAGGGTTTGGGAAGGGTAAAGGTGCCATTTCCTGGATCCCAGAGTGGTGCCAGAATGGGAGGAGGATTTCCCAAGATATGAGAATGGTATGCTTGTGGGACAGAGAGCACAGGGCATGAAGAGACCTTGCAGTTGAGAATGAAAAGCCCCCAATATTTTTGGGCTCTCTACTTTGAGAATCGTTTAAATCCCTTACTAATTATTTTGATCTTAACTGATCATGGCTGCAGAAATAAAAGTTATAGCTCAACGTAGAACAAATTTGCTTTCCTGGTTTGAAAACATATGTTTGATATGAAGGACAACAAGCAAAACAAAGAATAGTAGGAAGTTGATATTTATTGAACATAGGTTTCTTCATTTATAATAGTAGTCTTGTAATTAGCTCAACACACAAATGTAGCATAATTAATGCTATTAACCAAAATGTATGTTTCAAAATATCTAGGAAAATTGTATAATTACAATGTAATTGAAACCACTTAAACTGAAGCTTTGCCCTCTTTTCTTAGTTTTAGATATTCTTCAGTTGTCACTCCCACGTTTTCTGATGGAAAAAAAGTGAAATGCATTAAGATGGTTCAAATCTCCTCACTTCTTTTTCTTTGATAAACTAACATTTTGCTTGTTCCTTATGCAATTGTTACTGTGATCCAGTGTCACATAAAATTCACACTAACAAAACCCATGTGTCTCATTGATGAAATATGTGTCAACATTATAAGAAAACTCCAAATATAGCTACAAAAATAGATAATAGTATGGGTACTATGAATAATCAGTGCTACTATGGTTAAGGCTATGTCAGCATTTTCAAAATAAGTCCCTATTTTAAAAATTATAACTTGACCCAAGGATTTTATACTGAGATTTAATGTGGTTTTTGAGCTCACAGTGCAGAGCAATGTTTTTTTCAAAAATTTTTTTTCCAGATGTTTTTCACATTTCTTAGGGTTAGACAAGTATATAAAAAAGATCAGTTTTGTTATTACAACCACCACTTCAAATGTCCTATTATACTGAAACACTATTGTGTATGAAAAAAATAGAAGGATAAGCAAAAGGGCTACCTCTGTCTTTAGATCTATGCCATGGACTGTCTTATGGGGGAAACAACTTATTCAGTCATGGGACTCTTGACTGGGCTTCCCACCACCTGCCTGTCAGCTTGTTGTATTGTGGTGACTTTCATGTTCCAATGATGTAGGAAGCTATGCCATCAGTATTTCAAATAACAGTAGGGTGACCCATGGTGGACAGGTTTCAGTGGATCTTCAAGACCTAGCCACCTACTTCTGAAAATTATCAGAGGAAAACCGTATGGATCACAACAGAATATTTTCCAATATAGTTCTGCAAGTTGAGCCCCCTAGGTTGGAAGTCATGAAAAATACACGATGGCTGCAGCAATGGACTCAAGCATACCAATAACTGTGAAGATGGAACAGGCCTGGGAAATGTTTAGTTCTGTTGTACATGGGGCTCCTGTGAGTCAGAGCTAACTCAGTAGCAAACTAAGAACAAGAAGACAACTTCAAAACAGAAATAGCACATTATCTTGTTTTGCTCATATTCTACACTTTATCTAGACTTTATCCAGGCTATCTTCTTATTTCCATATTTCAAAAACCATCTATTCCATGAAGCTTTTCTTTTTCCTTCAATCATCTCAAGGCTTATCTTCCTAAAACTGTGTGGCCCTTATTGTTGACATTGTTTTTGTTGTTTTGTTTGTTTTTAACAGATATTTTTCTACTTATCTTATGCTTGCTTTTGAAGAAAGGGGCTGAGTTTCCTCACCTTTAAATTCTAAGTGATATAGTTCAGTGATTTTATAATGGTGGCATAACAGTTATGTGCTTGGCTACTGACCAAAAGGTTAGCAGTTCAAAGCCACCTGTGGCTCCACCAGGGAAAGATCTGGCAATCTGCTCCTATAAAAATTACAGCTTAGGGAGGTGGAGCCAAGATGGCGGACTAGGCAGACGCTACCTCGGATCCCTCTTACAACAAAGACACGGAAAAACAAGTGAATCGATCACATACATAACAATCTACGAACCCTGAACAACAAACACAGATTTAGAGACGGAGAACGAACTAATACGGGGAAGCAGCGATTGTTTCCAGAGCCTGGAGCCAGCGTACCAGTCAGGTACGGCACAAGCACAGAGAGCTGCTCCACCCCCCTGAACTAACCCTGGGAGGTAGACCAGCCGGTTCCCCGGGCGGCGTGGGACGCAGCCGGTAGGAGAAGTCCCGGGGAGGCAGTGACTGGTCTTGGAGCAGAAAGAGCAGCGTCCCAGCCGGGGAACCATCTCGCCGGGATTTGGACTGGACGCAGGTACGGCATAAACACGGAGAGCTGCTCCACCGCCCTGAACTAACCCCAGAAAGGGGCCCAGCCGGGTCACGCAGGCGGTGTGGGATGCAGCCCATAGGAGAAGTCCCCGGGAGGCAGCGACTGGTATTGAAGCGGGGAGAACAGCGTCCCAGCCGGGACACTCGGTCATGGCACAAGCACGGGGAGCTGCTCCACCCATCTGAACTAACCCCGGGAGGGGGCCCACCTGGTTCGCGGGGGCGGCACGGCCATGCGGCTGGAGGGACGAGAAGTCCCCGGGAGGCAGCGACTGATTTTGGAGTCGAGAGTGCACCGTCCCAGTAGGGGAGCCTTGACGCTGGGCGTGGGGCTAGAAGCAGAGGATCTGACCGTGACTCCAGCGGGCCAGACCCCCCGGGGGCAATCTCCACACAGCCAGCACACATAGGCGACGCGCCCGCGGGACTCTCAGATATAATAGTCATTCCAAGCAAGACAAGCAACTCTGGCTATATTCTGAGGTGCTACTCTCCTATCTCTCTGTTCCCTCCCCCACCCTCCCCAGGCGGCTTCATTAACATCCGAATAGCCTGAGCCAGAGGGAGAACTCTGATAGGGGTCTGACTGCACTTTTTTTTTTAGTGGATTTTCTGGAAAAACTAGTTTCCCATTGATGGCTCGGAGACAACAATCCATATCAAACCACTTAAAGAAGCAGACCATGACAGCTTCTCCAATCCCCTAAACAAAAGAATCAAAATCTTTCCCAAATGAAGATACAATCTTGGAATTATCAGATACAGAATATAAAAAACTAATTTACAGAATGCTTAAAGATATCACAAATGAAATTAGGATAACTGCAGAAAAAGCCAAGGAACACACTGATAAAACAGTTGAAGAACTCAAAAAGATTATTCAAGAACATAGTGGAAAAATTAATAAGTTGCAAGAATCTATAGAGAGACAACATGTAGAAATCCAAAAGATTAACAATAAAATTACAGAATTAGACAACGCACTAGGAAGTCAGAGGAGCAGACTCGAGCAATTAGAATGCAGACTGGGACATCTGGAGGACCAGGGAATCAACACCAACATAGCTGAAAAAAAATCAGATAAAAGAATTAAAAAAAATGAAGAAACCCTAAGAATCATGTGGGACTCTATCAAGAAGGATAACTTGCAGGTGATTGGAGTCCCAGAACAGGGAGGGGGGACAGAAAACACAGAGAAAATAGTTGAAGAACTCCTGACACAAAACTTCCCTGACATCATGAAAGACGAAAGGATATCTATCCAAGATGCTCATCGAACCCCATTTAAGATTGATCCAAAAAGAAAAACACCAAGACATATTATCATCAAACTCACCAAAACCAAAGATAAACAGAAAATTTTAAAAGCAGCCAGGGAGAAAAGAAAGGTTTCCTTCAAGGGAGAATCAATACGAATAAGTTCAGACTACTCAGCAGAAACCATGCAGGCAAGAAGGGAATGGGACAACATATACAGAACACTGAAGAAGAAAAACTGCCAGCCAAGGATCATATATCCAGCAAAACTCTCTCTGAAATATGAAGGCGAAATTAAGATATTTACAGACAAACACAAGTTTAGAGAATTTACAAAAACCAAACCAAAGCTACAAGAAATACTAAAGGATATTGTTTGGTCAGAGAACCAATAATATCAGATATCAGCACAACACAAGGTCACAAAACAGAACGTCCTGATATCAACTCAAATAGGGAAAGCACAAAAACAAACAAATTAAGATTAATTAAAAAAAAAATACACATAACAGGGAATCATGGAAGTCAATAGGTAAAAGATCACAATAATCAAAAAGAGGGACTAAATACAGGTGGCATTGAACTGCCATATGGAGAGTGATACCAGGCAATATAGAACAATACAAGTTAGGTTTTTACTTAGAAAAATAGGGGTAAATAATAAGGTAACCACAAAAAGGTATAACAACTCTATAACTCAAGATAAAAGCCAAGAAAAACGTAACACCTCAACGAGCATAAAGTCAAGCAATATGAAAATGAGGATCTCACAATTTACTAAGAAAAATGCCTCAGCACAAAAAAGTATGTGGAAAAATGAAATTGTCAACAACACACATAAAAAGGCATCAAAATGACAGCACTAAAAACTTATTTATCTATAATTACCCTGAATGTAAATGGACTAAATGCACCAATAAAGAGACAGAGAGTCACAGACTGGATAAAGAAACACGATCCATCTATATGCTGCCTACAAGAGACACACCTTAGACTTAGAGACACAAACAAACTAAAACTCAAAGGATGGAAAAAAGTATATCAAGCAAACAATAAGCAAAAAAGAAGAGGAGTAGCAATATCAATTTCTGACAAAATAGACTTTAGACTTAAATCCACCACAAAGGATAAAGAAGGACACTATATAATGATAAAAGGGACAATTGATCAGGAAGACATAACCATATTAAATATATATGCACCCAATGACAGGGCTGCAAGATACATAAATCAAATTTTAACAGAATTGAAAAGTGAGATAGACACCTCCACAATTATAGTAGGAGACTTCAACACACCACTTTCGGAGAAGGACAGGACATCCAGTAAGAAGCTCAATAGAGACACGGAAGATCTAATTACAACAATCAACCAACTTCACCTCATTGACTTATACAGAACTCTCCACCCAACTGCTGCAAAATATACTTATTTTTTCTAGCGCACATGGAACATTCTCTAGAATAGGCCACATATTAGGTCATAAAACAAACCTTTGCAGAGTCCAAAACATCGAAATATTACAAAGCATCTTCTCAGACCACAAGGCAATAAAACTAGAGATCAATAACAGAAAAACTAGGGAAAAGAAATCAAATACTTGGAAAATGAACAATACCCTCCTGAAAAAAGACTGGGTTATAGAAGACACCAAGGAGGGAATAAGGAAATTCATAGAATGCAACGAGAATGAAAATACTTCCTATCAAAACCTCTGGGACACAGCAAAAGCAGTGCTCAGAGGCCAATTTATATCGATAAATGCACACATACAAAAAGAAGAAAGAGCCAAAATCAGAGAACTGTCCCGACAACTTGAACAAATAGAAAGTGAGCAACAAAAGAATCCATCAGGCTCCAGAAGAAAACAAATAATAAAAATTCGAGCTGAACTAAATGAATTAGAGAACAGAAAAACAATTGAAAGAATTAACAAAGCCAAAAGCTGGTTCTTTGAAAAAATTCACAAAATTGATCAACCATTGGCTAGACTGACTAAAGAAATACAGGAAAGGAAACAAATAACCCGAATAAGAAACGAGAAGGACCACATCACAACAGAACCAAATGAAATTAAAAGAATCATTTCAGATTATTATGAACAATTGTACTCTAACAAATTTGAAAACCTAGGAGAAATGGATGAATTCCTGGAAAAACACTACCTACCTAAACTAACACATTGAGAAGTAGAACAACTAAATAGACCCATAACAAAAAAAAGAGATTGAAACGGTAATAAAAAACTCCCAACAAAAAAAAGCCCTGGCCCGGACGGCTTCACTGCAGAGTTCTACCAGACTTTCAGAGAAGAGTTAACACCACTACTTCTGAAGGTATTCCAAAGCATAGAAAATGACGGAATACTACCCAACTCATTCTATGAAGCCACCATCTCCCTGATACCAAAACCAGGTAAAGACATTACAAAAAAAGAAAATTATAGACCTATATCCCTCATGAACATAGATGCAAAAATCCTCAACAAAATTCTAGCCAATAGAATCCAACAACACATCAAAAAAATAATTCACCCTGATCAGGTGGGATTTATACCAGGTATGCAAGGCTGGTTTAATATCAGAAAAACCATTAATGTAATCCATCACATAAATAAAACAAAAGACAAAAACCACATGATCTTATCAATTGATGCAGAAAAGGCATTTGACAAAGTCCAACACCCATTTATGATAAAAACTCTTACCAAAATAGGAATTGAAGGAAAATTCCTCAACATAATAAAGGGCATCTATGCAAAGCCAACAGCCAATATCACTCTAAATCGAAAAAACCTGAAAGCATTTCCCTTGAGAACGGGAACCAGACAAGGATGCCCTTTATCACCGCTCTTATTCAACATCGTGCTGGAAGTCTTAGCCAGGTCAATTAGGCTAGACAAAAAAATAAAAGGTATCCGGATTGGCAAGGAAGAAGTAAAGTTATCACTATTTGCAGATGACATGATTATATACACAGAAAACCCTAAGGAATCCTGCAGAAAACTACTGAAACTAATAGAAGAGTTTGGTAGAGTCTCAGGTTATAAAATAAACATACAAAAATCACTTGGATTCCTCTACATCAACAAAAAGAACACCGAAGAGGAAATAACCAAATCAATACCATTCACAGTAGCCCCCAAGAAGATAAGATACTTAGGAATAAATCTTACCAAGGATGTAAAAGACCTATACAAAGAAAACTACAAAGCTCTACTACAAGAAATTCAAAAGGACATACTTAAGTGGAAGGACATACCCTGATCATGGATAGGAAGACTTAACATAGTAAAAATGTCTATTCTACCAAAAGCCATCTATACATTTAACGCACTTCCGATCCAAATTCCAATGTCATATTTTAAGGGGATAGAGAAACAAATCACCAATTTCATATGGAAGGGAAAGAAGCCCCAGATAAGCAAAGCACTACTGAAAAAGAAGAAGAAAGTGGGAGGCCTCACTTTACCTGACTTCAGAACCTATTATACAGCCATAGTAGTCAAAACAGCCTGGTACTGGTACAACAACAGGCACATAGACCAATGGAACAGAATTGAGAACCCAGACATAGATCCATCCACGTATGAGCAGCTGATATTTGACAAAGGACCAGTGTCAATTAATTGGGGAAAAGATAGCCTTTTTTGTGCTGGCATAACTGGATATCCATTTGCAAAAAAATGAAACAGGACCCATACCTCACACCATGCACAAAAACTAACTCCACGTGGATCAAAGACCTAAACATAAAGACTAAAACGATAAAGATCATGGAAGAAAAAATTGGGACAACCCTAGGAGCCCTAATACAAGGTATAAACAGAATACAAAACATTACCAAAAATGATGAAGAGAAACCAGATAACTGGGAGCTCCTAAAAATCAAACACCTATGCTCATCTAAAGACTTCTCCAAAAGAGTAAAAAGACCACCTACAGACTGGGAAAGAATTTTCAGCTATGACATCTCCGACCAGCACCTGATCTCTAAAATCTACATGATTCTGTCAAAACTCAACCACAAAAAGACAAACAACCCAATCAAGAAGTGGGCAAAGGATATGAACACACATTTCACTAAAGAAGATATTCAGGCAGCCAACAGATACATGAGAAAATGCTCTCGATCATTAGCCATTAGAGAAATGCAAATTAAAACTACGATGAGATTTCATCTCACACCAGCAAGGCTGGCATTAATCCAAAAAACACAAAATAATAAATGTTGGAGAGGCTGCGGAGAGATTGGAACTCTTATACACTGCTGGTGGGAATGTAAAATGGTACAACCACTTTGGAAATCTATCTGGCATTATCTTAAACAGTTAGAAATAGAACTACCATACAACCCAGAAATCCCACTCCTGGGAATATACCCTAGAGATACAAGAGCCTTCATACAAACAGATATATGCACACCCATGTTTATTGCAGCTCTGTTTACAATAGCAAAAAGTTGGAAGCAACCAAGGTGTCCATCAACGGATGAATGGGTAAATAAATTGTGGTATATTCACACAATGGAATACTACGCATCGATAAAGAACAGTGACGAATCTGTGAAACATTTCATAACATGGAGGAACCTGGAAGACATTATGCTGAGCGAAATGAGTCAGAGGCAAAAGGACAAATATTGTATAAGACCACTATTATAAGATCTTGAGAAATAGTAAACCTGAGAAGAACACATACTTTTGTGGTTACGAGGGGGGGAGGGAGGGAGGGTGGGAGAGGGTTTTTTTATTGATTAATCAGTAGATAAGAACTGCTTTAGGTAAAGGGAAAGACAACACTCAATACATGGAAGGTCAGCTCAATTGGACTGGACCAAAAGCAGAGAAGTTTCCGGGATAAAATGAATGCTTCAAAGGTCAGCGGAGCAAGCGCGGGGGTCTGGGGAACATGGTTTGCGGGGACTTCTAAGTCAATTGGCAAAATAATTCTATTATGAAATCATTCTGCATCCCACTTTGAAATGTGGTGTCTGGGGTCTTAAATGCTAACAAGCAGCCATCTAAGATGCATCAATTGGTCTCAACCCACCTGGAGCAAAGGAGAATGAAGAACACCAAGGCCACACGACAACTAAGAGCCCAAGAGACAGAAAGGGCCACATGAACCAGAGACCTACATCATCCTGAGACCAGAAGAACTAGTTGGTGCCCGGCCACAATCGATGACTGCCCTGACAGGGAGCACAGCAGAGGACCCCTGAGGGAGCAGGAGATCAGTGGGATACAGACCCCAAATTCTCATAAAAAGACCAAACTTAATGGTCTGACTGAGACTGGAGGAATCCCGGCGGCCATGCTCCCCAGACCTTCTGTCGGCACAGGACAGGAACCATCCCCGAAGACAACTCATCAGACATGAAAGGGACTGGTCAGCGGGTGGGAGAGAGACGCTGATGAAGAGTGAGCTAATTATATCAGGTGGACACTTGAGATTGTGTTGGCAACTCTTGTCTGGAGGGGGGATGGGAGGATAGAGAGGGAAGCTGGCAAAATTGTCAAGAAAGGAGAGACTGAAAGGGCTGACTCAAGAGGGGGAGAGCAAGTGGGAGTAGGGAGTGAGATGTATGTAAACTAATATGTGACAGACTGATTGGATTTGTAAACGTTCACTTGAAGCTTAATAAAAGTTATAAAAAATAAATAAATAAATAAAAATTACAGCTTAGGAAATCCTACAGGACAGTTCTACTCTATCACTTGGGATTGCTTTGAGTTGAAATCAACCTAATGGCACCTAACAATAACAACAACAGGCTCCATCAGTTGGAAAAAAACAATAACAACAACAGGCTCCATCAGTTGGAAATGTACCTGAAATTATTTTTGTCTTTTTTTTTTTTTTTTTTTGCCCCAAATCCTCAGAGTTCTCATAGTACTTTGTTCTCATAGCACTTTCTCATATACTACTTGGCCACTTACACGACTCTTTTATCTGAGTACTTTTTAAAGGGAGGGACTGACTAACCTAATTTTACGCTTTTTGTTGGGCCAATTCACCTATGAACCAGATGCTAATATTAAGCAATGTTCCTTGACTGTGACCTAATCTTGGCAACTAACTGCTTGGATTCACAATTGGTTCTGTCCAAATTGTTGCTACACAAGGTTCAGCTGGAGCTCACTGAATCTAACTTCTCATATCTGACCATGGAAGTTCTCTCCAGTACCTCACCATGCACCACCTCCTCTCTCTCAAAGAGGAAATTGGGCAAGGACAGACACTTATCACTCTTTTTATTCTCAGAACTAAGAACATAGCATGTGCTCAATAAATATTTCCTTCATTAAGTGAGATAATCCATCTGTCAATCAATTGAGATCTGTTTGTCCAGTTTTCCTAGAAATTTATGAGTAATTGGAATGAAGGACTGTCTCTCTGGCCAGGGGGCAGAATAAATGGAAATTAATTGCATGATTCCATCTGTATTAGCTCCATTCTTCAACCAAATGAACTCACTATGTACAGACTGTTCTGCAGAAGGTGTTAATTCACAATGATTCAAATTAACATTAATATTTGCAGACATTGCCTTTCATTTATCTTTGCTCATTTACTTTATCATAAAATTAAACTGAATTAAATATTACTATATGCAGAAGAAATTCAAAGTGGTTATATATCATAGTGAGCCTTACAAGGCATTAATCTTCATTACTGAGGAGACATTTGATAATTCCCTTAAGGATACATCACTTGAGTTACAAGATTCCTCAAGGGAAGAGAAGAATGCTTTGAGATATAAGTATCTTACATGTGTCTTGTATTAATGACTCTCAAGTAAAGGATTTCTTATGATACATTTGAGGATGTAGTCCAGGAAAAACTGCAAATGTATATGTGGTAGGTTGACTTTATGGCACTAATTTTTCAAACCTCTCTGTAGCTGTGCCCTTTTGTGTCACCTTCCCACACTGATCTTGGACTTGGCCATGTACTTTTCTTTGGCCAATGAGACAGATAAAATTTGACAGATTAAGAAGCTTAAAAACTGCTTATGCGTTTCTACTTCTGATGGCCTCTTGCCACTACCAAGGGAACACACCCAAGCTATCCTGATGGACAGATGTGTGAGAGTGGAAAAGAGATGAGTCCTTCTGGCTGAGCCATCCCACATCAGCCAATCCCAGTCCACCCACCAGTTGACTAGACACATGAGTAAGCCCAGCCTACATCAGCTGAATTCATCCCTGATTAGCAAAACTGCTCAGCAAAGCCGTAGTTTTGTGACAAATAATTAATAGTTGTTGTTTTAATCCACTGATGTTTAGTTTGTTACATAATGGAGCCCTAGTGGTACAGTGGCTAAGAGCTGCAGCTAGCTATGGCTGCTAAACAAATGGTGGGCAGTTTGAATTCACCAGCCACTCCTTGGAAAACCTATGGGACAGGCCTACTCTGTCCTATAGGGTTGTTAAGAGCTGGAATCAACTTGAAGACAATGTTTTTTTTTTTTGGTTTTCATTACATAATATTATTGTGGCAAAGGATAAGAGATACAGTGGCTTTTTTCCCAACAGGACTTTGTGAAGTTTATAATTTATTTGACTTTCACAAAGTGAATTTAGATGTTAAACTTTTCAGTTTAACATACAGATAAAAAGTTGGAGTGGAAATTACATTTATTTTCAGAAGGAATGAAACAATCAGAGAAAACAAGATAATTTTCAGCATCATCATATTGTGTTCATAAAACATAGGCTCTGGAGACAAACTCTCTGCTCTAGAATGTTGGCTCCAACTTGGTCAAGTTACTTAGTCTCCCTGTGCATTCTTTTCCTTATTTGCAAAATTGGAACAACTGTTGATGATTGATGGTCATGAAAATTATATATGAGGAGATGCATATAATGTAGTTAGAACAGTTTTTGACACAGGATAAGCAGTCAATAATGTTAGGTATTATTGTATAACAGGTGAGGCATAAAATAGAGAAGCAACAAATAGTTACCATCTGGTAAGTTTCATGATGCAATGTGAAACTTCAAAAAGAAGAGTTTCTGGCCATTATCAATTGCTTGCTGCTTTTCTGTGCATTTTAAAAGGCTGCTATCAATTCCAAAACTATAAAATAATTGAAGAGAAGTGGTTTACAGGAAACAGCAAACCTGGATTCAAATCATATATCATGGAGCCTCCCTGGAACTCAATTCTTCTATCAGTAAACAAGAGCAGGTTGAAGATGATGATCTCTAATTACCTATACATCTTGAAAGTCCATTACTTGTAAGCCTACACCTTAGTAGCATAGTATTAAAAGTAAACAACCAGATCTAATGCCACAACTGCGGATTAATGATTTTCTTAATGCATTAATAGTTTTAAATGATAAGAAAGAGTAATAATGATAACATTTTAAGTAAAACTCTACTGTTTTATACAAGGAATATAATATAATTTGGCAATAAATGTTTTCTGGGGACATACATTATGGCAAATACCATGGTAGGTGCTGAGGAATAATGGATAAAAGCACATTCCATAGAGTATATACAGTGTAGTGGGAACACAGAGAAGTAAGCAGTGGGCTGACTGCAGTAACAAGGACAAAGACAGACCAAGAGATACAGCAGATAAAGATGATATTCCTAACTTTTTACTATTACAGTTTGTTTTTTAGAAAAGGCTGACTGCCTGGATGCTGGACATTTTGAATGAAATATTGTAGAGCCTCTGAATGGTGCTATCATCCTTCATAGGGGTTTGAATTTTATTCTGGCAGTTTGTCAACTAACGGCAGATAGCCTTGTTTCTGTCAAGGCTTAGTTTTAGCCTCATTAGGGATGGTGCCATTTAGTTTTACCTTTATTTCTAGGACATGACCCTTACTACTTGACTATGGCCCTTCTGGAGTTTCAATTAACATCTCAGTGTATTACCAAATCTCCTGCAACTTTGTGAGGCTTACCCTCCAGCCTCTGTTTCTCCAGTAGCGTGTGACTGCTCATATTTTGGCTGGACTAATTACCCTTTCAGCTGCTGTTTTGCCTTGGGTTTCTTGGGGGTATGTGCATGCACAGCTGAGGAATTGGTCAATGATTTAAGGGAATTTGTACACAGATCTTGTGTTCCTTCTCTGTGGTTACCTCCTCTCTCAGATATAGCCCTTCAAATTCTAACCTAAACTCAGACCTTGGTCTTCTAAATCTTGAAGTTATATAAAACTCATTGAGATTAATGAGGCTCTGACCAGACTAATGTGCCCAATTCTGGCCACACATGTGGAAATATTTTACTTTGTAGGCTTCAAATATCATCAAAAGTCCATGAGTCAATCAACAAGAATTTGCAACCTGCTGAAGATTAAACTATCTTAAGGTTGGACTTGCTTCTCTAGCCATGGGCTTGATGATCTAGGTCAGAATTCAACCTGTTCTAAAAGAATTCTGTATGCGATCATAGCATATCATCAGTAACAGAGGACTGAAAATTCCCTGAGAATTTTTCTCTATTGATAGAATAACCAAGAAGTCCAAAACTAAAACAAGAAAGCCTTATGCTCCTCTGGAAGCCTAAACTACAGATAGGGTGATAAAGTGGTACATGCTTCTACTACTATGATGCTTGGGCAGATCAGAGATGATGTCAGAAGATTTATCTAAAAATTATAAAATTACCAGACAGATTCGCAAGGATCGTGAGCATATGTTCATATGTTCATGATGGATGCCTAAATCCATCACATACTGGCTTAAAGTAGGTTTCTTGTGAACAATTTAGGAAGAAGAAATATTCTAAGAGTAAAATTTAATAAATTTATATAACACAGGGGCATTGCTGAAAAAAGACAGAATCATTGGCTCATTTTGAGCATGACTATTGGGCAGTTGATGAAGCAAAAACCTCAATAGCTTCAGACAATGGGTTGGGGTCCAAGGCCTTAGAGAAAAGTCCAGTCTTCACATGTAGGAAAGGGAAAAAATTATTCAAACACTTGTCAACCAAGTCTACATAGCAAAGTCTAAATATTTGTTGAATAAACATGGAAGCAGATTCAAGTTGATTGTTTCTTCTAGTTTCCATTTCTCCACTGAAATTACCCATCTGATCTTATATGTTGTCCATATCTTTCATTAGAGACTTCAATATATTAATCATAATTGTTTTAAATTTCCTGTCTAATAATTTTATCACTTGTTTCATGTCTGAGTCAGATTCTGATGAATATTTTGTAAAATTTTTTTTTTTTTTTGAGAGTGTTGTTTTTACTTGTCTTTTTTGCCTACCTTTTTTTTTTTTTTTTAAAGTCAGGCATCTTGTGTAGCATTTTTTGGAGGGGAACCTGGAAATCAGCATGCTATTCCTTCTGCTAAACCTATGACGTGGGAATGTGAGTTAATCTATTTAGGAGTTGGGCTGGGCTTAGGTTTGTTATTGCTATGGTTACTCTGGTTGTACCATGTGATTCAAATTACTCCAGCAATATTTTGTGTTAGGGTGGATGTTGGTTTGCCAGAGAGTAGTTTTTTTTTTTTTTTTTTCCCCTCATTGAGTGCTCCTATCTCAGCTTTGGGTCTTTCATTGTGCTGTGCCTCAGAGAGGGTTTCTTTCCACGCTCCCGTTCCTCTTCTATACCTGTCCCAGCCATACTCTGATGTTGTTCATTACCTGATGCTTGTTAGTTTGGCAGTAGGGTGTGATGTTAAGGCATTCTGTCTTGTTCTGATAAGGCCTTAGTCTTAGGCAGAAGTGATGTCATGTCCTGGGATCTCAGAGTGTGGACTTCTCAGTGCTGCCCCTCCCCACGGTGTAGCTCTAGACTTACAAGTAACCCTGCTCTTCTCTCAGGGGTAGGTTTTGTTGTTGCTGTTGTTTCTTTCTTCTAGTCGCAATTGGTTTTCACTGATGAGTTCAGGGTTACCAGGTCTGTTGCCCTTCCCCTATAGTTTAAGATTTTCCGTAGGTGAGATAGGATAGAAGGGTCCTGGTAGAATTCTGTGTCCTTTTTACAGTGGCTGCTGTTCTCCTGTCCCAGATCTGCACCACAAGGGACACTTTCTTAAGATTTTATTCAGTTTGTTTTATGATTACCTTTTTTCATCTTCTAGGACATTCACAATCTCTCATAATAGTATAGTTGGCCTCCACCAATTTGCCAACCACCCTAAATGAATTCTTTTACTGGTCTTCGGTCACATCTGCTTTAGGTAAGCCATTGCTTATATCTTATTGTTCTCTGTAGGAACTTGTTTCTTCTTGGATTTCGGGCTAGATGATTGCCATGCAACCTTAGCTTTCCTACAGATTCATGAAAATTCGTGAATTCGTTTGGATTTTTTACATTGTATGGGTGGAAATGACACTCTTCCCAGCTCTCTACATCCCTGGGTAGAAAGTAAATTTGGTATTAACAAAGCATAATTTAGGAACGATCACAATTTCATATTTTCTAGCAAATTAACAATGAAGTGTTTTATAGGACCTAAAAAAGGAAGATATCCAGAAGTAGATGAAATTGTGTTACGTTTTATTCCTGAAATACTTGAAAAGAGATTATTCTCACACTCTAGTCACTGCAACTGAAGGTAATAGATATTGCCAAATTCCTTGGAATAGCTGAAATCTTTTCAAAGCCATGAAGAGCTGATGTTATCAATTCATGTGTTGCACAAGACTAACATTAAGGCATCACGCCATGGTAAAATAGCAGATTTTTTTCTTAGTGGTTCATAAAATAACGATGTACCTTACGATTTATGGCATTCTCTGTCAGAGATGGACTACCCAATAAGCAATGTAAGCACATGCTTAGGGCATCAACAAAATAAGTGCATCAGTAGTCCAAATCAAAGACTCATAGATGTCATGCAGACAGGACACAAGGAAAAGCAAGTACTCGACAGTGATTCAAGAAAGACTCTATTCATTGTCCTTATTATGTTGTAGAAATAGATATTGTTTGGCAGCTTAATTTTGATGAAATCACTGAAAAAATCGTAAGAGCAAAGAATTGAAAGAAATGTTTTTAATCGTAACATGTTAGAGATGAAAGATCTAGATAAAGATAAAATACTGTAGTTTTGTTTTAATATTTGTTTTCTTATCATTAATTTTTCTTTTATGGTACCTTTTCATTTGTTTATTCATAAATATAGCATTTATTACAAAACAAGCATAAACATTGAAGTATAAGCTGTTTAAAGCAAAGTTGGTGCAAGTCAGTTTTTCACTGCAGGATGTTAATAGAATTTTACATTGATTGTTGAAACAACTAAGTTCACCAAGTCATTTTCTTTGTTGTAGCATACACAAAATATTCTTTTTGTAGAAAATCTGGTACATAGTAAAAATCTTAGTACCCTACATCCACTAAAATTTTTAAAATCCATTTAATCTCATTCTGCTAAAATGTCATACACCATTTTTGCATTCAATCGCTAATATTATAGTTGCATTTAAAAAGAAGTTACATCATGGATATCTAAGACACATACACACACACTCACACATATATATCTAACTCACATGTCCCATTCAAATACATGAGTAAGCAGAAGAGAGGACACCACAGATTATCAGCATTTAGGGCCCTCACATACATTAATCCAACCCTGTTCTCTGTAGTCTTAGTGATGGGATGGTGCTTCATGTAGATAGAGTGGCAGGTGACTTTCAGATTAGGCCTTTGAGACTTAAGAACCTGAAAAAAAAAAAAAAAACAAAAGAACGTATTTATGGAAATGCTGCCACAGTAAACCCTTCTTATTTGTGATTGTCTTGTAGTGAATTTATTTATGAGGTTCTCAGCTGGTACATGGGATAATAGGCAAAGGGCTCTGATGGCTTGGAATGTAGGTCAGGCATATTTTTGTTGAAGGAGAAAGTAGAAAAAAAATCCCATGATATGTTTTACCAAAAGTAAGCATTATTGATGTCTAAGAAGTGCAGCCTAGGACAAGGATGACTTGGGGTAGGAAGAAAGGAAAAGGGCTAAAAAATAAACAAAAGGCCAATGAGGAGAGGTAGGAGAGTGCCAGTGATTTTTTTGCACTTGCTTCTCAATTTCACCTGGGCTAGAAGTGCCCTGGAAGACAGGCTGGTGATCTGCTTCCAAAAGGTCACAGCCTTTAAAACTCTATGGAGCAGTTCTACTCTGGCACACATGGGGTTGCCATGAGTCAGAATCCACTCAGTGGCAACAAACAAAAAACAACAACAGTCCCTTCTTCACATATTGGTCTAATATATACCCGAAACCAAACCCACTGCTGTAGAGTCAATTCTGACACATAGAGACCCTATAGGACAGAGTAGAACTGCCCCACAGGGTTTTCAAGGCTGTAAATCATTATGGAAGCAGATTGCCACATCTTTCTCCTGAGGAGCAACTGGTGGATTTGAACTTGTGACATTTTGGTTAGCAGCTGTAGCTCTTAACCACTGGACCACCAGGGCTTCAAGTGAGTATAAATTTTCAAGGTTGATCTGCTTACACATATCCAAAAGACAACCAGATCACATACACCTGGGAGGAATTCTTAATCGGTTAGGTAACCCTTGTTGAGTCTGTCTTGCCAAAGAGACATCAGTGTATTATGGAATTCTGTACATTGACTTCCTGAAGTAAACAAGTTTATTTTTAGAGAAAACATTTATTTACGTAAAGAATCATTCAACATTCTACCAAATTATTCTAGCTCTTAGCATTTTTTATTTGCACATACATTTTTTGAAATTTCCATAATAATTTTCAAGGCAAAGTTGAAGTAAAATTAGAAGTTGTATAAAGCTGAGGCTCTATTCTTTCAGAAATATTTGATATCCTTGCTTTACATTAGGATTTTATCTTTAATCTTTGATTCTAGTCAAAATAAAATGTAAAATTTATATGTGTCGTATGTTAGGGAATAAACTAGAATTGAGACCAGATAAATATTTGGTCTCCTTGTGTTTTTTGTGTTTAGTTAGTTTTATCATTCATAAAAATTCCAATTGACGAGATATGCCACATGCTAGTGTATTTTTTTGTAATGTATTTCTTTGGTAGTATTTTAAATAACAGGGAGTACCAAAAAACTGATCATTATGTAGGGATTTAACCTCAGTTAGCTATTTTATAACCAATGCTTTATTCCAGCTCTATAATTAGCATCTAAAATTAACATTTTCAACATGCCTTTAAACATTAGAGAATCTAAGTAGATATAAATACATAAAGTACTATTGCTTTGCACTTTTTAGGCCTTTCAAAACGGAACTAAAGGCAGTCTCTCTCCACATGAAATATGGCACAGTACACGCTTTGGAACTGTTTGATAGTTTTCAATATTTTTTATGCAATTGGGTATAACTATTTCCATATGTTTATAAAGAGTAAAGGGAGGTAGCGGCAGAGTGCTGAAATGTTCTGTGTCCCTTTGCATTACCAGCCACATGAGACAACTGGCCGGGTCTTATCGCTAGTCTATTGGTAAATAACATTCACTTTCCCTGATACTAACCTGAAGTTGCTGTTTAATGCACCATAAACAAATCTTATGAATTTTTTACATGATTAAAATGGTCATAACTATCCAATGTTTCTTGCTGATTGAATCTGCCACTTCTGTTTACTAGGAAAATAAATAACACATGTTTGCTCTCTTTCTAAAAGGTTCCTATTTATTCTGTGGTCATTTCCCACTTATAATATTTCCAGCTTAATTTCATAAAACAGCTTTTATATGACTTAAAAAAAAATGCCCTTGTTGTACATTGTCTTCAAATATTTTGTCTTTGAGCACTGGACTTTTATCTGAAGAAACATCCAACCATCCTGTTTTTCTTGTTTTTTGAGGCCTAAAAAAAAAAAAAATTTCTTTTTTTTATTAGGCTTGGAATTTAAAAAGTGAAACAGCTGCGGGCCTTGCATATGCATGCAGAACAAGCAGGATTCAGCTGTTTGAGAGTATCTCCCTCCACCATATTAGCAGGGCGTATGCCTAATTTATAGTTGTCAAACAAAGACAAACAAGGTTTACAGACATTCCTGTGTTAGATGGCTCATTAAGATGAACAAGCATGCAGAAAAAATGTCTAACAAGAAAATTCCCATTGTTATCGTTTCTTAAGACATGGATGCCATAAGTAATATTATTTATGCCTCTCTTCCAATGACTTAAGGCCTGAGTAAAATTCAACGAACGTGTCTCAATCATATCTTTTAAGATAAATTTCTAGTATGTCATGGACTACGTTATAAGATTGACATAGATTTAAATAGAGAGTCAAGGCCTGTTTTCTGTATCACCACATTTGTGTTAAAATATCCTTGGGTACATGCTTCAAGGCTTATCTCAAATTCCAGCTCTTCTAAGGAGCTTTCCTGTTATCCATATGGGAAATAATCTCAAACCTCCATAGAATATAAAATGTTCTGCCTTGTTTTATAATTATTTGTGGGATTCCATTTCCATTATGCGGATTTCTACTTTTCCATTTCTATAATCCTGTAGTGACTTGAATGGTAACACCAAAAAGATATACCCAAGTCCTATACCTGCTACCTGTGAATGTGACCTTATTTGATAAAAACAACATTTGCAGATGTAATGAAATGACGACTCTCAAGATGAGACCCTCGTGAATTAACTGGCCCTAAATCCAATGACAAGTGTCCTTATAAGGAGAGGAGAAGCATAAGACATAGGGAAGAAGGTCTTGTGAAGAAGAAGGCAGAAGCTGGAATTATGCTGCCAAAAGCAAAAGAACACTAGCAGCTACCAGAAGCTGGAACGAATTCCCTTGAGAGGCTTTGGAAAGAGCATGGCTCTGCCAGCACCTTGGTTTTGGACTTGTGGCCTCCAGAAATGTGAGATAATAAATTTCTGTTGTTTTAAACCACCAAGTTTGTAGTAATTTCTTGTGGCAGCCTTAGGAAATGAATATAAACCTTTATAGGAAGACATCATATTTGTTAATAATTCTTTAATAGAGATCAAGTGGAAAGGGTAGTTTTTTTCACCCATGGAGTTGAAGTAGCTGGTCCAATGTTTTCTATTCTAACTTCTGATGACATATTTATGTTGGGCAAATTAAATTTTTATGTAAATAAAGAATATACATAATTATATACAATCTATGTATATTTAAGTGGTCAGTAAAAGCCATCAATTACATGACTTAAAGTTAATTTGACATATTTCTAAGTAATTATGTCAATTTCATAAAAGTCATTGAACTCTAGAGCTGGAAAGTGGTTTAAATCCAAAGTACTCATATTACAGAAAGAAGAAACTGATATTCAAACTTTAAGGTCATATGCAAAAGAACTTTATTTCACTTTCAGTTAGGAAAATTGTAAGACAACAGAACAGACTTCTGATTCAATTACTGTTGTCTAACTTTTTGCTTAGAATTTTTTCTGTTAACTTTGATAAAATAAGAATAATATCATTAATAAAAAAATATCATTAATACATGTTGTTATTGTTGACCTTTAGGCTGACCTGATAATATTTCTAAGTCTTATTCTGAATCTTAAGAAGCACTACTGCCACCTTTTTTCATTCATGCCATCCTTTGTTATAGGTAATTTTTAAAGTATTTGTATGGAATTTAGCTAATTGTAGGGTTGCTATGAGTCGGAATCGACTCGACGGCAGTGGGTTTTTGTGGGTGGGTCCTGATACATCTTCATGGTGCTGGTTGACAAGGGATAATCATCTTCAGGAGAGACTTTTCTGATGAGAAGCAGAGTTCAGAGTAACCCAGAGCTTGGTGGACTGGGATCCAAACTCAGCTTGTAGTCAATGTCGCACACTTAACTCCGAAGCCTCTGTCTATGTAATGAACATGCTCCATAATGAGCCAAGAACCTTCTGGGGCATTTTCCCTACTCTGTCAGGTCCTAAACCATTAGGTCCACAGTTTTAAGTTCAGTTTTTTGTAAATAAGATTCCTTATTGTCAAAAGTAAGACTATTATTATATAATTTTCCAACCTTCCTCTTAGAAGTTATTTAAATTTCCAACTGGGTATATAGTTTTTTTTTTTTTTTTTTTGCTGATAAAGTGTACTCCACTATATACAACCCCAACAGAGAAGTTTGTATAGTTGGGTGGTGAATGTTGCTAACCGTGATTGTGTCAGGCACCCTGACAAACACTTTAGACGTGTTGTCTCACTTGACTGTTGTAACAACCCCCTCGAGATTGCTATTATTCCCACTTTACGCAGGAGGAACCTGAGACAGTCAAGCAAATTAGTGAATGATGATGTTGGACTATAAGTTCAGATCTGTCTCACTCAAAAATACAAACTCTTCATTACGTCAAGCTGAATTCATCCTAAATTTTGTTGTAGATCTCTCATTTTTGGAAATCTGAACTTGGTTCAAATTCATTTGGGTGAAGGAAGAGGCTGAGTTAGCCTTATTCCTAGGCAAAGTTGACATTTTAAATTATTTTCCATAACCAAAAGCAATGCCTTTTGCATTTTAAGATGGGACAGAAGAAGTTATGTGAATTATGATAACTGTTCTTATTTAATAATTAGCAAGTTGCATACTGTGAATATTCTGGGCAGTTTACGAAGAAAATGAGAACATATGGTGTTTTCATCTTTCAAGAGCTTACGCTGAAAAGTTTGTGGGAGAAACCAAGACAACTGTATAAGCAGGGTTTAAAGCTGAGTGAAGGGGTGAGTGTCCTTGAAGAGTAAAGTAGCATTTTCAGGGCAAAGTCAGCAAGGTAAGATTGTGAAGTATCATGGTGTGTGCCATACGCTACTCTTAATTGTAGGGTGATATGGCGTTAACTATAGAAAAGGGATAGATAACTTAATGTTTCCAATTAATGGAATCCAATAAGGTCATGCTTAACTTTTTGTTGTTTTTATAATTAATGTGCACCACCAACAGTTACTGCAACAGCTGGATGTTTCTCCACAAGCTCTAACCACCTATCCTTATTTTTATACCTATGCCCTACCTTTCTGCCTCCTTTTATGTATGAACTATTCCTGCTGTTTCTAAAACTAATACTTTACTAGTGCAGTAGATTCCATCACTTTTCCCCTCCTCAAAAACATTTATCCAGCAATTTCCTCTCTCTCTTCTGCTGATCACATTTAGCTGCTCTTATTTCTTCCTGTCCGCACTTTCCTTACCATGTATTGATCCAATTATTTACACAAAACTTACTGTTTCCAAATTCTTTCCTCTTAAATCCACTTCAGTCCATCAATTGTACCCTCCACTCTACAGAAACTGCGCTTTATCAAGGTAATCAAACATTTCCTCCTTTCTAAATCCAATTGTTAGTTCTGCTAGTCAGAATATTAATTGAAGTTAGTTTTTGAAAAGAACTTTGTCAATATAAGTCATGAGCCAAAAATGTTCGTCATTTGAAACCCTAGTAACACTGCTTCTGGTAATTAACCTGAGGAAAGAACGATAAATATGGGGAAAATTTTATGTGGAAAGATGTTTTTAGCAGCATTACTTACAAAAGAAAAATGTTTACTTCACACTTACACAATGGAATATTATGCAGTGATTACCAAAATATTTACAAAGAATTTGCTACAGTGGGCATGCTTCACTTAAACGATGAGGGAAAACTATAAATATTATTTTAAAATGTTAAATTCTTCCTTGATTTAATCCCTCTACGGCTGCTGCTAGATCTTTCTCTTTCCTTGACTTCATACTTCTTCTTGGAATAGTTTATACTCCTCTTAAACACTTCCTTATATCTAGTTAATTTCTTAACCTGTGCATTCTGAACTTCACCAGTACTCCCCTAGCCCTCAAAGTAAGTTCATTGAGAACCTTAAATCCAGTGAATTTTACCACCATATTAGACAGAGTTACTGCCAAAAATCTTTCAGAAAAATCTGCTTCCATTGTTCTCTGAAAAGGATTTTTTCCCTCTTCTTCTCTAGACAACTGCTTCTTCTCAGTCTCCTTTTTTGGAAACTTCTTTTTTTTTTTTTTTTTTAACACCCTAAGTGTTGGTGTTCCTTAAGACCTCCTTCCTAAAAGTCTTGTCTCACCTTATACATTCTTCTTAATTAAGGTTTTAATCTATACCCACTTTTCCAAATGCCACCTCTATACCAATGGCTTGCACATCTAAACTTCCTGTCCTCACACGTCTCTTGAGTGCCAAATGGGCCTCTTCCATGCTAATGACCACCAGATCTTTCTTTACTGCCCTTATCTCTTGTTTGACCTCAGTACTTAAATTTTCTGTATTTGAATCTGTTTTTGCCAAGAGCCTACTAGATATCTCCTCCTGGGGGTTTCACACGTACCTCAAATCCAACATACGTTCATCTAAATGTATCATTTCTTTCAATGCCTTCTCAAATGTGTTCTACCTTTCTGTTTGTAATCACCAAACACTCAGTGGACAAAACTAGGAGTCATACTAATTGTCTTCTCTCCTTATCTTATTAAAATAATTGCCACGATAGCTTTTTTTAAATGAATGAATGAATAAAGTGTAACACTTTTAAAGTTCTGCTTTTAACATAAAGCCAATAGAAGTGATAAAGTGCAGTTTATTTCTGCTTATATATGCTTTCATTTAGATTAAACAAATTTTGTCTTGTCCTTTGAGTTCTGTATCCTCTAGCATGAGAGATAATCACATGGCTTATGAAAGAATTCTTAGTATACGTTTTGCATTTTCCTTGTACATAAAATCATCCCTGGTAGCTGATTAGACACCTTTGGGAAAATTACTTTAATGTTTACTAAAATGGTGCTTAGTAAATTGCCGTACCACTTATGTTCAATAACCTAATGGCAGGAAAATAAGTTATTAGCAGCTTTTCCTGGTTACATTGGAAAGACCGAGAGATTTTGTTCAGGGAACCAACACAGCAAATAAAACCAAGGCCAACTGTAAGAAAATCTACAAAGATAAAATTGAAGGAAAAAAAAAAAGAAACATTAAGGAAGAAGTGTTGAAAAGCAAAAATGTCACTTTGAGGACTAAGGTGCACCTGACCAAAGCCATGATATTTTCAATCGTTTCATGTGCACGTGAAAGCTGAACAATGAGTAAAGAAGACCAAAGAAAAATTGTGGTCTTTGAATTATGGCGTTAGCGAAGAATATTGAATATAATATGGACTGCCAGAAGAACGAACAAATCTGGCTTGGAATAAGTACAGTCACAGTACTCCTTGGAAGTGAGGGTGGGAAGACTTTGTCTCATGTACTTTGAACATGTTATCAGGAGGGACCAGACCCTGGAGGAGAATATTGTGTTTGGTAAGGTAGAGGGTCAGTGAAGAAGAGGAAGAGCCTCAATAGGCTGGATTGACACAGTGGCTGGAACAATGGGCTCAAACATAATGATCGTGTGTATGGCTCAGGACTGGGCAGAGGTTTATTCTGTTGTACATAGGGTTGCTATGAGTCAGAACCAACTCGAGGGCACATAACAACAATGATAACAGGGAGTAAATGGCAACATCGTTATTACTGTAGGTTGAATTGTGTCCTCCAATAAGATATGTTTAATCCTAACCCCCAGTACCTGTGAATGTGACCTTATTTGTGAAGGTCTTTGTAGATGGAATTAGTTAAGATGAAGTCATACAGGATTAAGGTTGGTCCTAAATCCAATACGGCTGGTGTCCTTATAAAAAGAGGCACAGAGGAAGAGTGCAATGTGATGATGTACACACAGATTGGTCTACAAGCCAAGGAACACCAAGGATTTCTAGTAACCCCTAGAAGCTAGAGAGAGGCAAGGAACTGTCCTGCCCTAGAGCCTTCAGAAAGAGCATGGCCCTGACAACACCTTGATTTCAGATTTCTAATGTTCAGAACTGTGAGATGATAAATTTCTGATGTTTTAAGACACCCAGTTTTTGGCGCTTATTACAGCAGTCCTAGGAAACTAATACAGTTATTTTTGAGGAAGATGATATACATAAAAGAAGAAAATATTTGGATAATTGGGATTGATTAAAGGTATGTTAGGATCTTTACAATGATTTGGGGTTGGGAGAGATTGAAACTTGAATGATTCTTGTATACTTAACAGCTACTGAAATTTCCATTGAGAGTTGAAAAATCACTAGGTCTGATGGTGCTTCGTATCTCAAATCACAATGGAAAAGTACTTCTAGATAATATAACATTGCTTTTATGAAAGTGAGGAAACACTAAGCATAAGAGATATTAAAGTGAATGACCTTGGATAGTGCTTTTATCAGTGTACCACAAGGGAATGGAAAACCTCAGGAAGCTGCAGAATATCTGGGAGGTAAAGAGTTTAGGAGTCCCAGCTACAGACTGTCAAGACTGGCTAAGACAAGTAAACAACTAAGAAGATCCATCAGGATAAACACTGAAGCTTCCAAAAGGTGTCGATGATGTATTCCAAATACGTAACCTGAGAGCTACCTGAATAGAAGGCTGAGCTGCAAGCCTGAGGCAGTTATGTCTGTTGCTCTTGGGAATGAAGGTAAGTAGTTGAATCTTCAGTGCTTCTGAGAGACAGAAGAACCCAGAAGACTATGACAAAGACCTATATCTGAAATTAAGCAGTGGGAATGAGATTAAAAGGATAGACCTATCCTGCATATAAAAATACAATATTGTTCCTTTTCACAATTTATATCTTTTTGCTAAGCATTTATGTGTTAAGAGGAAAAACAACAACAAGAAACCATGAGGCCAAAATATATAAAATAAATGACTCCTATTTATTTGTATTATATAGGTTAGTGGATGAAAATTTTCACTGATACCGGACTCCTTTCCTTGAATTATCTCATTTAATTCTTAAAACAAACCTGAAATGCTATAATTACCTTCATTTCTTTACTTTTTTTTATTTTGGCTGCTCAGATGATTTTATTTCCAAATTCCCATCATATATTACAAATTAAAACAAAGTAGAACTTTGGATTTTCCAAGAAGCGACAGAGTAGAACTGCCCCATAGGGTTTCTAAGGAGAAGCTGGTGGATTCGAACTGTCAACTTTTTGGTTTGCAGCTATAGCTCTTAACCACTACACCACCAGAGCTCCAGGAATTTCTTATTACCTGGTAATTGTTGTTGTCAGCTGCTGTCAAATTGCCCCTGACTCATGGCGACCCCACGTACAATGGAACAAAATTCTGCCTAGTCCTGCACCATCCTCATGATTGATTGTGAATCTGACCCTTGTGATCCATAAGGTTTTTTTTTTTTTTAATATATATATAGGTATATATATGTATATTTTACTGTACTTGAGATGAAAGTTTACAGAACAAACTAGTTTCTCATCAAACAGGTAGTATACACATTGTTCTATGGCATTGGTTAACAAACCTGTGACATGTCAACACTCTCCCTTCTCAACCCTGGGTTCTCTGTTACCAGCTTTCCTGTTCCCTCCTGCCTTCCAGTCCCTGCCCCATAGCTGATGCTCCCCTTTGGTCTTGTTTTTTTCCATCGGCCTGTTCAATCTTTGGCTGAAGGGTGAACCTCAGCAGTGACATTATTACCCTCATTTCTGTAGAAGGAAGTCAAGTAACTTATCCAAAGTAAGACAATCTTGCATCTAGCAAGTCTCAAACCAGAACGTGTTCACCCTGGATTGAAGCTGTCAAAAATTTATATCTCATATTGGGCAACAAAGAATGAAATAATCAAGACTTGAAAAAAACAAAACCAAACTTGTTGCTGTCGAGTTAATTCTGACTCCTAGAGACACTATAATAGGGCAGAGTAGAACTGCCCCATAGGGTTTCCAAGGAGCACCTGGTGGATTGGAACTGTGGACCTTTTGGTCAGCAGCCTTAGCTCTTAACCACTATGCTACCAGGGTTTCCCAAATAATCAAGAGAAGTGGAAATATATTAGAGGTCAGAGTTTGGAAAGAATATTGAGGGCCATGAATAGACCAGTTTGGTTGGAAAAGAGGCTATGTGTAGAAGCAGATGGAAAACATTTGGAAATGGAAGTTGGGCCTAAATTATAAGACACCTATGACCTTTTAAATGCCTCCTCCTACCCATCTCTCATCTATCTAGTTTTTTAATTCCATTAAGATGAATGTTTTTGTTTTATATTCTCTTTATTGTTATTTGGTTGATGAAAGAGTAAAGATAAAAAGAAGAGGATTTTAGTTTCAGGTTCTCTATTTTGTAATGATTTGGTTTTATGAAAAGGTACTCAAGCTACACTATTTGGATCTAGTTCATAATTTGTGCCTAATATACTCTACACCTCAGATATGTGTGCATATAAAGCCAATTCCAAGAAACTTAAAAGTAATATTGGAAATTCAGGTTAACATTTGTCACAGTTTCCAAGAGAAACAGCCTCTTCTATTCAACTTGTGATGAAATGAAAATGCTACACCTCGTTTTCTCTCCCTTAGTGTAATACCTTCTTCTTCTGTCTTAGCCAGAATCTCACAGACTTGGACATTACAGAGACTACTCCCTTTCTGGCCTTTATTGTGAGATGCTGAGGACTGTTTTCTGTAAAGGACTAAAAAATATGCATTTTTAAGAGATGATGAGTATTGCTCAGTGGTAAATCTTTGTGTAAAAAATGTGTTAAATTTTAGTCATTTTCTGTGGGATTGTAGCATCAGCAACTGGCATGAGATGAATCAGATGGATGATTCCAGTTCTTTGCAAAGCCGACAGCATGAAATAATGGCACTGAAAAAAAAAATCTCCCTTGGCAACTTTTGTAGCCACGATGTGCAAAAGAGGTGTTAGATATTACTATACTTGGAAAGAGCAGGAGTCCTTATTTCAACTATTGAAATTATTTGAAGCCATCTCTTACCATTTTCTTCAATACTGGTAAGGTGAATAGCACCAGGATTTGGTCTCCTGAGCAAAAAGGGCTTTGCCTTAGTTTTCTGGGGGGTCTTCGAACCCTACTGAAATCTAAGAACCTATATAAAAAGGACTGTTTGAACAATGCATATCCTGATTTTTTTTTTCTTCGTACATGCTCAACCTTGCCAAGTATCATTTTACGAACTGGGTGTTTAGTTTTTTTTTGCAACTGCAACCCACTTGCTTGGAAGGTCACTTTCTGTGAGAATTGAATAGACACAATTCTACTGAGAAAATTTAAGGTAGGTTATGTATGGAATCGCTGGATGGTGCAAACGGTTAACATACTCGGCTGATAACTGAAAAGGTGGTGGTTTGCATCCACCCAGAGGCACCTCAGAAGAAAGGCCTAGCAATCTACTTCAAAAAAATCAGCCACTGAAAACCCTATAGTGCACAGTTCTACTCTGACACACATTGGGCTGCCATAAGTTGGAATCAACTCAATGAAAATTGTTTCGTTGTTTTCATATGTTCATAGTTTTAAAGAAAATGTGCATATTATGGGAATCACATAAAATGATTTTCCTAAGCAAGAAGTTATTAGAGCTCTCAAGACATAGTAATTTACAAATTGCAGGGATTAATTGATCCCCGGGAACTTTCAGTCTATTCACAGAACTAGCCATGGATGTCCAAAGTGATGCATGCCCCCATACAAGTATTAAGTTAGTTCTATTGGAGCTTAGAACAGAAAGAAACTAATTCAACTAACTTGGCATAATTGCCTCCTGCCTGATTATATGAAACTATGGACTATTATAGAAGTGGGAAAAATGTTTTTAGCCACAGTTTTCCTATAGCAGCTAAGTACACTTTCTCCAATCTTAACTAGGCCAAATTCTAGGAAATGAGTTACAGAAACCATATTGCTTAGACTCCTGGCAAATAGTACCTATATCAGGTCACTTCCAACAGTCATCTAGTAGACATTGACCTGTTTCTACATGACAAAGCACCTCTTTGCCACTTGTAAGGAGTTTAGAGTTCTCCCCAGGTCCTATTCCTCTTTGCTTGTTACTATTGCCATTCTGTGTTTCATACAGCCTTCCTTCTATTGTTCATATTGCTTATGATGATGGAATATACAACTTCAAAAGTTTTCTCCTTACATTTATCATTTATGATAATTCAAGCCACGTAATTTGGCTGTTGTAACATTATTCAACAGTTTACTGGATGACAGGTGCTATATATATAAACACTTTCTTTTTTTGTTATATTGGTATTTTAGATGTAAATAAACATTTTATTTTAATGATTAGCAAATATTATTTCATATTTAAAGGGTGCTTTTTAAAGTAAAGGAGCCCCGGTGTCACAGTGGTTAAGTGCTCGGCTGCTAAGTGGGAAGTTGGTAGTTCGAACCCACCCGCCACTCTGTGAGAGAGAGATGTGGCAGTCTGCTTCTGTAAAGATTTACAGCCTTGGAAACCCTATGGGGCAGTTCTACTCTATCCTGTAGGGTCGCTATGAGTTGGAATGACTCAATAGCAACAGCTTTCAAAGTAAAGTGCTTTGGATGTTTATTGTAATAAATACTTAAAAGGGCCAGTTCTTGTGGAAGAACAAAAGGTACTATTTATAATTCATCAATCTCTTCTTTGTACACTATATAAATTGGCTAGTTTAACTGCTTCAACAAATGCCGTATCTCAGTTGTTTAACATCATGCAAGTTTATTTCTCACTCTTATAACAGTTCAATGCAATCGTCACTCTCGCTGCCATCATCATTTAGGGTCTAGCAGTGTTCTGCTAAATCCTTTACTTCCAGCCAACAATGGGATAAAGGGAGAGAGTGGATGGTCATCTGAGAGGATATTTATGGGCCAAGCTTGCAAGTGGTACATGTCACTTCCCCCCCACAGTCAGTTGATCAGAATTCAGACACACATGCTCACCTGTTTACAAAGGAGGCTGGGAAGTGTTGTCTAGCTATAGTCAGTGGAGGAACAGAAAACGAAAACTAGCTTGTCTCTACCATAGAGGCTATGTATGAATTTGTAAATTGTTTATATTTCTGGTTGTTGTTAGGTGCCTTCGATTTGGCTATGACTTGTAGCAACCCAATATATAACAGAAAAAAAAAAAAAAAACGTTGTCCTAGAATTGAATAGTTTTTTCTTAATAGTTTGCTTTTTTGCATTAGTGTTTTTACATTGCACTTTGAGGGTAAAATGAAATAAATTCAGCAACAGATCTTTAAGACTATTTTAATGAAAGCCCTCTTATGTAAAATGTACATTCTTAACTGCTAGTAAGTACAAGAGGTTTTCTTTTCAAAGAGTAATGAGTATTCCTTATGTGGAAGTAGTTGGGTTATTTCTGGGAAAGACTGTGAAGCTGATGGCCATTTTCATTGGTAATCCCACCTTCAACTTCTTTCTAAAGTGTTACCAATTTATTGAACCTCCTGCCCAAATCGGATGCCCATTGTCTTCATGCTCCCTGTAGGTTATCTAAGGAGCTTCTTCTGGGCTTCCATGCTGGTTCTGTCTGTTAAGGATATTGACATTAATGAGTGTTTCATCCTTCATATATTTTAAAGGTGAATTTCCAGAGTTATAATAAGGTGTTTTTCCTAGTGCATAACCAGAAGTAATGATTCCATGGAAAGTTAGTAAGTACTTTACACTTATGCACAAAAATACACATATGTAGACACATGGATACGTACACACTCATGCAGATTCCATGGCCCTCTCAGTCTGGAAAATGCTGATTTAAATAAACACATTTCTCTTTTAAAAATATTTCTTAAAGCCTATATTATGTTAATGTGTATTTTTCCTCTCCAAGAATTGGAAATAAAATCCGGTGTTTCCCAAACCTTTTGACACTGAAAACTTATTTTTCACCTCAAGGGACTAATCTGCTGCAAAGCATTATTTGAAAAACACATCCTTGGTCCAAAGTAGGTTTCCTATGCCAAGTGTGCACGTGCTACGGTAGGCCTGTGAATGCAGAATTGGAGTCACAGAGGCTTATTTTAAAGGAACACCATTTGCAACGAGACATCTATTCCTTTTCTGCTTCTCAGAAAAAATTACTTTACTCGAAGCATGCTTTGTCCCTAGCGGACATTAAAGTCGAGAGACATGTGTGATCTAAACACGCAACCTCCCTTAAAAGAAACATAAAGTTTTTTTTTTTTTTTTTTGTCAATTCTGCAAGTCACAGTTACCTCAGAGTTCAAAGAAGAACCAAGAGACTCTGGATATTCTTATTTTTAGCAACTTTCTATTTGTCTATATCTCTTGAGATATAAAGACGAACATTTTATTTTATAGTGAAGAGCGATTCTAGTGTATTTGAAGAAACTTTCTGGTCTAAAGAAGGGACCCTAATACTATTTGGGAAGGGGACAAAATGTTTTTGTTTTTTTTTTAGGGGGATCTAAACAGAAAGGTTTTGGTGAAGGATTTCAAATGTGTGGTATTTGTTTCCAAATTAAGGGAAATGACATTAAAATATTTTCTGATCTACAGTATAATTTTAATTTTAATCCTGTCGGCTATATTTCTACAGTTGGGATAGAATTAAATTACTAACTTGCTGTCTATGGTCCTTAAATATGAAAAAAAAATATGAAGCTACTGTAAATCAAATTTTCTTGTTCTTTGGTCAGTAAACAGTGTTACCAGTATTAAGCAACCATTCAAATGGAATCAACTTGAGAAAAAAATATGAATTAGAAATATTTTTTTATTTTATGTTTTTGTTGAGAATATACACTGCAGAACATACACGATTCAACAATTCAGTGTCATTGATTATATTCTTTAAGTTGTGGAACCATTCTTACCCTCCTTTTCCTAAATATTCTTCCCCCATTAACATAAATTTACTGCCCCTTAGTTTCTGTTTTTTCTTTATGAAAATGTTGAAAACTTTCTTTAATGCATGCTTCCAAATCTTCCCTGGCTGAAGATTATATATATATATATATTTGAATACAGATGAACATTCAAAGTCTTTTGTGAAACCACATACTATAATTTCACCAGTGGGCTAAACAGAGTACATTGGAGAAAACTTGCCTTGGGGCTTTAGATCTTGCATCCCATCTTAACAAGAGACTAAACAGTGCAAACCACTCTTTTGGTAATGGTTGGCCAGAAAAGAGGATACGTGATAAACAGTGAAGAAGTATAATTGGATCTCTTTCTTGGGCATCAGTTGATGAAATGCCAGTAAAACTGAGGCATTTTCAAATGACATGCTTGTCAACATCAAAGAGTCTAGGCAAAAGTTAAGTATCTGTGTGATAGGAATATTTTTAACTTCATTTTAACCACTGAAACTTCCCTTTATTCATTAATACCAGAAGAAGAAACATTGTTTTACTCCCTTTGCAAATGTGTGCATGCAGATAGCACATATGCTTTTTTCTAATAACCCATACTGTTTTCCATTAGTGGTTTTACTCATGTTTCTCATAAGTGTTGATAAAGGATTTACTTTGAAATATAGACAATTGATTCTTTATGTTTATAGGTAACCTTCCTGACTAGATGGCGAAATCTTTTTAGTCATTATATGACTATACTGAAAAGGCTAAAGGAAGTAGTAAAGTCTGAATTATAGAAAACCATTGGAAATATATGAGAAAACGTTGTGTTCTCTTAGCTTTCCGTTAACCAGATATTGTTGTTAGGGGCTTTCGAGTTAATTTTGACTCACAGTGACTTCATGTGACAGAGTAGAACTGTCTTACAGGGTTTTCTAGGCTGTAATCTTTACAAAGCAGATTGCTGGGTGGGTTGGAACCGTCAACCTTTTGGTTAGCAGCCGAAAACTTAACCATTCGCACCACCTGGGCTCCTTAACCAAATATTATGTGCATTTTCATTTGATCTTTGGACATCAGATTTTCATCTTATCCAGTGCTTTGATTTATTAGATGTAACTTTTCAGAAATTTTGAATCCTCTGAACCACTTTTAGGATTTAAAATTTCACATCCCCATAAGGAAGTAAGGAATGCTGGACTGGTCTGTTTTGACATACAAATTGTAGTTATTCCCCATGGAAATGAGGCCATCCATATTCCCTAATATAAGACAACTTCCATCTTTTTTAAACCGAAAGTTGCGGAAATAGCTAGGGAGATATTAACAGGAGTGAAACAGTTTTTTCATCAAAGTCAGCAATCACACTTCTTGAAAAAAAGATTAGGATAAAACTCTGAAAATCCTGAAGATACCATGAACATGCACAAAATTTAATTAAAATAATTTTTATTTATGTTTTAAATATATACGTGCTCTATTAGTTTCCTTTGGTTACTATAACAAATTAACACAAACTGGGTGGCTTAAAACAACAGAAATGTGTTGTTTCACTGTTCTGGAGGCCAGAAGTTCGAAATCTGGCAGGGCTACACTCCCTCTAGGGGCTCAAGGACAGAAACCAATCCTTGCTTCTTCCAGCTACTGGTGGCTGTCCTGGCATTCCAGCACTTGTGGTCTCATCACCTCAGTCTCTGCCTCTGTCTTCACATTGTCTTCTCCTTGGTGTGTCCGGCTTAAAACTCCCTCTTGCCTCTCCCTTATGAAGATACTCATCATTGGATTTAGGATCCAGGATAAGTTCGTCATCTTAAGAATCTTAATTACAGCAGCAAAGATCCTTTTTCCAAATACGTTAACATTCATAGGTCCTGAGGTTTAAGATGTGGGCATACCTTTTTGAGGGTGACCAATCAGCATTTAACACATGCATTTGACATATACATGCAAGTGAATGGTTCATAAATGTACATCTCAATAGTGGACACAGAGTGACTATACAAGTGTAACTCCCACCCAGATCCAGGTACAGAAGCTAGTAGCCAAGGATTATCTGTCATACACTCTAGGACTATTTCTCCATCCTCCCAAAGGTAACACTCTCTTTATTGCTAATACCACGTAAAAGTCTATGTTTACAATTTATGTAAACTTTATCGTAATGAAATATTCATTTCTGTTTGTTTTTTCATTCAATATTGTATTTATGGGACTCAACCCTATTGGTGAATGTAGCCTTAATCCATTCATTTTGGTAAACATTTTTTGTTTTAGAATATCTTTAAACCCACTGCCGCTGAGTTGATTCCGACTCACAGCAGCCCTATAGGACACAGTAGAACTGTACCATAGAATTTCGAAGTCTGTAACTCTTAACGGAAGCAAAGTGCCATGGCTTTCTCCCACAGAGCAGCTGGTGGGTTGGAACCACAGATCTTTCAGTTAGCAGCCTAGTGCTTAATAAGTGCACCACCAGGATTCCTTATATTAGTATCGTACATTTGCACAACTAATAATCAATATTGATACATTATTACTAACTAAAGGCTACACTTCATTCAGATTTCCTTAGTTTTAACCTACAGTCCCTTTTATGTTTCAAGATCCCATCTCATGACCTTTAGCTGTTATGTCTTTTAGATTTTCCTTGTTTTTGATGACTTTGATATTTCTGAGGAGAAATGGTCAGGTCTCTTGTAAACACCCCTCTTTGTGGAATTTTCTGATGCTTTTCTCATGATTAGATCGGGATTATGGGTTTTTGGGAGGAAGACCATTGTCATCACATCATACAAAGTGTACCTACTACAAACTTAGCACTGCTGATGTTAATTAATCTTGATCGCTTGGCTGACATAGCATGTGTCAGATTTCTCTACGCAAATTTACTGTTTTCCTTCCCTTTCCAGACTGACTCTTTGGAGGGAAGTCCTTATGCCCAGACCACACTTAAGAAGTGAAAGTTTTACTCCACTTCCCGAGGGTAGTGTATCTACATAAATTCTTTGAAATTCTTCTGCATGGGAGAATTTTTCTCCCTTATTTATTTATTTAATCATTTATTTATGTCAGTATGGACTCATAGGTGTTTATTTTATACTTGGGGTTATAAATCCAATACTACTTAATTTTGTTGCTCAAACTGTTTGAGCTTTGGGACTCGTTGGGGGCTTTTTTAATTGGCCTCTGTGCTCTTTTGACATACCCCCATCACTCTGTGTGTGTGTGTGTGTGTGTGTGTGTGCGTGTGTACACATGTATTTTGAGCACTTACTTACTTTATGACACAAAAAGATGCTCCAGTCTTATCTTGTATACATTCCTGCCCCAGGCCTAGGATCAGCCATTTCTCCAGATCCTTGGTTCCTTTTATTGGAGAATGGTATTCGAAACCAAGATCTGGGTGTTAGGAGTGCTCTTTGCTATTGTGGTGTCATTGATTCCAGGCTTTTTCAGCTGACAGAGCAAGGAACTATATATGTGTATACTAATCCATGTGTATACACACAAATATGTATATGCACATGTATACATATATAGGTCTCTAGGTGGCACAAATGGTTTCCTCTCAACTGTTAACCAAAAAGTTATTTGGTTTGATACTGTGGAATATAGGCCTGGCAATCTTCTTCCATTAATAATTAACCCTATGGAGCGGTTCTACCCTGTAATTCCTGGACTCACCATGAGTTGAAATTGGCTTGACAGCAACAGCAACAACTCTCTCTCTCTCTCTCTCTCACTTAAAAACCAAAACCCGTTGTCTTTGAGTCAATTCCAACTCATAGTGACCAAGGAGCAGCTGGTGGATTCGAACTGCCTACCTTTTGGTTAGCAGCCAAATGCTTGTGTTTATATAAACATCTGCATATCACAGGTTGCTAATGACTCCTCCTCCAATCCTGATGCCAGGTTCTTCTTTACAGAGTCCGGTTTCTTGGATTATTTGCTCAGCATACAGGTTGAATAAGTACAGTGAAAGAATACAACCCTGATGCCCACCATTTCCAGTTATATATATATATGTATGTATGTGTATATATATATGTATGTGTGTATATATATACACACACACACACACACACATATATATATACATACATGTGGAAGACCCTCAATGAATTGATTGATACAGTGGATGCAACAACGGGCTCAAACATAGCACCAATTGTGACGATGAAGCAGGACCAGGCAGCTTTTCGTTCTGTTGAAGGTAGGGTCTCTATGAGTCAGAACCGACTGGGTGGCATCTAACTACAACATATGTATTGTTGCAGCCAAAGGGTCTTTCTTTTTTCGATGGTCCTGTACCTTACCAAGCATGATGTCCTTCTTCAGGGACTGATCCCTCCTGATAACATGTCCAAAGTCTGTCAGATGAATTCTCACCATTCTTCTAAGGAGCATTCTGACTGTACTTCTTCCAAGACAGATTTGTTGTTTCTTCTGGCAGTCCATGGTATATTCACTATTCTTTGCCAACACCATAATTCAAATGCATCCATTCTTTTTTGATTTTCCTTATTCAGTGTTTATTTTTCTCGTACATATGATGTGATTGACAATACCATGGCTTGGACCCGGTTCACCTTAGTTATGAAAGTGACATACTTGTTTTTAACACTTGAAAAAAGTCTTTTGCAACAGACTTGCCCAATGCAGTATGTCATTTGAGTTCTTGACTGCTGCTTCCATGGGCATTGATTGTGGATCCAAGTAAAATGAAATCCTTGACAACTTCAATATTTTCTGCATTTATCATGATGTTACTTCTTGTCCAGTTACGAGAATTTTTGTTTTCTTTATGTCGAGTTGTAAACCATACTGAACACTGTAGTCTTTAATCTTCATCAGTAAATGCTTCAAGTCCTCTTCACTTTCAGCAAGGAAGTTTGTAACATCTGCATATCATAGGTTGTTATTGAGTTTTCCTCCAATCCTGATGCCTAGTTTTTCTTCATATAGCCCAGTTTCTTGGATTATTTGCTCAGCATACAGATTGAATAAGTATAGTGAAAGAATACAACCTGATGCACACCATTTCTGATTTTACACCACACAGTGTCCCCTTATTCTGTCAGAATAACTCTCAGTCCATGTATAGGTTTTGTATGAGCACAATTAAGTGTTCTGGAATTCTCATTCTTCCCAATGTTATCCATAATTTTTTATGATCCACACAAATGCCTTTGCATAGTCAATAAAATGCAGGTAAACATCTTTTTGGTATTCTTTGTTTCCAGCCCAGATCCATCTGACATCAGCAATGATATCCCTCATTCCATGTCCTCTTCTAAATTAACCTGAATTTCTGACAGTTCCCTGTTGATGTACTGCTGCAACAATTTTTAAATTATCTTTAGCTAAATTTTACTTACATGTAGTATTAATGATATTGTTTGATATTTTTGGTATTCCATTGGATCACCATTCTTTGGAATGAGCACATATATGGATCTCTTCCAATCAATTGGGCAGGTAGCTGTCTTCAAAATTTCCTGGCAAAGACAAGTGAGCACCAGTGTTACATCTGTTTGTTGAAGCATCTCAATTGGCATTCTGTTAATTCCTGAAGCCTGGTTTTTTGCCAATCTCTTCAATTCAGCTTAGACTTCTCCTTTCAATACCATTGGTTCTTTATCATATACTACCTCCTGAAATGATTGAATGTCAACCAATTCTTTTTGGTTGGTGACCCTGTATTCCTTCCACCTTCTTTTGATGCCTACTGTGTCATTTAATATTTTGTCCATAGAATCCTTCAGAATGGCAACTTGAGGCTTCAACTTTTTCTTCAGTTCTTTCAGCTTGAGAAATCCCAAGTGTTTTCTTTCCTTTTGGTTTTCTGTCTCCAAGTTTTTGTACATTTCATTATAATATTTTACTTTGTCTTCTTATGGTGCCCTTTGAAATATTCTGTTCAGCTTTTTTATGTTATCATTTCTTCTATTCACTTTAGCTACTCTATGTTAAAGAGCAAGCTTTAGAGTAACTTCTAACATCCATTTTGGTCTTTTTTTCTTTCATGTAATTTTAACAACCTTTTGCTTTCTTCAAGTATGATGTCCTTAATATCATCCTACAACCTGTCCAGTATTTGGTCATTAGTGTTCAGTGCATCCAATCTATTCTTCAGATGGTGTCTAAATTCAGGTGGGTTATACTCAGGGTCATACTTTGGCCCTTGTGGACTTGTTTTATTTTTCTTTAGCTTCAACTTGAACTTGTATATGAACAATTGATGATCTGTTCCACCTTTGGCCCTTGGCCTTGTTCTGGCTGATTATGTTGAACACATAAAGATTGATATCCTAGGCCTTAGTAAGCTGAAATGGACTGGTACTGACCATTCTGAATCAGACAATCATATGGCCTACTGTGCTGGGATGACAACTTGAAGAGGAAGGGAATTGCATTCATTGTCAAAAGAACATTTCAAGGTCTATCGTGAAGTACAATGCTGTCAGTGATAGGATAATATCCATATGCCCACAAGGAAGACAAGTTAATACGACTATTATTCAAATTTATGCACCAACCACTAAGACTAAAGATGAAGAAATTGAAGATTTTTACCAGATTCTGTAGTCTGAAATTGATCAAACATGCAATCAGGATGCATTGATAATTACTGGTGTTTGGAGTGTGAAAGTTAGAAATGAAGAAGGATTGGTAGTTGGAAAATATGGCCTTGGTGATAGAAACAATGCTGGAGATTGCACGATTGAATTTTGCAAGACCAACAGCTTCTTCATTGCGAATACCTTTTTCACCAACATAAATGGTGACTATGTACATGGACCTCACCAGATAGAATACACAGGAATCAAACTGACTACATCTATGGAAAGGGATGATGGAAAAATTCGATATCATCAGTCAGAACAAAGCCACGGGCTGACTGTGGAACAGACCATCAATTGCTCATATGCAAGTTCAAATTGAAACTGAAGAAAATTAAAACAAGCCTATGAGAGCCAAAGTATGACCTTGAGTATATCCCATCTGAATTTAGATTTGATACATCGAACACTATTGACTGAAGACCAGACAAGTTGTGGAATGACATCAAGGACATCATACATGAAGAAAGCAAGAGGTCATTAAAAAGACAGGAAAGAAAGAAAAGACCTAAATGGATGTCAGAAGAGACTCTGAAACTTATGCTTGAGCATAGAGTAGCTAAAGTGAAAGGAAAAAATGATGAAGTAAAAGGGCTGAACTGAAGATTTCAAAGGGCAGCTTGAGAAGACAAAGTAAAGTATTATGATGACATCTGCAGAGATCTGGAGACAGAAAACCAAAAGGAAAGAACATGCTCAGTGTTTCTCAAGCTGAAAGAACTGAAGAAAAAATTCAAGCCTGGAGTTGCAATTCTGAAGGATTCTACAGGGAAAATATTAAACGATGCAGGAAGCATCAAAAGAAGATGAAAGGAATAACAGAATCACTGTACCAAAAAGAACTGGTTGATGTTCAGCCACTTCAGGAGGTAACATATGATCAGGAACCGATGGTGCTGAAGGAAGAAGTCCAAGCTGCACTGAAGGCATTGGTGAAAAACAAGGCTCTGGGAATTGATGGAATACCGATTGAGATGTTTCAACAGACAGATGCAGCGCTCGAAGTGCTCACTCGTGTATGCCAAGAAATTTGCAAGATAGCTACCTGGCCAACAGACTGGAAGAGATCCATATTTATGCCTATGACCAAAAAAGGTGACCCAGCTGAATGTGGGAATTACCGAACAATATCATTAATATCACACGTAAGTAAAATTTTGCTGAAGATCATTCAAAAGCAGCTGCACCAGTGTATAGAGAGGGAACTGCCAGAAATTCAAGCCAGATTCAGAAGAGGATGTGGAGCCAGGGATATCATTGCTGATGTCAGATGGATCCCGGCTGAAAGCAGCAAATACCGGAAAGATGTTTTATTGACTGTGTTTTATTGGCTATGCTAAGGCATTTGACTGTGTGAATCATACCAAATTATGGATAACATTGCAGAGAATGGGAATTCCAGAACACTTAATTGCGATCATGAGGAATATGTACATGGATCAAGAGGCAGTGGTTCCAATGGAACAGAGGGATACTGGATGGTTTAAAGTCAGAAAAGGTGTGCATCAGGGTTGTATCCTTCCTTTCACCATACCTATTCTGTCTGCATGCTGAGCAATTAATCTGAGAAGCTGGACTATATGAAGAAGAATGGGGTATCAGGATCGGAGGAAGACTCATTAACAACCTGCGTTATGCAGATGACTTAACCTTGCTTGCTGAAAGTGAAGAGGACTTGAAGCACTTACTGATGAAGACCAAAGACCACAGCCTTCCTTATGGATTACACCTCAACAGAAAGAAAATAAAAATCCTCACAACTGGATCAATAAGCAACATCATGGTAAATGGAGAAAAGATTGAGGTTTCAAGTATTTTATTTTACTTGGATCCACAATCAACACCCAGGGAAGCAGCAGTCAAGAAATCAAAAGACTTGTTGCACTGGGCAAATCTGCTGCAAAAGGTCTCTTTAAAGTGTTGTAAAGCAAGGATGTCACCTTAAGGACTAAGATATGCCTGACACAAGCCATGGTGTTCTCAATTGCCTCATATGCATGTGAAAGTTGGACAATGAATAAGGAAGACTGAAGAAGAATTGATGCCTTTGAGTTGCAGTGCTGGAGAAGAATATTGAATACACCAAGGACTGCCAAAAGAAGGAACAAATCTGTCTTGGAAGAAGTACAACCAGAATCCTCCTTAGAAGCAAGAACGGGGAGAATGAGTCTTACACACTTTGGACACGTTATCAAGAGGGATCAATCTCTGGAGAAGGACATCACACTTGGTAAAGGAAAGGGTCAGCAAAAAAGAGGAAGACTCTCAAGGAGTTGGATTGACTCAGTGGCTACAACAGTGGGATCAAGCATAGCAACAATTGTGAAGATGGCATAGGACAGAGCAGTGTTTAGTTGTGTTGTGCATAGCATCGCTATGAGTAGGAACTGACTTGACAACACCTAACAACAACATATATATATATATCTTATATATATAAAACTCACTGTTATCGAGTTGATTCCGACTCATAGTGATCCTATAGGACAGAGTAGAACTGCCCCATAGGTTTTCCAAAGAGTGCACGGTGGGTTGGAACTGCCGAACTTTTGGTTTGCAGCTGTAGCTCTTAACCAGTGTGCCACCAGATTTCCATATAAAAACAGAGTAAGAATAACATTCTCACTCTCTGTGCCCTAAAACACATAGTACGCAATGAACTCAGAGTAGTATATATATGTTTGATTTTTAGTTTTGTTCCATCCACTAACACTTATCTAGTGGCTACTCTGAGTTCAGTGTGTGTTATGTGTTTCAGGGTACACACTAAATGAGAATATTATTCTTGCTCTGTGGTTCAGGGCATATTGAGGAAGAATAAATTTGTCACTTTTCAAGCACATATAATCTATTTTGACAATCCTAAGTAAAAGAAAAATCAAATAGATTACTTTAGGATACAAAAGTATTTGGGTGTTGGAGGGAGAAGTGTAAAGGTGAAAACAAAGTATATATTCTAGGTAAATAAAATGTATCTCTTATGCTCTGGAAACCCTGGTGGAATAGTGGTTAAGTGCTACAGCTGCTAACCAAGAGATTGGTGGCTCGAATCCGCCAGGCGTTCCTTGGAAACTCTATCAGACAGTCCTACTCTGTCCTATAGGGTTGCTATGAGCCAGAATCGACTCGACGGCAGTAGCTTTGGGTCTTATGCTCTGGTGTTCACATAACAATGAAACTTGTTACATCTATTGGATGTTCTCAGACTCAGTTTGTGTTCTTTGCATCGTGCTTTAAGCCACATGTGTAGGGACTGCAAGATCCCATAATTCAACTGATTAATATTAGCTTGAAGTGATATGCAATGCATCTTGGAATCATCCATCCCGTGGGGAGAAAAGAGAAGCCTTTACACATTTTTTCTCACCCTGTATTGGTCAGTTTTTTTCCATGGACTTCTGAGTTGGAAACGCTGAAAGTTAATAAGTTTTCATGAATATCCCACACCAGGGCATCAGGGGGATCCTAGGGAAAGAAACATGACCTATATGGTGAGGAGCTGTCAGGTTAGACCTAAGTAAAAGGAGTCAAAGATCTAAAACTGATCTTCACAGGAGTGGCTGGATTTGAAGTAATATACAGGTGTATATGGAAAAAAAAAAAAGAAATGTGAGATTCTATTCAATCCTACAATAATTAGTGGATAGTGAATTATATAAAAATGCAAAACATTGTGATAAAAACTATTCTTGACTACTTCATTACCATCAATAATATTTAACATTTCTTTTGCTTACAAGCAACTGGAAAACATATTTAGGCCCCAGGGTGCATGCTATGAATGGGGTGCTTGAGCATATGTTTCCCCAGAAAATTCAGCTTGTTTCCCATTGAAGTCCTGGGCTCAAATTTGAGTCAAAATATTTTTATAATAAACCCCCCCAAAAATATATGATCAAAATTTCCAGATGGGAAGTGTACCTGTGGTGTTTGCAGGTAAAAAAAGGACTTTTACATTCAATTAACTACATGTTATCGGAGACATTTTTAAACAGCAAATGACAGGTAATTAGCCAAGAGATAGTTGAATTATAATGAAAGATGTAAAGGACTTTTTTATTAGAGGATAAAAGCCTAAACCCTTCTTTTGCTGAAAGGCAAATATCATAACAAACTTGATGAACCTAATTTTTATTTTTAGTTATTATCATGTTGATGGATTTAATGCTTAACTCTAATGAAATGTTGGCAATTTAGGATAAAATCAAATATTTCTGTATGTTACATAATACCATATCTCCCATACTGCCAAAATGACTTGCTGAGTTCTTTTCAAGTTTATCCTCCAAAGATAAATATTAGCCCACTTTAATATGAACTTTTTTTCTTCTAGTATCAGGAAGAACAGGACTTCTTTTATAAGCTTGTTGAGGTATTAGAGCAAATGAAAACCAGTTTTTCAGTATTTACGTGGCCAATTTCTCTTTCTCCTGCTACCATACCCTGCAACACTAACCAGAAGCCCTGGAAAATATTTGCCCTGATTCAAAGCAGTGTAGGTTTTAGAGAGGATGGAAGAAACTCAGCGCTTTTTCAATGCTCTGGTAAATATTGCTCTGAATACCTGTTCCACTGAAGTTGGGTTGTAGATTACCTATCACCTATCTATCTATCTATCTGTCTATCTGTCTATCTGTCTATCTGTCTATCTGTCTATCTGTCTATCTGTCTATTTGTCTGTCTATCTGTCTATCTGTCTATCTGTCTATCTGTCTATCTGTCTATCTGTCTATCTCTCTGTCTGTCTGTCTGTCTGTCTGTCTGTCTATCATCTATCTACCTATCTACCTATCTACCTACCTACCTACCTATCATCTATCTATCTATCTATCTATCTATCTATCTATCTATCTATCTATCTATCTATCTATCTGTCTGTCTATCATCTATCTATCTATCTATCTATCTATCTATCTACCTATCTACCTACCTACCTACCTACCTATCATCTATCTATCTATCTATCTATCTATCTATCTATCTATCTATCTATCTATCTATCTACCTATCTACCTACCTACCTACCTACCTACCTACCTATCATCTATCTATCTATCTATCTATCTATCTATCTATCTATCTATCTATCTATCTATCTATCTATCTATCTATCTATCTATCTATCTATCTATCTACGTATCTACCTATCATCTATCTATCTAATCTATCATCTATCTATATCTATCTACCTACCTACCTACCATCTATCCATCTATCATCTATCCATCTACCAACCTACCTACCAACCTACCTACCAACCTACCTACCTACCTACCTATCATCTATCAATCTATCATTTACCTATCAATCAATCTAATCTCTCAATCTATCATCTATCTATCTATCTATCTATCTATCTATCTATCTATCTATCTATCTATCTATCTATCTATCTATCTATCTATCTATCATCTATCTATCTATCATCTATCTATCTATCTATCATCTATCTATCTATCTCTATCATCTATCTATCATCTATCTCTCTATCATCTATCTCTCTATCATCTCTCTATCTGCCTATCATCTATCATATTAAAATATAGCACATTTTAAACCAAGGCTATTTAGAGCTTAGCAAATTAAGGATTTATATTTGGAAACCTACAGAATTAAAACTAGAGCAATTATTTAATTACTTAATTTACTGTAATATAATGTAAATAATTTTTAATTGGTAACCAAAATATTCTTACATTTTATCATTTATAAAACTTGTTCAGCATTCAGAACTCGACATCTAAGCTTCTTGTAAATGTTAATGTGCCCAAAGACCTTTGTTATGTCCACTTTTCATTTGAATTTGTAGGAAAGATGATTATTAAAACTAATATTTTTCTTAGGAATATGAGTATAGCTATTACTATTTGATAATTGGCTTCTACATTTTCACAGTTATGTCCATTCTCTGTACAATTTCTCAGAATATAATTTTGCTGATTCCACAATTAGCTCTGAATCAAGCTTGGAGTTGACTATAATAATATCAGGTTCCTATCAGTAAAGTATATGATTGGGAAAAATTCCAAAAGAACTGTGAGGGATTGTAAGGATAATTCATGTTGCTAAAAGTTCTATATATCTGGGACACTGAGTTTTCAAACTTTTTTGTGTGTTTTACTTTATGAGGTAAGTATTTTTAAAACTGTTCCTGAGACATGACAAAAGATAGGTAAAGAAAAACTAGACTAGGTTTATTTTGTAAATTTATGTTCCAAAGAATATTTGTTAAGAATGTGTTTTTCTGGAGTAAAAAAATTAAATAAAGGGAACTATCAGGAAAGTTTTTTTTTTTTTTCTCTCCTATTTTTTCTTGACCATATGCACTTTGACTTACTTATCAGGGAGTTCTACTTAGTATTTTAAAAGCTGTCAGAATTTTCGAGGAAGGGAGCTACAGGGACCAGATTTATACTGCTTTAAACAACTTAAAAAAAGAAAATTGAATGAAATACGTTTAAAAAATGGATTTTAGATATTGGAAAATAGGCACAGACCCATGAGAGGGAAACAACAACAACAGCAACAAATGGGAGCCCTGCAACTGCCCTAGCTCACAGCATGAGCAGTCCTGCACTACAAGGAGGGAGAACCCAAAAGGAACCCAGCGGTCTCCCCACTTTAAAGAGTCAAGGGTTCAGAGTGGCCAAAGTGGCTAGACTTCTGGTGTAGTCCTGGAAAGGAGAGAGCTGCACAGAGAGAAAGATTTGGAGCTTTGTAGCTCTTCTGAGTCCTCCTTGAGTCTTCAGTTGAGTACTAATTAGTACTTGTATGTGAAGAAACTACATGAAGGCCGGAGAAGACCCACCAGAAAGAATCAAGCAGAAAATCCCTGGACTCACATAGGGCTGGGAATAGTTAGTGTTACCACAGCCCAAACAGGCCTATTTTATCTGAAATGATTCTTCGCCCTAGGGGAAAGACCGGAATCTTTAATTATCATGCCCTCCACCCCCACCAAATACTTTGTAGAAACAACCAAAGGGTGATTTGCAGCAGTCCAAAGAGTGAAATCTCAGTTTTCAGTTTTGGTGCCATTATTTACAAAGTTTACCTTTAACTGGAATGAAAACCCGAATAAAAAGCTCTTTTAAAGATAAAATTCTAATACCCAACATCTCACTATAATAATGGTCTCAGACCTAAGCCTTGGGCAATTCCTCTGCCCACTGCATTGCCAAGGCTGACTTCAGATACCTTAGCTTTTCCTTAAGTCCAAGACAGAGCTCTCTCCTAGAGGAATGTATACAACAGGGAGTCATAATAAAATGGCAAAATTCTTAAAGAAATGAGCATAGAGACAGCAAGCATTTTTTTTTTTAATGGGACCCTACTTAGTTTCTAGGGAAGATGAATATTGTTTTCCTCTTTATTTTTGTATGTTTAAATTTCTCCTTCCTCATTAGATGTAAAATAAAGAGATAAAATGAACTTCATAGTGGTACTTTGCCAAATCAAACCATTCCTTTTTTCTTTATAGGTTGATGTCAAATAATGTCTATGTTATGTAGGCTATTTTATAAAACCTGTTAATATTGATCGAGTAAGTATTTTTGTGTTCTTATATGGCAGTTAGCCTACTAATTTCTTGGCTCTTTATAAGATTTAGTATCTTGCAGGCATTTAAACTGCCAGGAAAATGTTTGGGCATGCCTCATTCTAGTAAAGAAAAAGGTATTCTTGATTATGTGACATACATATTTAGAATATAATATTTCAAGTTAGAGTTGGCAAGAAGATAGGCATACCCTGAGACATGTAAGAGATCTTCAATCCTTGTGGAAAATCCCTCAAAAGTAAATAATTTAGGAGTTACTAACATTTATCTTAGCTCCGACTTCTCAATAACCTTTTGGTATATTTGTATTTTTCTTGACTTGCTTCTTTTACACATGAAGTTTCATTAATCATGCTGTCCTTCCATGTACTCTTTATTGTAAAAGACCATGTGATTTATATTTTATATTTTATAGTTTTATATTTTATAGGATTTATACAGGTTGAACAATGTTCATTTTATGTATTTCTTTGGGATATTATCATGGTGTTGGGGAACTTTCAACTAAGTAAAAATAGCATGAAGCTCACAAGGAACAGAAATATATGTGGTGGTACATGTATACTTGTTGTTAGGTGCCGTCCAGTCAGTTCTGACCCATAGCAACAGTATGTACAACAGAACGAAACACTGCCCAGTCCTGCGCCATCTTCACAATCGTTATGCTTGAGCCCATTGTTGCAGCCATTGTGTCAATCCATCACCTTGAGGGTCTTTCTCTTTTTCGTTTACCATCTACTTTACCAAGCATGGTGTCCTTCTTCAGGGACTGGTCTTTCCTGATAACACGTCTAAAATGTGTGAGATGAAGCCTTGCAATCCTTACTTCTAAGGAACATTTTGGTTGTATTTCTTCCAAGGCAGATTTATTTGTTCTTCTGGCTGTCCATGATATAATCAATATTCTCCTTCAACACCATAATTCAGAAGCATCAATTCTTCTTTGGTCTTCCCTATTCATGGCCCAGCTTTCACATGCATATGAGGTGATTGAATATATACCATGGCTTGAGTCAGGTTCACTTTAGTAATGAAAGTGAAATCTTTGCTTTTTAACACTTTAAAGAGGTCTTTTGCAGCAGGTTTGCCCAGTGCAATGTGTAGTTTGATTTCTTGACTGCTGCTTCCATGTGCATCGATTGTGGATCCAGGTAAAATGAAATCCTTCACAACTTCAACATTTTCTCCATTTATCATGATGTTGTTTCCTGGTCCAGTTGTGAGGATTTTTGTTTTCTTTACATTGAGCTGTAATCCATATTGAAGTCTTTGATCTTCATCAGTAAGTGGTTGAAATCTTTGCTTTCAGCAAGCAAGGTTGTGTCATTTACATATCCCTGTTTGTGAGTCTTCCTCCAATCCTGATGCCGTGTTCTTATTCACATAGTCCAGCCTCTTGGATTATTTGCTTGGCATACAGATTGAGTAAGTATGGTAAAAATATAATAAAATGCTGACACACACCTTTCTTGACTTTAAACCAAACAGTATCCCATTGTTCTGTTTAAACTATTGCCTTTGGTCTATATACATGTTCCTCATGAGTACAATTAAGTGTTCTGGAATTCCCATTCTTTGCAATGTTATCCATAATTTACTATGATCCATACAGTCAAATGTCTTTGAAGCTCATAATAAATACAGTTTCATGTTATGTTTGACTAAAATGAAAAGCTTTTATGTATCACTTGTTTAGGGTGAAAATGGTATATATTTTTCATGCCATCAGTTCTTATTATTTTATATTTTTCTGAGAACATGCAAAGTGTATTGTTAGCCAAAACAAGGTTTGGAAACACGGATAGTCCTTGGGGGAAGCTAGGTGATCAATAAGGAGCCCTGGTGGCACAACAGGTAAGCACTTGGCTGCTAATTGAAAGGTTGGTGGTTTGAGACCACCTAGCTGCTTTCCTAAAGATTACAGCTAAGAAAACCCTATGGGGGCAATTCTACCCTGTCACATGGTGGTCGCTATGAGTCAGAATTGTAATCAACTCAACAGCATCCAACCACAGACAACCAGTTATATTGCAGCTCTGCCCTCAGATCTTCTCCAAGGGACATACATGGAGCCAACCCTAGGAAACAGCTTTGGAATCTGACATGCCACTTATTGTTTGGGATAACTTCTCCCTGGTCAAATTCAAAGTAATTCTTTACATAATTCACTAGGACTACAAAGAAAAAAACATAGCCATTGGTTTGATTTCAAATGTTTTGACTCTTTCTCATTCTTAAGGCATCTGTATGTCAAAACCAATTCCAGTTGGTTTTAGTTAATACAAAATTACCAAAATTCATAAAGCCGCATTGAAAATAGGTTTGAACGAGTGTGAGACTGTTGTAAATATTAGAGAGTGTAAGCTTGGTAAAGAGTGCTTGAAAAGCCTTTCTGGTTGTGGAGATTGGAAGATAAAGAGATCAAGTCTATTTATCTGTTCTCCTCACTGTATATTTGGGGAGATGGATCTTCAGTTCCCGTAACATTACTCGAGAATATGCCCAGGGAATCTATTCTTCTATGAATCCCTGCCAAGCCAGCTAGGGAAACAGCTGGTGATAATTCTGGCTTTGTTCCCTCGCTCAACAGCTGATGTTCAGGAGCAGGGAGGCAATTGCGTGGGTGTGTTCTGAGCCATGCTATCACTGGTTCCCCTTCAGCTGCTCCTGGTCCCACACTAAGGAGCAGATTGGAAGATGGACTTCCTAAAAGCAGCCTCAAGGAGAGAATGATTCTACAGCTTTAGGTACTGGGAAAAAATGAATGGTTTTGATCAAAGTGCAGAAGAAGTTTAATACCAAGATTAATACCAAGTGTTTCTTCTGTAGAGGACCCTTATCTGAAATATACTGGGAAGAATTCTATTCTTTTAAAATGGGATGAAGCAGGAAGTAGAGGATTCAGTGTTTTGCTTTCTAAGGATAAAAATCTCTCAATTGGCATAATTTTCATTAATTATTTAAATGTTACCTTTTTTCATAACTGTGGGCCCTGATGCCTAGGAAGTTCAAAGGCGGTGGCTTTAGATACGGATACTGTTGCTGTTTATTTTCCCTTTTTACAGTCAAGGGTAGTGGGAACTTCTCCTCCCCAATTGACAGTTACGAGATGTGAATTCGTCTCAACTTTACCAATATATAATGTGACTGAGCAAATTTTTTTTTTCAGCCTAATTTTCTCCCTGTAAAATCAGAGAATTAGGACAGAATGGGCATTATTTGTAGACCCCTGAACTGAAATCAGTTTGCTGTAATCCTAATTACTGATCAGTGTAGAATGATTTTCATCTCTCTTCCACTTAATAGCCTTTCCCATATTTGAAAAGCTGTTTCCCTTATTTACCATCTGTGTCCACCTTACATATTTCCTCTTGAAGCTCCTATTCTTGTTCCCCTTTTCTAGCTCAATACCCAGTTTCTAGTTAAATGAGTCTAACTGGAATATCAAATTGCTTCTTAAGCCATGGCTTCAAAAATTATACATGATATTCCAGATGTGGTTTGGTCAATTCACAGTAGCATTTTTTGACAGCTACATCATTCATCTGATTTTTGTTGAGCTTGAAGTCAACCAGAATCCCTAAATCATTTTAACTCATTGTCACCTTTAAGCTCTGTCTTCCCCAAGGCTTCATTTTATGTTTATATTGCTCAATGTACTGGACTTAAGCACATTTTATTGATTTATCTCCACTTAAGAAGAACACATATTTTTGACAAAGAGCACAAATTTTTGTCATCAGAACTTGTGTTTAAAACCTGGCTGTGCCACTTTATGGCTTTGGGACATTACTAAGGCCAGTTATAGGCTCTTAAAGTCTTGATTCTTTCATCTCTAAAGTGGGGATAATACTATCTATGTAACATTTTTTATGTATTTACTGAGCTAATGTATTGAAAACACTTGGTATAGCATCTGGAATATAGTGACTGACTAGTGAGGAGTAGTCATCATTATTGACCTAATTCCATCTCCCAGAGTATTTGCTGTTCTGTTGAATTTTCTGCCCTTCACGATGTTGATAAATAACCATCCATATTTTCACCTACGGCTGTGATACAATTCTTTAATGGAAAGAGCTGAGATGCCAACAAAATTTTGGAAAATAAAAAATTTATGGACAAGCAGAATGGAGAAAGCTGACACCTCACACTCCGTAGTGAGGGAAGCCAATAAGAATTGACAGTTTGCAATGGAGAACCACAGAAAGGCTCAGGAAAAGAAGGCATTACACACATCTGAATATTAGAACGTGAAGTTGGACTAAAAACAGGCTTGTTGATTGATAGTCTATATTAGGAGCACTTAGACCATCCATATGCACTTAGACCATCCATATTCCTTCTCTTGTCACTGCAGAAGGCAGAGAGGTGGTATATTCTATGAAGAGGTAAATCCTGACTGTGGACATCCCAAATACAGTAGGGCATGTGATGAGATACTAGGTTGTAAATAGGAAGATAAATCCTTCCCACTGAATCATGAGAATACTTACCTCCTTTTCTAACTTGGCCCCACAATGCCAGTAGCCAAGCTTATAACTCCAGGCAGCAGATTGGTATATTCTCTGGGGGCACTGACCACCACAAGAGAAAAGATTAACATACATTGGCATGCAGCAGTCCCACAGGGAAGCTAGACAATCTTGTCTCTACACTAATAGCCTTCAATTAGTATTTTAGAACCTCGCTCTAAGAATATGAATGGTGAGCTAAGAGTCAGAGACCTATGAAGGAAGCCCATAACAGATGACAAAGAACAAAACATAAAAGCAGAAAGTACTGATACAAGGAAAACTGACAATGCAGAGTAAAAAAAAAAAAAGAGTACAGAAGAAAAAAGAAAACAGATTAAAGCAAACACTAAGTATGCATTTAACATCCTCAGAGAGATAATGAGTAGATACTGCATTATACAATAAGAACAGGATGCTATAAAAAGGAACATTTGTAGATTAAGAGTGTGGTTATACATACACACATGCATGCACACATATATGTAAGTGGCTAAGTGCTTAGCTACTAACCAAAAGGTCAGTGGTTTAAATCCATTGGCTGTTTTGTGAGAGAAAGATGTGGCAGTTTGCATCCATAAAAAATTATAGCCTTGGAAACCCTATGGGGCAGTTCTACTCTGTCCTTTGGTGCTGCTATGACTTAATGGCACTGTACATATGAATAATACCCTGAAAATTATAACACATAACCTGTACTAACCAGAGTCTAAAATTGATACTTTATTTTCATCCCAAACAATGTAAGGATCCGAGAACACATTATCTTCATTTGCTGTCTTTTTAAAATACATGCTGTTACAGTTGTATAAGTATATGTAAACCTCCCAAGGATTTATTATTATTATTATTAGGTAATGATTATTACATAGTTTTATTCATACATTTACTATTTTCATTTCCCTTGATTTTTTTCCTGCATTTCCAAATTTTAATTTGGGATCAAATTTTTTTTTCTGAAGATCACACTTCAGAATGTCCTTTGCATCAGTTTGCTAGTGATGAACTATCTCAGTTTTTGTTCATTCAAAAATATCTCTTTTTCACTCTTAATCTCAAAGAATTTGTTTTTCAATACACAATTTTACTTTGGTGGTTATTTTATTTCAGCAAATAGAAAATTTCATTCTAATGTCATCCTGTATACATTTTTGCTATTGAAAAATCAGCTGCTAATCTAACTATGGCTCCTTTGGAATTTATTTTCATAAATTAATTAATTTCATTAATTTTTTCATCCATTTATGCTTCAGATTTATTTTTCTTGAATCTGTAGATTGATATATTTCATCAGTTTTTTTGGAAACACTCCCAGGCATTCTCACCCTTCCTCTTCAAATATTGCTTTTGTCCTATGTCTTTCTCTTCTATGTGTGGGTCTCCAGTTATACATGTGTTAGAGCTTCTCACAGTATCCTTTATATCTCTGACTCTCCTTATTTTTCATTCTTTGTTACTTCTTTTACTAGTCCTAATGACTATTTCTATTATATTTTATGGTTTCCTAATTCTCTCTTCAGATATGTATAATCTGTTGTTAAAACTATCTACCAGTTCTTAATTTCATTCATTTTTCCATTCTAGAGTTATGAGTTATGTTTTTTTAAACTCTCTATGTCAGTGTTTGTAGTTTCAAGTTTCCTGCCAAAATTTTAAGGTTGGGTTTCATTTACTTGAACATAGTAAGCATAATTGTTTTACAGTCTGGGTTTGATAATCCCAATATATGTATTTATGTATGATTTGTCTTTTCTTCTGATTTTACTTTTACTTTCTTTTCTTCTTGGGCAGCACCTGTTACTTATTTTATATATGTAAGTCTTCTGCCTGACTTTTGAGACCCTATTTAATCTAGTCCTGCTTTACTCATTGAACTCTGTCACTATTAGCCATAATACAGTTTTCAATCCAGTAATTCCATACTAACTATTATATTATATAATTTTTAATGCTATTAATTATTTCTCAGAATATTCTTGCACCTCCTATGGAACTGTTGAAGTCCTACTCATCTTCTAGGACTCATATCTCATGCCTCTTCCTTTGTAAAACCTGATGCAAATATTCCAACCCATATACTTTTCATATATAAATGCGGACTGTTTCAGTAATTAGTCACAGAAACTCAACTGATGCAAAAATAGGGAATATGTCGGCACAGCTGGGTTCTTCAGGCTCTGCTGGATCCATGGGCTCAACTCTTGTCATTAGTTCTTCTTCATTCTCTTTTTCTTTTCTTTTTTTAATTTTTCCATGTGATGGGCTCTGGCAGGTCCAGCTTACATTCTTTTTTCAGGTTGAGATTCCACTGGAAAGAGAGATTTGTAACATAAGTAATGCCAAAAATACTCTTGAAATTGAGTTGTATTTGCCTGCCTCTGGATATATTCCCATCATTGTGGCTAGGGAAATACAGTGATAAACCTGGCCTGGGTCATGTGCCCCTCTTACACATGGACTGAGATAAGGCAAAGTATGATTCTGCAATGGAAAATCAGAATGCTTGCATCAGAAGAAAGGGGGATGTATGCTCATCTGGAAAAATAATGGGTTCACTATGTTTTCCTTTAGCCATTTTGAAGTGCTATCCACTAGGACAATAACATTTAGTTGCTTTGTAATTGTTTCATCTTCCCAATTAAATACGTTTTTAAATATATGTTAGTATGTTCCATATGTCTTTCCTATCTCTCATTGTGTCTCTATATTAAATATTACAAACCTTCTCCATATTCACTTTTCCTTCTTGGATACATGTGAAGACTTTCTCCCTTGGAGTTAGGTTAAATTTATGTAGAAAGTTTTGACCAATTGACTGTGATTGGAGGTTGAACTGTGTCGCTTTTGGTCTGAGGCAGTTAAAGGTGGAAGTGTTGTTATCCCATGTCCTTACTCTTCAAGTGATTCAGCAAATTCTGATGCCACTTCTTGGTATAGTAGCATCACAAAATAATGAAGATTTTCTTAATCTGGGACACTGAGTGACTATGAGGACCAGAGTTTGTTACTGACCAATAGGCACATGGCGTGAGCAAGAAACACAACATTTTATTAAGCCACCAAGAGTTAATATTAATTTGTTTCTACTTCTTATCCTAGCCGTTCACTGTAATTTATGCATAATTGTGGGTACATAGTAAACACTCTTTCTGAGAGAGTTGCTGTTTGAGTGTTTTTATTTTAAACTTATATTTTTATAGAACTTTAAAATTTTAAAGTGCTTTTCACATATATTACCATTTGTCTTTCATAATAATCATATGAGGTAGATATGTAAGGCTCTATTGGATGACACTGGGTTTTTATTCTATTTTACAAATAAAGAAAATGAAGCTTAGATCTATAAAGTGACTTACTTAAGAAAAGGTGACATACTCATACAAGATAGAGCTGGAACATTTTGAGTTGAGGTCTAGAGTTCATGTGTGTTTATAGCAAGCAACATATTTTGCATTGTTTTTTGTTCAACGGGCATTCATATTTCTTAACCATCAAAAGTCAGTTTTATAATAATAATTGATACCATTTTAATTAAAAGTTGCCCTCTGGGACCTGATAACCTGATAATCCATATTCAGAAGCTGCATAGACCCTGAGAAATAGCTAATGAATGGCACATTTTACTATCTGAAATATTTGAGTACATTATCCTCTTTCAAGTTTTTTTACATGAATACATATTGTAACGGATTTAAAATACTTCTTTTTTTACATTTCTACTGAATTCACCTTGGCTCGGGAATACCTGTATTTGCTCCTTGAGATAAAAAACTTAATTTGTACATCTAAGATATTTGTCACAATCTGCATTTTAAATGTAATTGATTCAGGATTTAAACCCAGTTCAGTGGATATTCTTACTTCTACCCCCTCTCTATTTCCCCTGGGACAATCTCTTGGAGGTTGGTGGTGGAGTTTATATATCATCCTCACCTGGTTCTCAATCATGATCAATACACCAATAAATCAGTAAACATTTGAGAGCTTACTTGATGCTCACCACTCTTGAAAAATCAACAGGTTTAGATACAGTACATGAAGATATTATATGAACCTCATCCTAACTACTGAAATCCAGCACAAATTAACTGAGTGGCCACTATGTACCCTACTAGGAGCTTGGGACACAGAGTACCCAAGGATGGAGGGTCTGATCTGAGTGGGGATCTTGGGTTCTTGCTGACCTCTGCTTTTTTTATTTGGTGTGTGGGCAAGGTGTGCAGGCAACTGCTTTTGGTATCCATAGTCCCTTCCATGATCTTCTCTGATTCACTTTGTTCTACCTTATTCCCACCTCAGCTGTCTACCTTCTGTTTTCCCCAGGTTTCTCAGAGCATCTTTGCCTGAGTGTGGGAGAAGACTATAGAGGCAGATCTTGGAACAGCTTAGGAATTCTTTGTGCAGCTTTTTAATAGAACCTCTATGGGAAACCCTGGTGGCATAGTGATTAAGAGCTATGGCTGCTAACCAAAAGGTCTACAGTTCAAATCCACCAGGTGCTCCTTGGAAACTCTATGGGGCAGTTTTACTCTGTCCTGTAGGGTTACTATGCACAGGAATCCATTTGATGGCAATGGGTAGTGCCTCTATGAGCCTACTCTCAGGTCCATGTATATAGGCACCTACCTCAATCACTGCTAATAATCAGACACGATATTGGATGTTCAACTTCTCTAAGAGACTTGGTTTTCCTGAGCTATAGCCTAGGTTTTATTTCCACTAAACTCCTGGTTTCTTGATCTTAAAAACCAAAAGCTCCAAAGAATTTCACTTTTAAATTACAGTACTGTGTTTGCTGGAAGAAAAAAAAGAAAAACTGCAGTTTCCATGATCTCAACTGACTCCTTTGTTAGTAGCTGTAACTGCCCTGCCCAAGGGCAGTGTATATAGTAAGCTAATTTATTAAGTGTAGGTTAGACCTAAAAGGAATGGAAACAGTTAATAGTCAGTATGTTATTGTACAATAGACCTATGTTTTTCTTATCTTCAGTGTTTTTAGTTTCCCCATTTATTTAGCCCTGGTGACACAGTGGTTAAGTACTCAGCTGCTAACAAAAAGATTGGTGGTTTGAACCCAGCAGCTGCTCTGTGGGAGAAAGATATGGCAGTCTGCTTCTGTAAAGATTACTGCCTTGGGAACCTTATGAGGCAGTTTTCCTCTGTCCTATAGGGTCACTGCGAGTCGGAATTGACTCAACAGCATGGGACGTTTGTTTAGTACATTTTTGGCCTTTATGAAAAGAATGTGTCTTAGGTACTCTGTGTCCCAAGCTCCTAGTAGGGTACATAGTGGCCACTCAGTTAATTTGTGCTGGATTTCAGTAGTTAGGATGAGGTTCATATAATATCTTCATGTACTGTATCTAAACCTATTGATTTTTCAAGAGTGGTGAGCATCAAGTAAGCTCTCAAATGTTTATTGATTTATTGGTGTACTGATCATGATTGAGAACCAGGAATAGAAAGATGATTTGAACTACAGAATGCAGAAGAGAGAGTAATTTGAAGGATTAAGTATCTAATGTAACTCTGAGAGGAACAAGGGTGCTCTCACGCCTCAAGGTTAACAGAAAGCACAACATTAAATTCCTCCAGCGTATTTGCTCTGTTCACATCTCTACTCTGAACACTAGCTTCAGCCTTTCAGTCCATTGGGCAGGAAACATGACCACTGAACTCCCAAGCCTTACATACCACATTTTGACCACCAGTGAGGAACTGCTGTCCATCCCTTAGCTCACTTTTAAAGAATTTTGGGATATAATTCAAGCTGACCTACCTTGGATGAGGTGTTGGCCTCTCGAGCAATTAATAGCGATGGTGGTGGTTGTGTTGTTGATAGTTGCAATTGAGTTGGCTCCCACTTTAGTGAACCTATTTGTAACAGGATGAAACATTGTCTGGTCCAGCTGCCATCTTAAAGAACCTTGGTATGTTTGAGTCCATTGTTGTGTCCATTATGCCAATCCATCTCCCTGAGCATTTTCCTTATTTTTGCTGACGTTCTAATTTAACAGTTGGTCCTTCTGATAATGGATCCAAAGTAAGTGAGTTGAAGTCCACAGGGTTTTTAGTGGTTAATTTTTGGAAGTTGGTAGCCAGGCCTTTCTTCCTTGTCTGTCTTAGTCTGGAAGCAATACTGGAACCTGTCCACCATGGGTGAACCTGCTGGTATTTGAAATACTGGTAGCATAGCTTTCAGTATCACAATAACATGCAAGCCACCACAATACAGCAAACTGACAGGTGATGGCAGGTTTTTATTACTGGCCCCACTAGAGCCAAAAATGTTGCTGGATTTCTCTTAAATGAGGAGTAAGAATAAACAATAATAACTGCACTTCTATCCCTTCTGTGCTTAATGGATTGATTAACACATAGTAGGCATTCATAATTATTTTCTAATCAGTAAATTGAATAATTTGTTGATTGACCCATAAAAGAGGAAGGGGGCTTTTTCAAGTCCATATGGCAGTATCGTTAAAACTTACCCTTTTCTTTGAATCATTTCATTTTCTCACGTGGACCTAACTTTATTGTGAGCCTTATGAACAACTCTCCTATTTCTAATTTACGGAGACAATTACTGAGGTGTTCAGCTAATACAGATTATTAAGGCAGATCTAAGCTAACCCATAACAGTTTAATTTAGAATGTATTCAGTGTGATTTCTCCTAGATTCGAGGCTTTTGTAATTCCCTAGCAGGCCCTCTTTTTTTCGATAAAAAGCCCAAAATACTATCCTTTGGGTTCATTTAAGTAAGTGATGGCAAATGACTATGTCATTGGCATATGTTGTAAAAACATCTTTCCTGCTGTTCGTGGGCGTAATTTTCCCACCACACACCTCAGCATCCTATGTGCATAACGTTTCACAAGACACAGAGTTAAACAGCTAAGCCTGTTCCAAGACTGTGATACAACCTCCTCTGAACTCTGAAAGTGTCATGATGTATCATACCCCCCTTCATGAAATCTGTACATTTAAAGTATATATAATAAAGTCATCATTGATTAATTCATTTCAATTAGTTTGTCACTGCCCTCTTTGCAGCTCAGGAGACAGAGGGATAGAAAAGAGAGTATGAATATGTGCAGGAAAAAGACTATGTTGAACTCAAGTATCTTACTCCCACGCCCACATGCTATATATACAAGCCTGAACTACCTGTCTTCATATATAAATTTTTTTTCTATGAAACATCAAACAGTAAGAAACATTTAGTGGAGGGGGTTTGGGTTTATTATCCAATATTCTATTTCTCAATTTTACTGTGATATCTCATGTAGGGTCTTAATGACTGGAGTACATTAAAATCAGTTATACATACAAAAAGCTTATGAAACCTGGTACCAATGAACAATCTTCATGAATAACCAAGTGCTTATGCAATAGATAATTTAGCTGTTCAAAAATATAAGCTTTTCAACTTATCAGAGTTATCAAAGTATTGTCCGTTCCTCATAAAATTGTGGAATCCTAGGAATGAGTCATTAAATGTAACAAACCAAGTGGGCATGTTGGAATGAAGACTTTGCTAGTCCTCAAGGATTTCCTGAAAGGAGAGATAACGAAGTGAGCATGTCAATACTTAAAGACTGTATTTCTTAAGACGGGGATGTTGGAATTTTATCAAAACTATAATACTGTTTCCTCAGACTTATGAGTATACTTATAAAAACTTTTAAACTAATACATTCTGTTAACTCTCTGATAGGGACTATCCCATGAATAGCATAACCACATGTAATTAACATTGTCACATAATATTAGACTGATTCATAGGATGTAGTTTTTGTTGTTAGGTGCTGTTGAGTCAGCTCCGACTCATGGTGACCCCATGTTCAAAGGAACAAAATGCTTCCCAGCCTTGCCTCATCTCCGTGATTGGTTGCAGATCGGACTATTGTGATCCACAGGAATGTTATTGGTTGATTTTCAGAAGTGGATTACCAGGCCTTTCTTCCTAGCCTGTCTTAGCCTGTAATCTTCCCTGGAACCTGTCCAGTATTATAGCAATATGCAAGCCTCCTGTAACAGATGCGTGGTGGCTGCACGTGAGCTGCGTTGGATGGGAGTTAGAACAGGGTCTTCCGCAGGAAAGTGAGAATTCTACCACTGAACTTCCACTGCCCCATTATATTTTCCAAATATTTATCAGTGAACTTTTTGAGATCTAGGACTATATTTCTACATTTCCCAGTTACCATCATTCTCTAGAATATGTAAACTTAAGCCTTGTAGGTACTTGCTTTACATTCCCTTAGAATTAAAAAAAAAAAAAAAATGGAAAAAGAAAACTTGCCCTTTTGTTGGAATTAGATCATATCTCATTTTCTAAGTTAGTGTATTTTTCTTCAATATTCCTATCCAAATTTAAGTGTGATTGTTTTTCATACTTTATTTTAGTGAAATGCAAATTAGAAGTGTTATAGCTAATCGATGCCACCAAAATAGTTCTTTTAAATAACCAGGACATGAACTCTTTAACGAGATTCAGTCAGTTCTATTTATAGTTCCCTTAAGCTATGAACTATTTGTACACCCATGTTTCTGCATAATGACTTTTCAATGTGGTTTCAGTAATCATTCCAGAAGGCACAATCTCAAAATATCTATATGCATAAAGAATATATTTAAAATAAAGGCTAAATTGGCTGGCCATGCATTAAGCCATTTGCCTGTGAAATCACTTTGTGAAATATCTCCAAACAGGAGATGTTCCAGCTGAGTGTAGGACATAGCAAACAGTTTTTTGCTTACCATATTGTATCACCATAACTTCTTTTGGAAACACTTATTCCTCTTCTTCAAGATGACAAGCCATTTTGAGAATGTGGACTTAATTTAGACCATACAGGATTAGTAGAAGGGATAGACTCACTCTCGAACGACTTGCCTTGAAATACTTAATTGCTGAAATGAGAGGAGCTGATGATTTTGACAAGAAAATATGTGGGTGCAGACTCACTCCTCCAATTTCAGAGACAAATGGGTACAAAGAATGAACAACCTGGGCTCCTTTGAAGAACACTTGTCTTCTATGTTTCTGAATGAGAAGCTGTTCTCTTTTTTTTTGAAGGCTTTGGAAAGAAAGGTATTTATAAGAGGCAGTTTTTGAGTTTCAAAAAAAAAATCATTTCTTTTGGACTTTTCTTTAATCAAGAATGTAAGTGAAGTCTTTTCACACAAACGAATAGTGCTTTTATATTAAATCTAGTCTGTTATAAGACAAAATACCAAAATAAGCACATTGTGTTCCTTTCTGTCATTTTTCTATCTTTGCAAGAGTGAAGAGAGACGTCAGATCTGAAATTACTCGTGATTTCAAACCTCTAGTAGTAAAGAAGACTCTTCCTGCATTATATCCTTAATTTTTAAATTTGCTCTCCCCTCCCCCCAAATAACATCACTTTCATAAATTATTACATCCAGGTTGGCTAAAAAATAGTTCACTGTGCTTACTGTACTACCTTTGTCTAAATAATTCTATGAACTTAGCTGTTTTCTGAAGCCTTACCTTTCACACCATAGTAAGGATCCAAGTCTTCTACGTAACAGGAATACGAATCAAGGTTCTGATTTGTAATAATTGCTTTTAGGAGTACAATCAGATACAGGTTCACAATCTGAGTATTTGGTAATTGTTCTTGGTGCCACATGATAATTTTTATATGTTTGTTTCTATCTCTGCTTTTATGTGGATATATATTTTTAAATGGTACATCATGAAAATATTTTTTGAGTATTGAAATATAGTTTATTTTCAGCTGTGGCATATTTATAACCTCTAAATGAAGATACCTGCACACAATCTCTTTGAGATCAAAAGTGAGTTATATACTTCCCCATCCAATAAGTACACCTATTTTCCTTATATAAGCACATGACATCACCATTTAAACCAAACTGATTTCTAAGCACCACAGCTGTTACTAGTTATTTAGAAGTCTAATTTGAGCAGAATGTGTCACGCCAACTTTGCACACACACGCTCACACAGACAGTATTCACATTAAAGCTTTCACCTCTATTAAATAGCAACAGTTCTTCAAAAATTCCAACACTCCACTCTTAACAACTAAATAAAATATGTGTCTTTGAGGAGTAATGTGCCTATTTTATTTTTATTCCTTGAGGCAAATCTTGTATTGAGTGGCTCAGTTTTGTTACCCTGTTGTCGCTTTAGCAACACTGGGCAGCTTTAGCCTCCCAGCCTCATTGTTTTATCTCTCCTGAATTAAGGGTAAATCTCTGTGACTTTGTTTTCAATGGAGGTCACATAGATATAGCCATCAATACTGAAATAGCATTTTCTCATGCAAACAGAAGCTTTAATAGCCTCTACAAGGGTTTGCTCCTTAAAAAAAAAAAATGCTCCTTAGGGAGACTAAATTCAAAATGGCACAAACCATCTGTTGTGGTGGAATTTTTCGGTTCCCATGTACAGCACCTCTCTCTCTCTTTCTCCTTTGGTTGTATAAAGTGACAGTTTTATAATCCATTCTTGAATTTCAAGTTGACTAACTCATAAAAATACAAAAGGTCCACAAACCTTTGTAGAGAGGCACACTGTTAACACAGAGCAATTGAAAACTCACATTTGCAATATTGAGCACAGCATTCAATTCAGGATCTACTGAAGAAACTCCCTTTTGCTCAGACCATGGACAGCTCTAGGGGACAGGTAAGCTGTGGGAGGGCCCAGATGGGTGACTGTCACTTAGACCTCTTTTTCATAAAAAAAAATTAAATGCTGAATTCAGAAGGCTTGTTGCTCAGCTGAAATTGATAGGAAAAGCATTTTTTAGAGAGAACAATGCTTCATTGGATAGAACGTTGATATTTCTAAAAATTCAGAGGAGACGACTTAACAAAAGAGATGTTTCAAATTTAGAGAGTATGGTATGGCCCCTTATAAAAATAGAAATAATTGTAAGTTAGTATCTGTTTTCACTGATAGATTGTAAGCTTAATGTAAGCAGACACCATTTGCCTCATTTATAAACCAGTCACTGTCTAGCTGACTCTGATTTCTGGCAACCCGATGGGTGTCAGAGTAAAATTCTGTTCCATAGGGTTTTCAGTGGATGATTTTTTGAAAGTTAATTGCCAAGGTTTTCTTCCAAGGAGCCTCTGGATGGACTGGAATGTCCAATCTTTCAGTTAGCAGCCGGACACAACCATTTGTACCGCCCAGGAACTTCATATCATTCATACTACAGTCTGATTCTTTAGCAGGAAACTTGGCACATGTTAAGTGATCAGTCAGTATCTGTGGAAGGAAGAGAGAGAGAGAGGAAAGGAAGAAGAAAACAAAGAAAATCTACAATGAAAAGTGAAAAGCTTTGAGCTCTTTAAAAAACATTGAACCTTTTGGAATACCAACTCTTAACTAAAACACTAAAATGATAGTCTAAAAATGAAATCTCCAAATTATGGAAAATGTTTTAAAAACCATAATAAGTTTATAACATTAACATTATAATTATGTTAACATTATAATAAGTTATATTAGGTGCAATAGAGAATAGGCCTCCAGATTGAGATTCTTACTTTAGGTCTAGAATTGACTTGGTTTTTTTATAAGTTATAGCCTCACCTTGTCTAGAAGATCATGTTCACGATAGGGATGGGGTGAGTTATGCCTTGAGTAGAATTATAAGTCCTCTTGTTTTAAGAATTCCCATACCATAAGGAAGGATTCATCAGTCACCAATAGCTTTTAAACTCTACTTAAGAAAGAACTCTGAGCTGCGTCTAACTCTATTTTGTAGACTGTGTTTTATTTATTTTTATTCAAATTAATTTGTAATGATGTGATTTGCAGGATTGTGATGAAGGATGTTAAAATCAGACCATAGACACAATGGCAATCATTTTTGTACAAGTGTGATATTTCTCCTGTGACACATGCCTTAACTTTCCTTTTCTGCTTCCCTAGATGGGTGTGAGAACTGGGAACTATAGACTATACAAGAAGTATCAGATATATGAAAGGAAATAATGGTAAATAATCATGGAAAGACAGACTAAGGCAAATATGCTGGTGTTTCATTTAGTGGCTTCTTAGCCTTCTGTATTCCACACTGTTGTTAACTGAGGTAGAATCAGAGTAGCATTTGAGCCTCCTCTTCCCCGACCTGGTGAGATTCCATTTCACTGAACTAAAATCATACTAGTCTTAAAAGAATGAGAGATTTCTGAGATCATCCAGTTTAAGGGTAGAACAACTGTTTCTGACAGCACAACCGTTTCTTCAAATAAAATTGTTTTTTGGAATCCCCAAATGTAAAACTCATAAATGCCAAGTTTTTCTAGTTGAAACTGAGATCAGCTCTAAGCATTATACTCACTGTCTGTATTAATCATAAACTTACTAATTTCCTCATCTGGACCAAGGGTTTATTGACTATTCCTACCCTACCATGTCTTTCCTTCACCTGACCCTTGTTTGCATGCCTTGTCCTTTCATTGGTAGCCCAGCTCAAGACATTTCATCTAAGTGGACCTCTGTGGTGGACTTTTCACCCTTTCTCCTGGCAAGTCTTCATTATTCTCAATATGATCTTTGCAGATCTAATTTTTTCATTGTTACTTCGAAAATGGATGTAATATTGCCCACATACATTTGCTATATTGTTCAGTAAATTGTAAAGTCCTTTAAGATCAAGACCACCTTTCATGGCCCTTGGTGTATCATGCTTTCTTAATGTTTATCTTTGTCTCCCCCATGAGCCACAAACACTGATGGGTACGGTGCTTAAAGAATCATTTAAAAAAAACCCAAACCAAACCATTGCCGTCGAGTCGATTCCAACTCATAGCGACCATAGGACAGAGTAGAACTGCCCCATAGAGTTTCCAAGGAGCGCCTGGTGGATGGATTTGAACTGCTGACCTTTCGGTTAGCAGCTGTAGGTCTTAACCACTAGGCCACCAGGGTTTCCAAACCTAGACAATGATGTTGCTGAGTATTTGTGATTCCTTCTTTAGCTAATTTATTTTACTTTATCAGTATCTACAATTTAGGTACTTAAATATATTCATTTTAAGACTCTCTGGGTTGGAGGAAGAGAAGATGTGGGTAGGAATTGGAAGGAAGTTCTCATTTTTATTCTAAAACAATGATAACTTCTTAGAGAGTAATAGAAATTACTGATATAATGGCCTAACTTTCTTATCTGTGTTCACTACACTGGACTTAGCTTTAAAATTAAATTGTACAGTCATATACATCTTCTGGAAACCCTGGTGGCCTACTGGTTAAGAGCTGTGGCTGCTAACCAAAAGGTCAGCAGTTCGAATCCACTGGGCACTCCTTGGAAGCTCTATGGGGCAGTTCTACTCTGTCCTATAGGGTTGCTATGAGTCGAAATCGACTCAATGGCAATGAGTTTGGGCTTTTTTTTTTTGTAGTATAGATCATCAGGAGCCCTGGTGATGCAGTGATTAAGAGCTTGGTTGCTAACCAAATGGTTGGCAATTCGAATTCACCAGCTGCTCCTGGAAAATACTGTGGGGCAGTTCTGCTCTCTCCTATAGGGTCACTATGAGTCAGAATCGACTCCACGGCAATGGGTTTTATAGATCTTCATTTAGGCCTGTATAAACTTGAAGTCTAAACAAGTACTATAGTTTGATTATAGTTGGTACAGTTGTTTCTATGAACTCTGAACAGAAAACACTTTTCATTACAGTGATCATATAACTTATTGTCCAAATTGGGATAATTTTGAGAATAAAATAGGGCACTATGAATGATTACTCCAAGACCACAGGCATAAGCCAGGAATGTCCAAAGATATTTGCTTATCCTGGTTATTATTCATCTATTTATTCAAGAGATATTTGTTGAGAGCCTATTATTGTTACCATAATTCCAGAGTGCTGTAGCAGAAATTAAAAGCACTGGAATGGAAATCTTGAAAATAACTGTGTGAGCTTTAACAATTCATTTAATTTATTGTCCTTTCAATTCATATATTCTTTGTATAAACAAAATAGTGAATATTGCATTCTGCCGTCAAAGCGATTGTGGAGGTCACTATATACCATAAAATTTGAATCTAGCACTCCCAGAAAAAAATAGGACAATTGCTGGGTAACTTACTCAAGGAAACAGAGAGTAATGACAGAGCCTAGAACACAGACTCTAGACTCCCAGGAAATTCATCTTGGACGTAAAGCACCACTTTTTGTCACTACATAGTTTTTCACCTTAGTTTTCTCATTTGTAAAATGGAAATGCAGGATCCCATTGCACCCAAGGTCACTATATACTTTTAATGATTAGAATAAAAGAGCAAACTGGTTGATAGGTTCTATAGAAGTATAAGGTTTTCCACATGAAATTGATGTAAAGTTATTAAACAGTAATGCCTGGAGTTACTCTTGCATGGGGCTGTTTAATGGTAATATGCAGGTATTATTCTAACGGAAGGCTCCCATTCATTCACAAAGAGACTGTTTCAATTAAAGAAAGGTAAACCCTACATGATTTTTTGTTTATTTTATATTCATCTGTATGTGTTAGTCGTCTAATGAAATTTATCCTCCTCTTTTGTGATCATAATATATTTGACCATGTGTGTGCCCTACTATTGACTTTGTTTCTTCGCCTCTTTCACAGCTAGCTGGGTCCATGGGACTAAGTTCTTGCCAATGGGATGTGTGTACAGGTACTGTGTCACTTGCTTAGAAGGAAATTGCTTGTACCCAGTTTCCTTCTTTACTCCATCAAATGGGCTAGAATGCAAATGTGGCAATGACCCAGCTTTATAAAACAGGTAACAATGCCCAAGAAAATTTTGGAGCAATAAGATGGAAGCAAACTGAGTCATGAAAGGACTTATAGAGCAGAGCTGTACTACAGCCAGGCCTGCCCATCTACTTTCAGACTGGTGCTTGAGAGAGACATAAAATTCCATCGTGTTTGATCCACTATTTAGAGTCTGTTTGTTACAGAAACTTGGCCTGTAATCTATTGGTGTATGCCTCCTACCAGGAGAAAGGTGCAGTCATCACAGACAGCTATAGATAGAACAGTAATGTGTGAGACAGGCAGCAACTGCACTGTACCTCCACAACTAGCATGCACAGAGCAACTGTCACTCATGAAAAACTCAGCTTCTAAAGACTATGAATTGAGCAAGTGCCAAAAACAAACAAAAAAAGTTAGACCTAGGACAAAAAAGGGAGACATGTTAAGGCAGCCAGACTGTATGGAATTAAAGGAATAATAATTAAACAAAGAAAGATATAAATGGAGAACAAAACCTCCCTTATCATACTGGTTGGGGATTATCATCCTTTCCTTAGTGAGGAGGAACTGGGGACCCCAAAACCTCCATATGTCTTTTATAGTTCACTGGCTATATTAACTATATGTAACGCAGTACCCAGTGCTGTCAAGTTTTATCGCCTATTGAACTTACTCATTCTTAATAACTTCATTGCTATCCCCATGACTTCATGACTCTGCTCATTAAAGAATCCACAAAGGAGTTGCAGTATATAGATATCTGTTCAAGAGGAGCCTGCCAAGTTTGGGGAATTAATACTCTAGATTCCAGAATAGGTGAAAAAAAGTAGTCAGCAATTGTTCTATTTTTTTTCTGGGAGTGCTGGATTCAAATTTTATGCTTTATAGTGACCTCCACAATCGCTTTGACAGCAAAATGCAATATTCATTAATTTGTTTATACAAAGAATACAAAAACTATTTTTATTAAATGCCAAGCGTTTATGCTCCAGTTACTGGGGGTCCAGTGTAAAGCCATGGTCCTCACACTCTAGAAGGAGCTGATAGCACTCTTTGACTTCACTGTAATGACTGCTGCAATGTTTCTGTACTGTTTTTTGGTTGTTTTTATTTTCTTTACCTTTTATTCTATTCATTTCAGCCATGTACTTTCCAAACAATTATTAGGTCAAAAGTAATGATTAAACTTGGCTTTTTATTCAAATTTTTGTATTTTATTGTACCTATATATTGATATTTACAGTTTTAAACCAGGGTTCTTACTGGGGTCTCAGACATCAATAGCCGATTGTAGACAATGTTCATTTTGGCAAGTATTTCCATTTTTTGAAAATGTCTTCAAAATTTTGAAGTGGCTGTATCACATGTCATATTTTAATGTTTAAATAATGAATTCAAGAGTAAATTTAGACACTTTTTTTTATGTCCAGAGTTTTTATATTACCTTTCAGTATGTACATTACATAGGAAGAGTATTCAGGCATATTAATATTCTTGCTACTTGACTATGTGCTATGACTTAGCAGTGGTTCTGGAAAAGTAGGTTGTTTCTTAAGGTAGATTTTCTCTATCTGCATGCTTCGGGTATTCCAATAGTTAATATATAACAACTTATGTTGGCTGAGTTCCTTCTTCCATTTGATAGCTCAACTGAAGCTTGATGTTTATGGTGGAAATTGTCTTGATTTCTTTAGATGAGATGAGCATCCAAGGAGTTTGAAAATGTGTTTTAATTAAGATTCTGCTAAATTTTACCAGACACCTACTTGGAAAACAAAGCAACTGAATAATTAACTCTGATGAGAGCAGATGCTGGTCTAATGACAACCTGTTACTGCTCGAGTGCATCATTAGTTGTTTTACTGTGCTCCTTTAATATGTCCAGAGCTCCCCTCTGCTCATGAAAATATTGGTAGCTGTGTACTTAAAATAGTTCTTCATTCTGGACTGTTGTAAAGATATTTCTAGCATCTGCAAAATTCTTCATTTAAATAATTCTGCCCCCACTCACCAACTCTCTTCCTTCATCTGTTTGGCATGTGCTTAGAACCAAACATTTCTTTAGTTTTCCTTGTGGGATTATTTTAGCCATACATGAAGTGAAGCTTACAAATTGATGAGAATCTAATGATGCATTTATTTACAGATGTGCATTTCAGTTCCCCATTATGTTGTTGAGGGATAGGAAGAGTTGAAAGGCTCCCCCCTCCTACATCCCCACCGATGTTATGAGAATAGCCATGCATTTGACAAAAAAAAAAATAGAAATTGCCTCATATTTGGTTTTATGTGTAGTTATCAAACACGAATTGCTTCAAATTCTCTCTGAGTGCATGTTTCATCATTGAAAATAGCAAAAGAATACTTTTGATCAAATTATTTCTCTTTAATGATACGATAATATGATACAATAGTGTGATTTTCGACTATAGCAGCATTATTTTACTATTAAAAACCGTAGGTTTTCAGTTTAAACCTTAAGCACAACACACAACAACCAGGCCAACAACATCAAGGCAAACGCATTGTCAAATGCAAAGCAAGAAAATGTGGACACCAATTTAGATTCCATGTTCAGAACCACAACATGTATACCCTTGCCTGGAAAATTTAAATGATTTTAGGGAAACTTATGAGTGAATGAAAGATGAATATAAGAAAGAATGGAATCTTGTAAATTGTCTTAAACAATATTCTAACCATATTAAAGGCAAAGAGCGCTGAATTATTTGCAAAGGAGAAAGACAGTAACTTATACACTATTTTTCAGGACATTCTATGCTATGCTTCCTTTAAAACCATAAAGCAATTCCTCTGGACTTGGACAGCTGTTCTTCAGACCCTTGAAGAGTTCAGAAATGGACCTTCGAACCTCTTCTTCCTTCCTCCAGAATCCAACTGCTTTTTTATCCAAGTCGAAATTCATTTTGGTGTCCTTTAAATATTTTCTAAGAGAGAAAAACAAAAGCTGCACATAAAAAATGGTTAAAAGATTGCATTTTATTAAGTCATACATAAAATATGGTTATCTTATTGTGGTAAGCAACATTTCAAAATATTTCCTACTCTTTCTATTGTGGAGGGCAGAGGGAAATGAAGCATGTCAGTAATTTGTTTTATGAAATGTGCTTCAGAATGGTTTTACACATTCACAAAATGATATACAACTGTGTCTTACTCATTAAAAATTCTGGTTGATAGCCAAAAACATTTTAATATAGATTTGTAGAGGAAGCCGTGTTTCTGTTTTTGCGTTCAATCTATCTATGCCAACGCTCTGTTCGGAATCCCACTTTACAGTGGCCTCATAAAAGCTGCACTCCATTCCTGTCAAACAATTGTCACTTTAGTGCTTGAGATGGACACTGCATAGAACAGTGACTTGCTATTAGCTTATTCTCTCAGTAAAGGAAACAAGATGCTATTGCATATTCCATTTCCATCCTCCCCTAGGGATCCATTTTAAACTGTTTTTTCCTAATAAGACTTTTGAATAGACACATATACTATGCACAGTGTTATGACTTTGTCCAAGTAACCAGAGCTTCGTATCAATGCTTTACAACTGAGTCCTATAGAAGGAATGTGGAAGAAGAGGGTAAGACTTAGAACAAGTCTCCCTGTATCAAATCTATTGTTTTTTTTGGTGCTATTTCCCCCTCCTACCACCCTCATCCCTGACCCTACATACACCCAGGTACTTGGATTCTCATCAACAGAACGCAGTTGTATTTCATGAAAAACAGTTCCCTCACAGTCTGTGTTCTGATAAAGGAATACTGTATTTTTCATAAATAATGTGCCATGTCAAGTAACTCACCCATGCATATAACGTGCACATAAATGATGAAATTAAGTAAAATAGTTCTGGCATAATGTGTGCATTATTTGTGTAACACACCGTAATCTGAAGGGGTTTCCTGCTCTGCTTAGAGCTTGCATGATGTCTTCTATAGAAAGTACTCAAGAAACATTCTCTTGAACCTGAAGCAGGGTAGAAAAGAGCAGGGGATTTGGGTCTGAATTTTCACTAAGCACTGGCCCAGGCCATGTAATATATAATCCCTCCAAGCTCAATCTCCCTATCTGTTCATTACAATATTAACTCTATCTGAGACTGTAAGCGTAGTAAGAGGAGGGGGTGGTGTCCAGATGTTGTAACTTGGCCATGGCAGAGGTCTTCATAAGATGACACTCAGGGGTTGTTTTGCTTTTGAAACTTTATGAAAACCGAGTCACATATACACTGTCACAGGTGCATGTCTTAGATTCTATTTTACATGGGTTATTTTATGTTCCACCCTGTTTCAGACAGCTTTCACTCTTCCTACTTTGGGACACGGAAAGGTTAAGGAAGGAATGGAGGCAAAACCTGGTGGGCTGCAGGCAATGACACATCTCCTGTGTAGGTTGCTGTGAGAAGTCAGTGAGATCACATGAAAAAGCAGCAAGCACAGAGCAGGTGCCCAATGTATGTTCTTCCTTCTCCACCCTTTTTGGTGCTATTTTGTCCTCTGATCAGAGAAAGGCAGATGGCGAAGAAGACAGCAGCCTAGGACTCAGAAAGCCAGAGATTCTTGTTTAGCTCAGCCACTTGCTCTCTGTATAACTTTGGGCAAGTCATCTGACCCCTGGAAACATTTTTTCTTTATCTATAAGATGAGGACAATAACATTTATTCCACTCAGCTCACATAATTATATGCAAATATGATTTATTCACTGTAAAGCCCTTTTTACATATGAAGTATTATCTTGAATAACCAAAGGAGGAAAAAGAAAAAATTAGCCAGTTTTCCCATAACCTAACAGAACCCAACAGAAACCCACTGCTGTCTATTTGATTCCGACTCATAGTGACCCTATAGGACAGAGTAGAAGTGCCCCACAGGATTTCCAAGGCTATAAATCTTTACAGAAGCAGATCGCCGCATCTTTCTCCCATGCAGCAGCTGGTAGGTTTGAACTGCTAATGTTGTGGTAAGCAGCCAAGCACTGTAACCACAGTGTCACTGGTGTATCACCTAACCTAGCAGAAGACATAGTAAGAAGAGAAGAAAATACACACTTAAATTCTGAAAAAGAAATAACAGAAGATAAAACATGGTTTACCAATTTATTATTGTATTAAAATGTTTTACATATTATAAAACTTACATATGATAAACTTTACATTTAAGTATTAGAAATGATTTTTCAGGGAAGGATGGTCATTTTAAATGATAGAAAATACAATTGCTATATTTGAAGACTTCAAGGTATTCTTTGTTATCAATCTTGTAAATTTTTGCCTTTTTTGCATCTGGCCTCTGCACATTACATATGGATGTCTTAGAAAAAAAGACTTCTTTAATATGAATCCTACTAAGGAAACAATATGGCATTTCAGTTGAGACACTGGCCTGCCTCATGAACTAGCCTCGTTAGGGAAATTGCAAGTAAGGTTTAGAAGATGGATGAAGAAGAGACTGATGATGGGAAGGAAAGGACAATTTGGAGTCCAGCAGCCACGTGGAACTGGGGAAGTCATCAATAGTCTATTTATACATATGCAGTTCTGTTGGGGCCAAGATAACACACAGAATTAGACCTAAAAAGAAGCATGTTAGTGCCCTCACATGCATTCAAGAGGAACTGTACTTAAGAGCGCTAATCTACCAGCAGGAGACCAAGGCAGTAGCACAGGGCCCCATGCTAAGAAGCGTCTACCTCTTGGGGTTTAATGCTCTGTGGTTATGATCTTGAAATTCTTCATAGTTTCGTCTTTGAATTTATATTTTTTAAATGCAGTTCAATGAGACAATGGAGCATGTGCTGTGGGCTTGGTGCCTAGGTTTGGGTGCTGTCCAGCCTCCTTCCCTGCCTCCACCCCTAGTTTGAATCCACCAGCTGTTCCTTGGAAACCCTATGGGACAGTTCTACTCTCTCCTCTAGGGTCGCTGTTAGTCAGAATTGACTGGACAGAAATGGATTTGGCTTTTTATCAGAAAGGTCACAAATGAATTCCTTCCCTTCCCTTCCTATTTTCTGATAAATGCTAGTTGATCTGTGTTGAGCAAATGTTTTTCTAACTTTGAATACACTAAGGAGTTTTGATAGTGGGAAAGGGTAGAAGTTGTTTTTGGTAGAAGCCAACACCATCAGCAAGAGCAAAAATAAAAATGAAAACATGTTTAACACCTAAAATATCAGCCTTTGCCCAGCAGTGCTTGCCCTGCTTTCAAATGCAGAAAAGTGGCAATTAAAAGCAAGTAAGCACTTTCTTATCCTAACACTGGAGTGGATAACGGGGAGTGAGGAGGTACTGGCTGAGAAAGTCATTGAACCTCTTCATGCCTCAGTTTTCTCACTGCAAGCTGGGGTTAATAATACAAACTTGATGGAGTTGTGAGGGCACACGGCAAATACTTAATAAAAAGTGTGGAAATATTACCACCACTGTCTTCATCATCCATATCTATTCACTAAAGAGAAAGTCATCAGAGAAAAAGCAAGCATTGGCTTAGACTTCTTTGGCTACTTTTTAAGTGATTCGGATAATGTGTAATGTGCTAAGAAAATGAATACAACTATTAGAAATTAAATAGTAAATACGTACCCTCATTGATGATTTTTTAAGTATGTATTTCCTAGTGGATTTGTAGGTGCTCTGGTGGTGCAATGGTTAAGCGCTCAGCTGCTAACCAAAAGGTAAGAGGTTTGAATCCACTAGCTGCTCTGCTGGAGAAAAGGACTGGCAATCTAATCCTATAAAGATTTACAGTCTAGGAAACCCTGTGGGGCGGTTCTACTCTGTCCTATAGGGTCACTAGAAGTTGGAATCAACTTGGCAACAAGTGGCTTTATAATATTTTGGAACCGTTGGGAATCTTAGTTCAGTGTGTTCAGTTTATAGAGAACTGGAGAGGTGAATTGGTTTATCCCGAATCACACAGTCCCTTCGTGGCAGAGAGGGACTAACCCCAGCAAGCCACAAATGTTGTGATCCCTCATCTTGTTGGTGTGCATTGTGTACTTGGGACCTAAAACATAGTAAACCGCTTTAAATTCTTATAATGGATTATTGCTCTTGCATTTTTACTTATGTAACCTATTTTTGCCACCGTTACCATTTACGTGTTATGGTCCTTGGTTAAGAATGCAAAACTCCCATCATTGCAGCTTTTCTCTGGAAAACATGATCTACTTTATGACCGCCTGTTTTATGACAGTTTCCAGAAATCTCTTAAAAGCAAAAGTGGGACAGTCTGTATTATCAAAGTTCCCAATAAAATAGTTTCCATTTCTGCAATTGAAACTTGTGTGCAAATAAGGGCACTGATATGCCTGCCTTTAGGTCTGATGGTATCCGTTAGGGTGGCCCATATAGAACCGTACATGGTTAATTCAACGTGACGTAAATCCTTTTAGCTTTCATTTGGCCAGGCTATGCATCAAGAATCTGAAATCAGAAGCCTGATTGTCATTTTGCCCCTTCCCCTTGCAGATCTCGTCCAGTTCCAAGGTTGCTATTTACTTCAAAGGGAATGCTCTATGTAGAGGAGGTATTCAGGAAAGGAGGAAAAACGAGAATCAAACTCATTATTTTAAAGATGGTTAAAATAAACAAGTTGGTAGTGCAGGTTTTCTTTTAGACTTCTCGGTTGGAATCTTTTGTCAAAGCAGGGTAGTTTGTAAGGTTTCTATTATCTGATCCTCATATGAAGGGGATCAAACATATTTTCCATTTGATGAAGTTGGGTAGAAGTTGGACTGAATTACACTGATTGTTACTCCCTATAATTCCCAACAAACTCTTAAAATATATTTACTTATTATACCCCTTCATTTTCCATAGGCACTAGCTGCAGGAGTAAAATAAGACTTGTATAGATACAGAAACTACAAAAAAAAAAAAAAAAGCCAGGCAGTTCCTTGTTTTTACACAGAAACCACCCTACTGACATTTTAATGATGTTGGGATACTGCCATAGTATGAAATTTTGTATTCAGAAAATTTAGAAAGGGAGTGAGTAGAAGACTAGTAAGCACCCCTGCAGGAATGTATTCGACAAGCTTGTTTACAGATCGGGCACCATGTAATGATCTACTTTCTTAGGTCACCTTTCCTCCTTAAAAAACAGAGGAGCCCTTTAAATTTATGGGCTGCATGGCTGAATGTTGTGCCTTTTATGGAGACCTCTTTGGGTCTGATTAATTAGTAATTGGGGCGAGAGTTATGCACTTCAGTGACTCTTGCTGCCTTGATTGTAAATCGCAATCTGGTGCTAAATCTCTGCAGGTCACATTGCTGTTTTTGCTGTACCCCAGTGACACAGCTGATTAAATCTGTGTAAACAGTATCATTATGAAAATATTTTTGTTATAGGCATGACGAGTTAACACATTTTTTATTTTGGATGGAAATTAAAATTATTTGTGGGAGCTTTGTATGTTTTCATCAATTGTCAGTCATCCCCATAGAGCATGTAGCAAAGTAACTGTTTTCATTTTCACAAAGGGGGGGGGACCTCTCAGACAGAGGGCTTTTCAAACTGAGAATTATGATAATTATGTCATTCATAATACAGATAGCTACATTACAGGCAAGTAGTGTGTCACTTAATAGTTAGTTAAACAAGTAAACAGGAAGATGGGAATTAGCCCACCTACTCCTGTTACAGTGGGATACTTTTGAATGAGTAAATATGATTTAATATAGATGCTAACACACACACCCACGCTCCCCACATGCTTCCCTACCTCTGTGCTCTACATGTTTCCTGAAGTTAACTTTATCAGAACTTTCACTGAGTTGCCACAGAGCAGGAGCAAGGGGCCACTGACCCGTTGCTACAGAATACACAGGGAGGAGGCAGGGGTTTCAGTGGAGGGATAAAGGTGGGTCATTAGATAGCCTTGAGCAGTTTGTGTAACATTGTTTCTGCTTAATTTCGAAGTCAAAGAGCCTGATTTTTACACTATACCTCCTTTGCAGTCTGACCATTGTCATTTTTGAAAACAATTATTTTGGAGGTATAATAAGCTTAGGGAAATGTGTAGTTTGCCAGGATTGTAAATTATGTAAATCATAGTGTTTCTTTTTTTTTTTTTTTCTCAAAGATTACTTAATTCTAAACGGGCATCAAAATTGTACTTGATAATCCCTAGTGAGACCTGATTTCACCTCTGTTTGCTGAGGCTGGTAAGTCAACCTAAGCAAATGGATGCTCTCCTGTTTGCCTCATTTCACAGAGCACTTATAGGGAAAGGCTTAAATGAACTTTAATCAAATGAGCCTATTAAGTTACTGGGACTTGAGTTGTTGATCATCTACTTGCTAGCATCTGAAGCTTGGATAAAAGAAAAGTGACTTTTCTTTCTTTCTGCGAGTCCACAAAAATCATTATCAAAATATCAAGGCAAAAAGGAGAGAGTTAACAAATCAGCAAATTTGCCATGTGCCAACTTCCAGATTTAAACAAAGAATTGGCTGTATACATTTCAAATGACTGCCTTCATATTATCTAGGCAGAGAAAACAAAAAACAAAACTGCCTTTGAAGAGAAAAGGAAGTATTTACTATATCCTTTAATGCTACACAGATGTTCCAAGTGCTATTGCCAAAGGTGGGAGGAGCTACTTTTGGAAAGGACCAGCTACAGAAAATTCTACAGTAGGATATCAAGAATAATGACACCGCATACGCTATTATTTGGGGAACTTAGTTTGACAGATAATTTGTTTGGGGTTCCCACGGGATCTTTGGATATGGGTCAGTCTACAGAAATCTGATATTTATTAATAACTCCCAATTTTTATTATTATATCCCATTAACTACTGCAAAATTTGTCCCAAACTGGGAACTCTGAGGATTGGTTGATTAGATCATTTTAAGAATCCTTTTTTTTTTTAATCAGGTATTACAACTATATTTCCAAACATCAAAGGGTAAAAATATTTAAAAGGATCAAAGTATAGGAGAGGGGGTAGGAAAGAAAAAGAATGTGCAATTATTTGCCCTTTTTTTTTTTCTATTCACCAACTTAGTTCCAATCATAAGCTAAAACTAGAAGGAAGAAATTAAGGAGAAATAAAATGGAAACTTGTCACAATATGACAGCTAACCAAATGGTTGACAGTTCAAATCCACCAGCTGCTCCTTGGAAACCCTGTGGGGTAGTTCTACTCTGTCCTCTAGGGTCGCTATGGTCAGAACAGACTAGACAGCAACAGGTTTTTTGTCACAATAGTTGTTCAAAAGGAATGAAGTAGAGGAAAATGTAAGGACAGTTTACTAATGAATGTAAACAAATTCAGAGTGATTACATTTTCTTATCAAGTATTTTTTGCAAATTCTAACATTCTACTTTGTATATAATATAATGTACACAAGGTCAATAATGTTTTAAGCCATTAAAACCTCTTAGAAGTAACATTTTACAAAGTGTGAAAGATAACTTTTGAGCAGCATTATGTAAAAGGTCATTAATTTTCACTGGTCTATTCATAAAATCAGAAGTAATCTTGATTTAACAAAATAAATAAAATAAACACTCTTTCCTAGTAAATATTTACAAAGTAGTATTTCAGAATGTAATATCCACAGATATCAGAATGCATATATACGTGTGTGTATATATATATAAATATATACACATAAATCTAAATGCAGAGATATTATACTCTTACACAGAAATGAATACATTTTACAACCTCTTACCTTGTCAACCAATTCTTATTAGCCAATGTGTCTATTTGCTTCCATATTGATTATGTTTCACTATATAAAAAAAAAAGCTATCTTTATTATTATTATTATTATTATTATTATTATTTTATTCAAGTTACAATTTGGGTTTCTAATTTTCTGTTCACAATTTTTCAACACTTTTGCTAGTCCAGAGTTGTTATGCTTAAGGACATATATTTTTCTTCTCCTTTAGCCTAATTACATTTTACTCGTTTTTATTTATCTTTAAAATATTAAAAGAACGAAGCTGGAAGTGAAAAACATTGCTCATTCTAAGTGTTTTTATTTTACAGTTTCCATAATTTTTTTCTGTTTGCATGTATAATATCAACATCTATATTAATTTTTAAGTCATAAAAAATTTCAAAAGTTTGAGAAAAAGAAATCTCATCTATAACCCTACCATCTTTATTCAACTCATATTTTTAATGTATTCTTTTCAGTACTTTAATCATATGCATAGCTTACATATTGAGATTTTGTACCATGTAAATTTCACATTAAATCATGTGATTTCCCCCCCCAGGAAAGTCCCTCACACTTGCAATTTTTAATACATAAAAATCCTTTTCCTTTCTCATAATCAACTATTTGCTTGTAGTTAATCATTTTAATTACTTCTTTTTTTTTTTTCTATTTCACTAATTCTTTGATGCACATGATTGTTCTTTCTTTCCCCTACATAACTGAGATGTTTTCCTTAGGACAGATTTCCAGAAGTGAAGGTTACTAGATAGAGAACAATAACACTTATATGGTTCTCGATATAAAATTTCCTTCTCAGAATGGTGGTACAGTTTACCCTTCTAATAATAGCGCAGTATTATAAATTACATGGACTCCTGGCCAGCTTTGAATTTTAACATTTTGAAATGTTCTTTCAAGGAAGTGAAAACAATGCCTTCATATGGTTTACATTTGAATAATATGTTAACTTTTACACAAATATTTTCCCATGCATGTGTTTACATTCTTTTACAGTCTTTCTGGATTTTCTTTTACCTCTTTATCTTCTGGTCTATTAGAGTTTTTCTTCATCATTTATTTACAAATGTATATATATTTTCCATAATTATAATTTTGTTTATTAAAGATTATATCGTAAGCATATTCCACTTCATCAGGTTATCTAATTATCATATTTAATAACATTTAAGGAGGTCAATGCCATTATTTACCATCCCTATTCTCTTTCAAATGAGGAAAAGAAGGCTTTACAAACCAAAAGCACAGAGTTTATAATTTGAACAGCCTCAGTGAGAACTCAGATCTGTCTAATTCCAGAGTTTATTCTAGCTACAATAAAATATTGCCCATCTAAGCCATGCAGTATATATATTACACTGTTGACTCCAAATCATAAATAGTCAGGGAAGACATTCTTAGCATGTAGTAGATAAAGAATCTAAAGCTGGTATTTATGTATATTATTTAGAATTATACAGCTATTAAGAGGTAGCTCGTAGACCAAGGTTTCTCAACCTTATCACTGCTGACATTTTGGTCTGAATAATTCTGCATTGTGGGGGCTGTTCTGTACATTGTAAGGTGTTTAGCAGCATACCTGAACTCTACCCACTAGATGCCAGTAGCACCCTGCCCCTGAGTATAAACACCAAAAATGTCTCCAGACATTGCCAAATATCTATTGGGGTGCAAACTTGCCCCTGGTTGAGCACCACTGGCTTAGATGCATACATGTTTGCTGTAGAGGGCATCCCTAGAGGTGATTCAGTAGAGCTTCCAATTCTGACCAGGCTCATTGTTCAGCGCTCTGTTACACCACATTGCCACTCTGCACAAAATCTAAATGTGTTGGTGGTGGGGAAAAGGAAGTTATTTGGGAAAGCACTTACCATGAGGGGTTGGGGAAAGAGGAGAAGGAGGGTTTGAGAAATACTACTCCTTGATTACTCTTGAACCTGTTTTGTTGCAGGCTGCTTTGGGTCTTCCGAGTGGGATTCTCAGGACAGAGGTCTCAGAGGGTGATCTAGGAAAATCCTGTAAACAAAGCCAATAGAATATTTCCTTCCCTGAAGCACAGCTCCTGTGGCATGGAATAAGGGAAAGATAGTTCTTCATATTTCTATTTAAAAGTATTACTTTCTTTATAGGTGTAACACATGCTTATTATATAATCGTCAGAAAAGTTTAAAATAATAGATTACCCATGGCCTCAGCCTACACAAATAAACATCAGCTTCTGCTGTTATTTATGCATTATATGTCAATGTGTTGGTATACTCTACATGAAATCCTGAGTTTTTTGTGTAGAATTTGATAATCTGGATTCCTTTTATTATGAATAGATGAGCTTGATGTTCTTGACATTTCCAGATAATCCTTTATGCTTCATTGTTTCACAGAAGACAATGTAAACAGGAAGAGATATGGTGGTATTCTAATGAGTCTATTAATATAAGGTCTTAGAAAGTGAAATTTCCTAGAAAAAGTGCTTGACTTATACATCACAACGCTATTGTTGAAACTAAGAGTTAAATGTAGAAAGATTCATGTAGAGAAATAAGAAAGAGCTCTCTCTTTATGTTGTCTTTATGCTACCACTGCACTCGTTATTCAACGTTGTGCCAACTCCTACTTCTAGACTCAAGGATATCCAGGAGGTAGGAGTAAGGACGTAAAAGCCACAAAATTTCAGACTTTCATAAGATCAATGAGCTATTTTGTGTTTTTAGAAATTTCTGGAACTAGGTATATTTGCATATAATAAAATCGTAGAAGCAGAGAACGAATTAGATTGTTCCCCATCAAGGAAAGAGAGGGGGACAGGAGAGAAGTAGACGTGGCTATAAACGGGCGACTTGAGGGATTCTTGTGGTTCTGAAATTTTCTGTATCTTGAATATATATATATATATCTTGGTTGTGATATTGTATGACAGTTATGCAAGATGTTACCATTGGGGGAAACTCAGTGAAAAGGCATATGGAATTTTTTTGTGTCATTTCTTACAACTGCATGTGAATCAACAATTATCTCAAAATAAAAAGTTTAATTAAAAAACCCATAAAATCAATTAGTTATTTTTGCGTTTTTTAGAAACCACTGGAAATATGGATATATACATGTCTACATACATATTGGAGAGATTACTTGCCTAAATTCTTTTAGGACTACATTTTTATTTCGATTTAACAAAATAAGCGAACACTTATCCACATAAAGATGGTTTCTGTTAAATAAAATTTTATTGCTATTTCATTTAATTTTTAGAGTTATGGAATATTCTCAAAAACGGTAATAAAAATAGTTGTTTCTGAAAGCATGGAACAGTAGAGTGATGGAAAGCATGGGCATGGGGATCAGATTAGAATCATTTCTGTCATTTACGTACAGCGTGAATTCAGGCAAATTATTTGATCACTTTGTGCCTGAATTTGCTAATCTTTTAAAATGAGGATAACAATAAGTATTTCATAGCATTGTGCAGATTAGACAAATTAATGCATATAAAATAGAATAGAGTCTGACACACTGTTAAGAACTACGGATGTATTAGCTGCTGCTGTGATAACAAGGATCACGCTTTACATGCATCAGCTTGTATAAAACTCATGTCAACTCTAGTTGTAAAAAAACCATTATTAACCTCATTATAAGTGGCTAAAAGGTCGCAAAGCTTGTAATGTTAGGAAAGACTCTGCTTTTGATCATGTCACTATAACTTAGCTAGTCAGATAGACCAGAATTTTATTTTGTTATAATAAAATAATATTATATTCTGTTAGACAATAAACATTATTTTCTATTTAAGCAGTATTAACAAATGACACCAGAAGTATAAGAAATGCGTTTTCTTTCTAGATTTCCACCGTTTCTTGACTAATTGGCCCAGAAGGGCATCTTCCTTCTGGTATTTTGGTCATTCCATTTTTCTTCCTGGACAAACCCTAAGAGTGAAGAGGTGTATAAAAACAAAAGAGAGGAAGCCAACTCAAAGTTCATTCTCAAAGCTTCAGAGAAATTGAGGTTTTGGTTTCAGTCCAATAAAGGGTGAAGATTCAGGTCAAATCTTATTTTATATAAAATGAATGCCTTGATTTTGAAACAATCTGGTAGTTAGGATTATGGTAGGTTCTGGTTTTAGCTAGCCTTTGAGGGAAGATGCTGAAATTAATCTTTTGAATAAAAAGGAGACTAGATGATTTACCGCAGCTACCAAAACAGGAAGTGCCTAGAAAAGAATGACCTTTTGTTAAACTGATTGCCATATCAAGTGAAGAGAGGCTTTTTTTATTTTTTGGCTGTATTTTGTATGTTGGAGTGGGCAAGTGTGTTTGTATGATTGCCGTGTGTGTATGTGGAAAAGAATTGCCAAATTGGAAAATTGAAATCACTCATCAAATGAAAGACAGTGTAGGATGGTGCATAAAAGCACAAGCTCTGGGACTTGACTTAGTTGAAATCTTGGCTTTGCCACTTAAAGATGTGTGACATTGTGTCTTAGTTTCCTCATTGTGAAAATGGCAACACAGTAATAATAACAACAGTATTAAGGAACAGTGGCAATGGAGTCAATTCCAACTTACGGTGACCCATGTGTTTCAGAGTAAGAACTGTGCTCCATAAGGTTTTCAATGGCTGTGATCTTTCAGAAACAGATTGCCAGGCCTTTATTCCAAGGCTATTCTAGGTAGATTAACCTTTTGTGCAGTATCCGCCTTATACATGGCTTTGGAAAATGAATGATGGATACATATTAAAGCACTTAGAAGACTGTATGGTGCATAGAAAATACTTAATAAATTTTAGCTGTGCTTGCTAATTAAATACATTATTCATTTATGGAATGCATGTTTTTTAACCATGTGCTGAATTCTGACTTAAGCTATTTTCTGCATACAGAATAAATATAAAAATTTCTGATTATTGTAATTTCAAGTTAGTTAAAGCAATTAAATATATGTAAAGAAATTTAAGAATAATTAAAAAGTAACAGAGGGGATATATATAGTGCATCAGTTAGGAATGTACTTGACTACAAATAACAAAATAACTATAGTAATTTATTTTTCAAATAGGAATTTAGATTTTTCTTAGGTAATTTTGAGCTAAAATGTTGGCCCAGTGCCACTGTTTCAGTACCTCTCAATATTTTCCTAAAAGTTGCAAACTATCACACCCTCTTTCAAGACAGGAAGAAACTACTAAAGGTAGTATCTCTATGTTGTTGTTGTTGGATGCCTATCTTAGTCGTCTAGAGCTGCAGTAACAGAAATACCACAAGTGGATGGCTTTAACAAAGAGAAATTTATTTTCTCACAGTCTAGTAGGCCAGAAGTCCAAATTCAGAGCATCAGCTCCAGGGAAAGGGAAAGGGAAAGGCTTTCTCTCTGTATCAGCTCTGAACGAAAGTCCTTGTCCTTAATCTTCCCCTGGTCCAGGAGCTTCTCAGGCGCAGGGACTCCAAGTCCAAGGGATACACTCTGCTCCTGGTGCTTCTTTCTTGGTAGTATGAGGGGCCCAAATCCCTGCTTGCATCCCTTTCTTTTTTTTTTAATCTCTGGAGAGATAAAAGGTGGTTTAGGCCACAGCCCAGGGATACTCCCTTTACATTGGATCAGGGATATGACCTGGTAAAGGTGTTGCATCCCACCCTAATCCTTTTTAACCACAGACAGAGATTATGATTTACAACACATAGGAAAATCACAAAATGGAGGACAACCACACAATACTGGGAATCATGGCCTAACCAAGTTAATATACACGTTTCTTGGGGGACATAATTCAATCCGTGACAGTGCCCTTGGGGCACTTCCGACTAATAGTGATCCTATGCACAACAGAATGAAACACTGCCCTGTCCTGTGCCATTCTTGTGATCATTGTTATGCTTAAGCTCATTGTTCCAGCCACCCTGTCAATACATCTTGTTGAGAGTTGTCGTAGAGTGAGCTGTGTCCCTCTAAAATATGTGTCAACTTGGTTAGGCCATGATTCCCAGTATTGTATGATTGCCCATCATTTTGTCATCTGATGTGATTTTCCTATGTGTTATAAATCCTACCTTGATGTTAATGAGGTGGGATAAGCAGCAGTTATGTTAATGAGGCAGGACTCAATCTACAAGATTGGATTGTGTCTTGAGCCAATCTTTTTTGAGATATAAAAGAGAGAAGCGAGCAGAGAGACAGGGGGACCTCGTACCACCAAGAAAGCAGCACCGGGAGCAGAGCATATCCTTTGGACTCAGGGTTCCTGCATGAAGAAGCTCCTAGTCCAGGGGAAGATTGATGACAAGAATGTTCCTCCAGTGCCTACAGAGAAAGCTTTTCCCTAGAACTGATGCCCCGAATTTAGACTTCTAGCCTACTAGACTGTGAGAGAATAAACTTCTGTTTATTAAAGCCATCCACTTGTGGTATTTCTGTTTTAGCAGCACTAGATGACTAAGACAAGGGTCTTCCTCTTTTTTGTTAACCCTCAACTTTACCAAGCATGATGTCCTTCTCCAGGGACTGATCCCTCCTGATGACATGTCCAAAGTGTGTGAGAGGAAGTCTCACCATCGTTGCACCCTTACTTCTAAGGAAAGTGAAAATTTCCCAGAAATCACATTCTCTGGAGGATTTTTCCAAATGCTTACCAATGTCCCATAAAAATCCAAATAATATTTTTATCTGAGTACATTGGCACCCTTAACTGCAAAGTATCCTGGAAAAGCATGTTCCAGGATTGCTATGACTGGACTAGTTTATTCATGATCCTTTGCTTTGGGGCTGGGCATATTTTTATCATAAACCAAATCAGAACCCTGTTAACAAGTCTGGGGGGATGCCTGTTGAGTAGGCAACCAGTGGTGTTTGCCACATATGATATCCATGGCCTCAGGGAACACAGCAAAAGAGAGAGAATGGGTTAGTTAGGTGAGACTGCCAGGAGGAAAAGAATGTGAGGAAAAATGCTTTAAAGAAAATGTTGACTAAATCCACAGAGAGACTTCACATACAAAACAAAGTCAAGGAATAGCATAGCACAGGCAGGAAAAAATAAAATGTATAAAGGTAGAGTAGATCTGGCTAGAGAGAAAGAACCATGATGAGGACTGAGGATGGATACATTTGGAGAGAGATGGAGGAGTCAACTGATGAAGGGAACGATTTATTAGTTTGTTTTACCCTGTCAAACTGACCAGCCACTACCTAATCAAGACTGTGGAATTCCCAGGAAACTGGGAACACACTTTCTTTTGAAGCATCTGTGGAATATTGTTAAAGATAGAAAGCCTCAATGAATTCTAACATTAGGCCACACTGTCTAACCACAATAAAATAAAAGTAGAAACTAGTAACGAAAGTAGAAAAGATGTATAAGGTTGTGTTAACGTTGTTGGCAATGAGATGGATTATTTAGTGAATCGTGTTGGGACCCATCACTAACAATGTGGAAACAAAATAAAGTTTGATCACACATTATAACAAAATAAATTCCAGACGACTTATTCAATTTTATAAATGTGATAAATAGATTGAAAATGTTAAGTACTGGGAAAAAATACAGGGACAAAGAAGGTCTCTCTAGTCTTATTTTACCTTACATTAGCATTGCCGAGAAGCACTAACTTGTATAAAGATATCTGTCCATTGGTTATATTATTTTCTTAGGGCAACTCTCTGGAAGTGGGATTACAAGTTTAAAGGATCTGGGTATTGTTAGGGTTTTAAATTTGCTCCCAGAAGGTTACAACAGTTCTCAAACCATTAATGGTACAAGAGAACACCCATTTCTCTAAACTGTAGTCTAAACACTCACCCTAACATCAATGGTTCCAGGTAATTCAACGTAAGCATTTTCCCTCTTCTTAGTTTGGTAGTTATCTGATGGCAGTTTAACTTTCTAAAAGTTAAGAAACTTTTAGTGAAATTAAACAATTTCTTTTCAAATGACTGATGGTTAAATGGTGAAAAACATAGGATTGGTTTAATCAGCTAAGTTACATTCATAAATGAAAGATTATATAGCCATCGAAACGGTGTTACTGCATATTCACTGATATGAAATATTATATAAAATATATAGAACTATAATGCAATGCTTTCTTTCCATATTAAAAAATATGTATTTATATGAATGAAATTTCATGGTAAATTATGAGTAGTTGTGCAGGAAAATATTAATAAAGATTGTCTTTGGTTGATGGGACTTCAAGTTATTTAAATATTAATTTCTTTATTTTTATTATTTACATTTCTAATTTTTTTCCCAGTGATTATGTATTAGCTGTGTGATATAAAACTTCCTTAGAATGACCAAAGGAGTATATAATATAGTTCACATATTTTGATTTATTTATCAAAGTAACTTTATTTAATTTCTCATCTTTGACAAGATTATAACCAATACCATAAGATTTTGTCTTGGCAAACAACAAACATCCAATAAATATTTATTTAATACTTCAGCAAGAACTATATATTTTGATATCTATAATCTTATTTATTGATCAGTCATATATACCCCAAATCCAAAATCAAATATGTTACCCTTGAGTTGATTCTGACTCATAGCAGCGATATAGGACTGAGTAGAACTGCCCCATAGGATTCCCAAGGAGCAGCTGGTGGATTTGAACTGCCAACCTTTTGGTTACCAGCAGACCTACTAACCACTGCACCACCGGCGCTCCATATATACCCTACTTATTTAAAAAAAATTAAGACAGCTTCTATTAAAATCTCATGTTTTGCTATTAAAGATCTATTAAAAACATCTGGGAGAGCAAAACTTTATTAGTAGATTAAAGTATGTGGTTATGGTGGGAAATCAAGAGCTTTTGACATCTATTATGTACCAATTCCTTATTAGGTTCTTTAGCTTTATCATTCTACAATGATAAAAAAATAATTGTGGAAAAAGGTGGGAAACAATTCTACCAGTTTTATTACACTCCAATTACAATACTTTTTATACCTGAACATGAAATTCAATTACGAGATCCCTGGAGGCCACATCAAAAATCAGTATAGTTATTGATTAAAAACAAAAAATAAACACAAAAATATATACTTTTCAGGAGTGACTTTTTATACCATGAATATCTAATGGAATTTTTAAGACAGCATCTAAGAATCTTAGATATAATATAAATAGATATAATTAAAGAGCTTAATAGGTAATGTCACTAATAACAGTTTTGCTAGAAATACAAAATCTTTTATTGATCTGAATTAAAAAAAAATATCAACTAAAATATTTCAGTAGAAAGTTAACTAACCTGGGTCTCAGCCACTGCTTTTATTATGAATCAGGTAATAGCACTTAGAGCACCTTGAGGGATGGCGAGACACACTCTGCTTTAGACACTATCTCAGATGTATTTGTCAAACCTATATTGGCAGGAATTGAACGATGCTGTTCAGGTCTGATGGCATAGTGGTTAAGACCTCAGCTGCTAACCACCAGGCACTCCTTGGAAACCATATGGAGCAGTTATACTCTGTCTTATAGGGTCACTAGGAGTAGAAATTGACTGGACAGCCATGGGTTTTTTTGGGTTGGTTCAAGTCTGAGCTTTGTGGCCAATACTCATCCCTGGGATTCTATGTTGTTGGTTAGAGTAGTACTCAAAAACCAAATACCAGAATTTCAGGTCCCTAAGTTGACATTCCTATTAGGACAAGAATTTTGACTGGTATTGCTTTTCCACAGAATGACAGATCTCATCTCCACATGGAGGGATAATTTTACTCAGTGAAGATTTTCAATATGATCAGGGACCAGATGAGGACTAAATAGTAGAACACATATTTTTAATTGTGAATATGTACAGAATAATAAATACATATATTAACAATGGTTAACCTTTAGCCATGCTAATTGCATTATCTGTATTGCCTCATTTAGTCTTCACAACCATCAGTGAAGTTGGAATTATTGTCCTCTTTATTTCACGGGTTAGAAAGTAAGACAAGTGCCTGGATTGTACAGTTAGCAAGGTTTGGCACTGAGATGGAACCCAGGTTGTCTGTCAACAGCACTCATGCTGTATCGCCTCTTATAACTATTTGTCTCCAATCTCCTGCCACCACCTTAGTTCAAGTCCTCATCACCTCGTGCCAAAGCTCTGAGCCAAAGACACCCTTCATAGGTGTACTGCCAAAATTTGAAATGCAAATCAGTTTCACAAACATTATTTTTAGTTAGAAGATATCATTTCTTATTCTTGGGTCCACAAAATGTTCTTTCAAATTTATCAGAGTTTCACATTTTAAAAATGTCATAGTTTTTATTTAACTATAAGGGAGAAGGAAGAAAGGAGGGAATTAGCATTTATTGAGTCTCTAATATGTGCCAGGCAGCATTGCTTGGCTTCTGGTTCTTTAGAAACAACCCTGTAAAATAATCAGGAATTGAGTCTGATACTTAAAACAACCCTGTAAAACAATCAGGAATTGAGTCCGATACTTAATGATTGTGTCTTACTGGCCTTATGCTGTGCTAGGTACTTTGCATATGTTAATTAACTTAAGGAGGCAATATGGTATATCAGTTAAGAACCCTTGGGAGTTTAGGCTGTGAGGTCAGTGAAAGGCATAAGTGATCCGCGTTCCTAAATTTCTGAAGTTGAGCAAGTAAAACATAGCAGAACCTTGGTTTTCAATCAACTGATATTTTAAATTATTAATTCTTTGTCTCTGAATATCAACTTTGGTGAACCCAAGCAATGACTAAAATAGTGAGAAAATAAAGTTTGCCTTGAAGGTCAAAAATGATGCTTTTTCCTGGAAAAAAGTTGTGGTTGGCTTTGCCAATATTTCATCAGAATTGGGTTTGCTTGTCTTCAGAGTTCTGCTATCCTTACTTGTCTTATTTGTTTTACATCCTCCACAGTTCTGGTGAGAACAGGGAGCACAGGATGGCACCTAATATGCCCGTGAAGCTTGCTTTGGGAAGTTCTTACATAATTTTTACTTAAAAGAATTCTCAGAACAACCTAGAGTCAATAACATTATCTTTCAACTGGATTCTGTATTGCAATACTGCCTTTGTTGGCCATAAGTAGCCACATAACAGTTCTCCCTCTAAAATTCTATGGTTCTTCCTTTGAAATTCTCAGTTTTGCGCTCCCAAAGGTAGGGATGGGGGAGAGCGTGTAACAATCACAGGTGGCTGATGCAGGCTGTCTCAGAGAATACTAGTCATTTAATTTAGGTATCCTGGATTTAGGGCCCCTGTAGGTATCTAGAAGTGGCTATCAATTCATTCCAGTGTTAAATTTCAAGAATCCTGTTTTATTTTCATTGGTCTCTACCTGATAGGACATATGCAACTGGGAAAGGAATGAATAACCTACTAGTCATTCAAATTTATTTTCTTTAGGCGACACTCATCTCCAGAATCCTATTTAGAAACATTAAGAGAAGGTTCTAAGCAGGAAGTCCCCAACTGTGGAAACGTCTCCCTTTTGCTGAATTAGAAGAAGACATAAAATATCATCCCATTGCCCTGCCTTTTCAACTGGGCTTTAAAAGTGATCTCTGTCTTTCTCTCTGTCTACACACACACACACACACACACACACACACTCACACACACACAGGGAGGGTATTTTTCATTTGGTGCTGTGACATTTTTCTACTACATAGGATGCTCGCAGTTCCACATAAGGCCACTGACAGGCAATACAGAATGGGGGCCAGGAGTTGGTTGGAAATGTAGGGGCAGGGGGGTGAGGGATGCAGAACTAATTACTGATCAATTTACTATGCCTATTTAGTAAGTCAGTCAGTCTCCAGATACTTTTGTAGTCTTTAAGGAAGACAAATGTTCACAGTTTAAATATCCCTAAATATATAACAGATGAACAAGCATGCTTTGGTGTGTAAATGCTGCATAGATTCAGAACCATCAAAAAGCCCCTCAAAAATGCTTTTCCATCTGCTGCTTCTAACTACATATCGCACGTCCTGGCAGCGCACTTCACAGTGGTGTGAAAGATAGGTTCAAAGCCAACCTGGCAACATCTATTTATCTTTTTTAATTTTTTTTTCCCCCAAAAATGTGTTTCTTTGTGCAGCTAAACTAGCAAACATATATAGGAACAAGGTGCCAGGGCTAAGAGGAGGCACTTGTCAGGCCTTAAACACACGGCAGAAAACCTGCTTCATGTGTGCCCTGAAAATACCGACATCAAATCGGGGCTTCTTAGAAAGTGTGAGTTGGAGAAATCTTCGATTTTGTGATCTCAGGAAAACCCTCTTCTGGCTGATGTCCCAGTGGCCAAGGGGACCTTGTAAGGTGTGTGAACCACCCCAGAGATGGGGTGGCCAGAAAAGCCATCTGCAGGAAATATCTGATAGCTTTCCTCGGACGAGTGTTCTTTAGTTTTCATTCACGCAATTACATGCAACTCGGAAAGCAGATCCATGATAGGCAGGCTCTGTTTTATTCAAGGGAGCTTTCAAGTGTAAGCCTTGTCATACCCTGCTAGAAGTGTAGACTTTTAAAAGCAATCTACAATCCATGTTAACACAGTGGTGGGAGTTATCAAAACCAAACCGTTGCCATCGAGTCAATTCCGACTCATTGCGACCCTATAGGACAGAGTAGAACTGCCCCAATAGAATTTCCAAGGAGAGCCTGGCGGATTGGACTGCTGACATTTTGGTTAGCGTCCATAGCACTTAACCACTACACCACATGGTTTCTGTGGTGGGAGATAGTGACCTACTAATGAAGGCTTCTTATTTAAAATGGTACAACAGTCGATTCCTCTAAATAGTAAATTTCTTATTTTATGGGATGGAAAATATCTCCAGAAAGGTAATATTTACAGCTACGGCTTTCTGGGTGTCACAAATATTTAAGTGCATGACTACTAGCTGAAATGTTAGTATTTTGAACCCACTCAGAGATGCTTCAGAAGACAGACCTGAAGTTGCTTTCAAAAGGTCACAGCCTTGAAAATCCTACTGGAGCAGTGTACTGTATACACACAGAATTGCCATGAGTCGGCATTGACTTGATGGCAAATAACAACACCACCACCTCTTGGCTTATTATATGTTATTAAATTATGTCAGTGTATTACATAGATTATCTTTTTTTTTTTTTATACTTTGTACTGATGCTCTGTTCTAGAGGGTAGGAGATGGCATTATACTTTCTAACAGACAACAAAAATAAAACAAAGTAATAATAACTTTATCCTAAGTGAAAGATATATTTCCCTTCAAATTAGTCATTTTGGAAAAACAGCAAGAAAAATCCTAGATTACTTTATGATTTATGTTGGCAACCTTTAAAAGTTGAGATTTTGCTTGATTTAATTATTTTTCTGGTGAATTTTTATAATTACTGCTACGTTGGTCTAACCAGTGTGACATTCAGCAGTGCTTCTCTCCTGGTGGTAACATGAGACATTTTGGGGGAGAGCGGGGGTTTCCTTCCTGTCATCAACCCTGAATAGTCATACAACTTTCTTAGTAACACATTTCAGCTCTGTAGCACAGTGCTAGACGCATGGGTGATGAACATAATTTTTCAGAATGACTCTTGATTATCCACAGTTTTTTTTTTTTTTTACTTTTGAACATTTTATTCGTTTTGAATATACTCATAGTTTCAGTCTGGGCTACTTTTTGTTCATGCATTTAGTCCACAAATATTCACTGAACCCTTCTATTGGCACTGAGGATGTTTTGGTGAAAATAAAACAAACATGGTCCCTTCACTTGTGGAGCTCATAATTTGAAGATGAGAAGTGAGGCAACGAACACACTATGTGTGTGTATGTGCATTTATTCATTCTTATTCATTCATTCTTATAATCACTGTGTATAATTATAAATTGTGCTAAGTACCATGAAGGAGATGAGGAGGGTTCAAAAATAGAGAATTAATGGGGAGGGAGAGCTTCTTAGATAAAGAAGTAAAGAAAGGCCTCTACAAAGACTCGACCTTAAGTCAATACCTAAAACATGAGAAGGGGCCAGCATGTAAAGGAGGAAGAGTCATCCCAAGCCAAAGGGATTGCATGTAAGATGGCCACAGGCAGGAAACACTTTCTTGGGAGGGAAGGTTGTTGTAACTGAGTACACGATGGGGAGAGTAGTAGGAAATGAAGCCAGGGTTGGGGACCAGTTCAAGCTGTTAACAAATTTAGACCTTATTCCAAATGCAACGGAAAGTTATTGAAAGAGCTCAACAGGATGTGACAGGACCCAAATAATTGTTTTGTTTTCCCAAGCTTACACTGGCACTGGCCTAGAAAACATAATATAAAGTGACAAACGTAAAACCAGGGAGACCAGTAAGAAGACTGTAGCAGGAGACCAAATATGAGATAATGGTGCCTTGGACTGGGAGAGGTCTGCATAGGAAAGGAGAGGAAAAGTTGGATTTAAGGACAATTTTTTAATGAATAAAAGCAAGTTTTACTGATGATTTCTTTATGAATAGTGAGAAAAAGTAGAGAGGGGGAAAGAAGCCCAGATTTCTGGGTAGCACAATTCTAGTAATGGTACCATTTTCTGAGATGGGAAAGACTGAGAAACAAAGAGGTTTGCAGCAAAATCAAGGGGTCGGTTTTGAACAGGCAAAATTTGTGATCTTAGTGAGAATCCATTCCATCATAGAGGAAATAAAAGTAGTTATAACAAATATTTATTTAGATGTTGCTGTTCACTATTGTATTTTATATATAATAACCCATTTAGTTCTTGGATATCCCTGTAAGGTAAGAATTACTGCTATTTTCCTCTTTCTATGAGGAGATTGAAGCTCAGAGAAGCCCAACACACACACACACACACACACGTACAAGGTCATATAGCCAGTAAATGAAGGAGATGCAAGTCAAACTGTAGAGTTCTGCCTGACAGCCCAGTATCTTAACTACCTGCTACAGATTCTAATGACAAGGAAGTCATTGGCCATATTAGTTTTGAGCTCAGAGTGAGGTTTGGGTTGGCAGTTCAAATGTGAGAGTCACCATCAAGACATAATGCAAAGCTGAATGATAGATCACCTATGGAAAAGGTGAAAGAAGAGTTCTGTAGTTTTACCTCCTGCTCTGTTAGAAAGGATTTTTTCTATTCTATTACCCTAACTTTTCATCTATGGAGCTTCAAAGTTTTAAGTATTCTTGGCTTTGGGGTGCTGCTATGACTCATCTTGGTCATATTTTTCATAAGAGGGTGAAGGTGTACACAAAGGTTGTAATATCCGTTATTATAAAAGTAGTTTCCAAACTTAATTTGAACCATACCCATTGCCATAGCACAAGGTATTTAAACAAAAATTGTTTGTGACCATATTAAAAAAATAGCTTAGAAAAAATAAAGCAAACTGCTTGGAAAAGTGGGTGGTGGTGAGGATGGAGGGCTGGCACTGTCCCAGCTACTGTTCCCCTCTCAGTTGCCTGTACTCTCAGATGAAGCTGGGAAAAGCATGGCTTTAGAACAAGGGTTGTGAACTAATGCGTTTATAGGGTGCAGTCAAGTAAAGTAATTTAAGGAAGTGTACTAGATGTCTTTTAGATTAAACATGTGAGTGTGTTCTTCATTTAAAAAAAAAAAATGTACTCTCCTCTACACTCATGAAACACCGTCCTCCAACTCCAGCTTGCATTTTATAACTTTTGATCTGACATGGTAGTAAAAAAATCAACAATGTGAGTGATTTGTAAAGAGAGTGAATAGTCTTAGCCTAGAGGAGGTATCAGGCAGTGATGGAAATTGTGGCAAGTAGAGCATCAACCGGAGCCTTGGTGGCAGGGGGTTAAGAGTTCAGGCAGTTTGAACCCACCAGCTTCTCCTTGGAAGCCCTATGGGGCAGCTCTACTCTGTCCTATAGGATTTCTACGAGTAGGAATTGACTCAACTGCACAACTGCAATGATTTTTTTAGAGCACAGTCCAAAACCAAACCAGTTGCCCTCAAGTTGATTATGGCTCGTTGGTGACCCCATGTGTGTCAGAGTAGAGCTGTGCTCCACAGGGCTTTCAATGGCTAATTTTTTGGAAGTAGCTACCAGGCATTTCTTTTGAGGCAACTTTGTGTGGACTGTATTCCTCCAGTCTTTTGATTAGTACCCAAGCACTTAACTGTTCGTGCCACTGAGCCCCATCTAATGATGGCAGCTGCTATTTAGCTCGGGCCAATTGCCAATTTGTGGAAATGTGGGCAATGTTGCTAAAGTCTTCTGAATTCTTAAAAGAAGTTTCAAATACAGTTTTTTTTTTTAAATATATGAAGTCTCTTGATTTTTAAATATCTGCTTAATATTCTTAAACGTTTGGCTCAGTCTGTTGGCCACTAGTTTGTGACCCTGTTTTAAAATAATCCATATTTTCCCGTGAGACATATGAAAGCCACTTAGAACACCAAATATTTAGTTTCTTTTGGCCTGAGTTCTAAACTGTCAGCTATAGAAAATGCTAGGTAATAACACTTTGAATTATAAACTATTTAATATAAGCCATGCAATAAAAAAGGTTTTTAAATTTAATTCAATTCAAATTCAATCCCTTGCCTATCACCTGGGGCTGAAGCACTTCAGACAGGTCAGGGTCCTATCAAAAATTTCCTTGAGAACAGAAAACTTGTTATCTTTGATATTTTGGAAAGAACACTGATTTGGGTACTTAAATATGAGATTGAATCATAGGTCTTCTGTGTGGCTTTGGGCGTTACTTAAACTCTCTTAGCCTTGTTGTCCTCAACTGTAACCATGGTAATAATATTTTTTCTAAACTGTTTTAGAAGAAATACAACTAGAATGCACCTGAGACTCAAAGATGGTGAGACTTCAGCTCACTTACTTTTAACACATCAAGAGGAAAGACCAATCTCTTGAAAAGGACTTCATGTTTGGTAAAGTAGAGGGTCACTGAGAATGAGGAAAATACTGAATGAGATGGATTGATAACAATAGCCACAACAATGGACTCAAGCATCTCAAACATCATGAAGATAGCACAGGACCAGACAATGTTTTGATCTGTTATACATAAGGTCACCATGAACTGGGGCCAACAGATGACAACTAATAAGAGCAACGAACATATACCACCAGCCACCTGTCAGTTGGTCTTATTGTAGTGGCATGCACATTGCTGTGATGCTGGATGCTATGCCACCAGTATTTCAATTACCAGCATGGTCACCCATGGTGGATATGTTTCAGCAGAGTGTTCAGACTAAGACAGATTAGGAAGAAAGAGCTGGTGATCTACTTCCAAAAATTACCTGTGAAAACCCATGGTTCACAACAGAGCACTATCCAACTTGCTTGCTTTGGACAATGCATCAGAAGTAATCAGTCACTAGAGGAAGACATCCCGTTTGGTGAAGTAGACACCCAGTGAGGGCTTGGAAGACCTTGGTGAGAAGGATTGGCACAATAGCCTCAATAATGGACTCAAACATGCTGACAGTCATGACGATGACACAGGATTTTGTTGTACATAAAGTTGCCATGTGTCAGAGTTGACTTGATGGCAGCTATCTACCTACCTACCTACCTGTCTGTCTCGCTATCTATCTACCTATCTATCTAATGAATACATGAAGATTAAAATAGGCAATAAATGTTAATGTCTGATATTTAGTACATGCCCAATAAATGGTGATACTTAGTTGTCACAAATTATATCTTCATATGCATTGCTTTCTCACAACCTAACATGTTCACAAAGTTTTGTAGCAACACTTAAATTACATAATCTATATGACATGGTAAATACAAGGCTTGCTAAATCTTCAAACGATGTTGGATATCATTATTACTGTTTTTCACAAGAGCCACATGTTACCCAGAGGCGTGTAGTGAATAGTTGTATACAAAGCACAATATTAAAGCTCCGGCCAATGGGATCATAGTTCCGATTAAACCTCACAGTGCCCAGTGATCATATTTTTATGGCTTAGAGAGCTAGTAATGATGCCATTTGTCTGAAATCAGGTGGTTTTATTTTGTTTCGTCTTTGTACAGCATGGTTCTCAGAGTATCTTGCACAACAAAGATGTACTTGCTGAAATATTTTGGGTAAGACTCAGATTTCACAGGAATGTTCACTGTATCAAGAGCTATTTCAGAAATATTCAAAATATCCTATTGCAGAAAATAATCCTCCTGGAAGTTTCCACATTAGAATGACCAGATCTGTTATTTTGTTGGCCATTTTACAACCATTACAAGGCGTACTACTAAAAGGGCTCTTTTCCATTCTGTCTAGACACCTTTTCCTAGACAACATCCTGAAACATAAGAATAAGCACAAAAATGAACATATTACATCAAACGTACCACTGAGAGAGAATGATAAGTTTAACAGTTTTCCACGTGGGAGGCATGTTGATGGTAATTATCTCTCCTCCTACTTCACTGAGCTTAGGAACTCTGTCGTGGTTGGGAGGGTTGGGTCATGTTTTACCACACTAGAAGCATGTTTTAATTGGCTGGGAGCCTACCTTGGCTTGGGTGAAGGGTGGAAGTTAAAAGAGGATTGGTGTTTTCCGTGGTGGGTAAGCTGAGTGCTGCTTGTGCATTGCTAGTCCAGATAAATTAAAAACTCATACATGCTTCTGCTGAGTCATGCTTAATTGTTTACACCACTGGTGCTCATGGGAAATTTATTCTCACAAGGCCCTAATAAATAATCTGCATGTTTAAAATACAGTTGTTAAGCCCCATTGCTGTCCAGTCAATGCTAACTCATAGCGACCCTATGGGACAGAGCAGAACCTCCCCATAGAGTTTCCAAGGAGGACCTGGTGGATTCAAACTGCTGACCTTTTGGTTAGCAGCCATAACTCTTAATCGCTAAGCCACCAGGCTTTCCAATGTTGTTAATGACCAAGATTTTTTCAGTAATATGAAGACTTTTTTTCAAGTCCATATAATACCTGTGGGAAGTTATTTATTCTTCATGACAGTTTTTTTGTTTGTTTCTGAGTAGGTATTATAATTTCTAGTTAGCAGAACACCAGCTGACAGAGAAAACCCTCTCCTCTGGGAAGCCTTTCTTGGCTGACAGAGAAGAGTTGTTAGCTGCCTGGGAAGGCCTTCACACTGACATCTTACCAGATATTCTAAGAGAACAAACAGCCCTGGAGTGGAAGCTGGAGTCTTTCTAAAGGCTGTGTTCAGGAAAACAAGAGACAGTTCACAGGCCACTTAACACTTCTTAAAGGCAAATGCTTGGAGGGCTGGCGTTCAAGGTTTTAAACAGACTGCATGCTTTTCGCGCACCACATCCAATATGCTAAACCTCCTAATACGTTTCAGATTCTCCCAAATTTTAGTGATTGGTGCACAAGCCCAATTTCTCGTTAATTTATAGAGAATATGTGCACACCAGCATCAGAGAAAAAAAAATCATTACTTCAAATTTTTTGAAAAGTTTTCATGTCCCTTTGAGAAAAGGTAAATTTAAAAGTTAACTCTGATACTCCATTTATTTTTTGGGAAAAGGTACATCCCCAAATGGAGAGTTTCACATGTTGAATAGTCCCTCTTTAAGTTTAACCTTATTCTGAAGCCTTTTTTTATTTTCATATATAAATATCTTTTCATTTGTATAAATATATGTGAAAATAGAAGACCTCAATGTTTATGTGTGTGTGTGTGTATATATATATATATATATAGTGTATTATATGTAAATGTATATCTTATTTATAGTAAATTAACACCTGGCATGAGACTTTCTATATAGTAGGCACTCAGTTAAATGTATCTATTTACATATAGTGCTTCAGTTAGAGACATGCATTGATAGGCACATTTTCTTTGATTAGCATGGTGATTAAGGAAATAAACACTCTGGGGGTGAGTCAGTGGTATAATTTATGGCATTCACTGACATAATATGGTAAGGTTTTCCACGCACACAATTTTCAGCCTCCTCCTCACTTTTTCCTCACTGCCTTTAGGAATCGAAACACAATATTAAAATCTTGCTGCAGATACCACAACACTTCAATGATTGTGGCTTTGTGGAAATAATTCTCTTTCAGTAAACCTGGAAACATATTTTTAGGGATCTATTTATTTATTTATTTTTTAGACTGGTAATATGTTCTAGCATATCTCATTGCTCTATTTTACTCAGTGGATTTTTGCCAGTGGTTCATCTGCTTGCACTCACTACCTGAATCAGGTTCTTATGAATCATTTGGTCTTCCCATGAAAGTGTGGAATCCATACATTAAATTAGAGGCCTGGTGATGTAGTAGTTAGATAGAACTTGGCTGCTAGCCAAACGGTTGGCAGTTAAATCCACCAGCCACTCGTTGAAAACCCTATGGAAAAGTTCTACTCTGTCCTACAGGGTCGCTATGAGTTAGAATCGACTCAATGGCAATGGGTTTTTGGTTTTAATGGACAGCCTAAAGAGCTCTGATGGTGCAATTGGTGAGCATTTCGCTGCTAACCAGAAGGTCAGCAGTTCGAACCCACCAGCTGCTCTGTGGGAGAAAAGACCTGGTGATCTGCTCCTATAAAGATTATAAAGATTACAGCCTAGCAAACCTTATGAAGTAGATCTACTCTATCCTACAGGGTCACTAAGGGTTAGAATCAACTGTACGGTACACAACAGCAACAACAGACAGCCTTAGTGAATTGAATTTCTCATCAGCTCTCCTGAATCAGATTCCAACACAGGGAAAAAAATCACATCTGGTTAAAAGGCCACGGTGGATTCATCATGAGCTTTTCCCAAAGAAATAAAGCATCACACTTCAGAAGTTTGATACTCTTTGAGAAAATACATTTTTATTATTGTGTGTCTGGTTATCTTCAAATCAAAAACATTTTAGTTTCTTCTGATTTTTTCCTTTTTCTAAGCAGGTTAAACCTCTAGGTCATTTTTTTTTTTTTTTAAGCAATCGATGTCTCTAATATACAAAAAATAACTATAAATTTGCTTCAAAATAAAGTATGAAAGAATTAACAGAGGCCGTATAATTCAATAGTAATTCAGCCTCAGATTTAATGTTTCAATTAAAACTTAATAAGCATGCATGAGATGTATTTACAGTGTATGTTGAGTAGTGGTAAAAAAAACTTGTTTTGCCCACTTTTGCAAACTGGTAGATAGAACATATTTGTTTACTTGTAACATGATAATTCCTCGAGGTGTGAACACTGGGGTATGGAAGAGGTGAAGAGACAAACATTATAACAGGTATTCTGCAGAAGTGTCAAGAGATGCAGAATGTTGTAGCACAAACAAAAGATGGTGAATTGAAAATGATCTGTCCAGGGGTTGAAGTAAAATTCTAAAAATGGCAAATAATCACATTATGTTGCTTGATTTGTAAGTCTTTAGAAGAATTCAAGATGGCTTCAAGAAGGATGCTAAATTGTAATTTGTAAATAGATATTATTTCATTATTAATAATGCATATTAACGGAAAACAAGTAACAATGCATTTGTGTTATCACATAAAGTGAAAGAAAAAATAACCATATTTCTTTCCCTTAAGTTAAAGCATGATTTTTTACAACATAGTAGGCAAAATCATAACCTACTTAGCGAAGCCCTAAGTACAGATTTCAATATTGTACCTTAATAAAGAGCTAAATGATAATAATTATGTATAAATATTTATTTGTAAAATCTCAAACATTAGTATTTTTATTTCTAATTTTCAATATTTTTAAATAAACCATTTTCTTTATTTTACATAATGAACATAAACTATGCATTTTTTCACTTTGAAATTTTATTGTTGATGCATCTACTCATAAATTTATTAAAATGGTAGAATTATAACAAAATGACTGTGTGCCACTCAAGCCATTCTCTCCTTTTGTCCTTTCAGAATCCTAGCTAAAGTCAATTAAGAATAAAATAGAAAGCCTACTGGTTTCTGGATAGTCATCATTTTCCTTTACTTTTTTCCTTCCAATAGACACAAGACATTTCATTTTGAAAAGAGAACATATGCTTAGAAAAAGGATAAAATCTTACTATTTAATAAGCGTGTTTCAAAAAGAAAAATGATGTCTTAATGTCAGAGAAGTATCTGATTTAACGGGAAAAGCCATTATTTTCTGCTACTAATGTAGCCTTTCACCAAAATTTTTTGAAAAGTCTAACTCTTCAAATTATATTGAAAAATTAACTCATGCAATTGAGTAAAGAAAGCTCTTAATTTCTTCAATTTACAATATATATTTTTCTCTCTAATGCTGAAACATTTGAGTGAAAAAGTGGAACTAGCAACATCTAGCCAAAGCAACCAGACAAGTTAATGATTTTTCTTTTCTCTTCACCAGGTTGGTTTGGCACTTTGTAGACACTGCTAAGCCAGCTCATGTTAGTGCTTGAAGTAAAGTGTTTTGGAGCTTTGCTTAGTTGTTTGTTCTCATTATGATACAGCTTTTGTTTTCTGGAAATATTCAGGAAATTTGTCACCCAACAGTACTAAAACAACCTGTTGCATATTTTTTTAATTTAAATATCATAAAAAAGAATAAATTGAGTATGAGAACGGCTCAGTTTTTTTGAACATTACAGTCTTTTGCTGCAATATAACCCTATTGCAATGATAACGACCACAAAAATGAAAAAATATGTAAATTATGACATACGAAAGAGATGTATTTTTGACTGTGTATATCAACTTTAAAATATCAGTTTTCATAACAGAAGAGTTTTTGCTGCAGTCATAAAGGCACGGAATGTTACTAATGTGAATCATTTGATAATTTATAACAAATTTCAAAGCAAAATATCATTTTAAACTATTTTTAAAGTTCTACATATAAAAATGAATAGACTATATTTCTATATAGAGTTAGCATTCAGTATTAAAATATGTGTCAAAATACATATTTGGCTTTACACCATTAATGATTTTATGTGATTTTCCTTGAGGAAATGCACACTTACTCACACATGCACATATTCACACACAAATACACACACACACCACCTCACGCACATTCTCTAACAGCATGCACACACGTGCGCATATTTGCACAGAGTACACGTGATTCAAAGGAAATACTGACAATGACTAGTGTAAAGTGGTTGATGGTGATGATCTGCTCCATAACCTATGTCTAAAAGAGAATGAATGTATTTTGGAAAAGGGACACACTAATTTGAATGTAGCTAAATTAGGAATTTAAGAATTAAAAACATAATTCGAAAATAATATATGCAGTCTTGCAGTAAATTAAGAACATAGTGTTCTCAATGAAGTTTGATCAATATCTAAATACAAGGGCAAGTGCATGCAGCCTGGAAGAAACTTGGGGCTGCACCCATTGTGCTTAAGTAGTGACAATGTTCAGACAACTTCTGGTGTATTCCACTGGTTTCGTCGTTAGGTTGGGGTATCTTTAAAACAACCTGCAGGTCAATTTCTTTTCCAATTAGTGCCACAGACAATTTTGTCTTGCTTTACTAATATTTACCAACATTTTCAGCACATTCTTTCAGATTTTCATATATCCTTTAAAGAGAAACAGGCAGTTTTATGATTTTTCCTTAAGCTATTGGAATTTAGGAATTGATACACGTCTTGTCAATGCATTCACAAGTCTGACATTGCTGACCTCTCCCCAACTCAGCACATTTCTCTGAAGATCTAGCTTTTATTTTTGAGTGAAAATTACGTCAGTACTCCTGGTGCTTCCCTGTGCCATCAATGGAGAATATGGATTACTACACATTAATCAATCCCACCATAATGTTAAAATATTTTCTACTTTTGCACTAATCATTTAATGATAATATGATCTTATTTAAGTCCAAGAAAATAATCTGCATGTTTTATATTAGCTCTGTGATAATTGGGAGCCAGAGTGTATCTTCAGTGTTGCTTGGTTTTCTTAACCTCTATATCCCCGTTGGAATAGTTAGTATCCAGATTTCCACTTTAATTACCTCTTTTCTTCATAGTGTAGCCTAGGGAAACTGAGGTATATGACCCAAGTCGAAACTGTCTGATGCTCCTTCTTTTGATGTTTGAATGTTTGAGATCCTGAAAAGTGAATGTCGGGGATTTTTTTTTTTCTCCTTGATTCTCTTTCCACATAATACATAAATATATGCATAAACTAAGAAATAACCTTTAAAATGTTGAAAACTTACTTTGTGTGAGGCATTGATCTAGAAGATAGGCAAGTAAATTCTATAGTCTAATGTTGGTGTTGGGGTAAGTGTGTGTACCACAGCAGTATTTCTCCACTATGGTGGTATTAAAGAATTATTTGAGGTACTGATTAAAAATGTAGACTCCTTGGCCTCATACTGACCTATGAAAACAGACTTTCTGGGTTGGAGTCAAGATTCTGAATTTGTAACAACCTGCACAGGTGTTTACAAACACATTGATGTTTTAGAACCACTGCAATTTATTCAGTGGTTAAGGGTCTGAGTTCTATTGTCAGTTCCATATAGTAGGTCCTATTGGAGGTTGTTTTTTTTTTTTTTTTCTCTGCAATGATACCAGGTTCCTCTCATCTCATGATCCCTGCATCCTTGGGTGGGGGGTAGAGTTTTCTGCTTTTAGCTGGTGGATGGGGAGACAGATAATGGAGAATACAGAAGTGATATTTGTCACTTCTCTTGTGCTATTAGCAAGACCTAGTCTCATGGCCATACCTGAAGATATAGGAGTCTGGGAAATGTAGTTATTGTCTGAGTAGCCTTTTTTCTTTCTTTTTGAAGCAACAACTATACACTGTGGAAGTAGGAGCCCAATTGTTTGGTGAATTGTTCATTGTCAACACAGTAGTCATTTACCTGTTAGAGCCTTAAACTTTTTAGCTGTAAAACAAGATAAATATTAAATGTCCTGAATGATTACTGCAATAATCAAATGATATAACACGTAAAACTCATTGTAATACTTTGCCAGACAATTGCACTTTATTATTCCTGATATGTCAAAATAGATGCCATGCATATCTTTATTAAACAATCATTTTGTATATAACTAGTTACTAGTCACATATTTCCAGTGTGACCTGAATACTCTTTCCATAAATTTTGCCATATCACAGTATGACAGCACATAGATTCTTTTGACAAGGCACTTACATTTAGAAGAAAGATGCACAGAAAGTCTTAAAGACTTGAATGTCATCAGTATGAAAGCAAAAAAGAAAAAAAAAAAAGCCATATGAAATTTATAAGAATTAAATTAAGGAATTTTAGACAATAGACTCATTTTTGACCTTAAGAAACCTACAGGTTATTCATGATACACAAAATAATCATTGTGCTTTCCTGAAGATACTTAATAGGGTGAAGTTTTCTTTTTTATGACCTCATTGAAAATAAGGGGCCTAGTCTACTGCAATTAATGAAAATTTTCCTTCCAGGTGTGGAACATCTGGACTAAACTAAGAGAAGACAGTTATTCCAAGACGTTCCTTACCGTTCTCCTCTGGGATCCATAATATTGGGCCATAATAAGATACTGGAATTGACAGCAGTTCATATTTATTTACTGAGTGAATGATCAGAACCACTGTATCAAACTAGGTGCCTCATAGATTGCTATACCATATAGGCACAGAACAAGCCTCAAACTCCTTACAAAAAGCCTCTTTTGACTAGAAAACATACATTGAAGTAATAATACACAAAGTTGGAAAATTCAATACAAGAACATTCATTGATTGATTTTGCATACCTGGCAGCCAACGTTAGAAATTTTGGACAGTGGGTACCTATTAACAAAAACAAAAACGAAAATCAAAATAATAATTGACATTCATTGAGTACCTTCTATTTTCTAGGTTATATGTATGTATATATAGGCCATGATTGTCAGTGGTTTGGCAGTTATGTAATGATGTAGTCTTCCTCCATGATGTGATCAGCCAATCATTTGTAAGGGGAGTTTCCTCAGTGATAGGGCCTGCTTCCAATACGTACATGGATGTTCTGGCAAAGTTCGCTTGTTTGCTCTGGATCCTGCATCCAGCTTGTCGTCATCTGACCTCTGGTTCTTGAGATTTGAGCCAGCATCCTGCTGTATTATCTGCCAATCTTGGATTTTTCAGTCCCTGCAGCTACGTGAGTCAGGAGAAGTCTCCAGCATGACACCTGACACATGGACTTGGGACTTGTGAGCCACTACAACCATATGAGCCATTTCCTTCAGGTAAATCTCTCTTTGTCTCTCTCTCTCTATGTATATACACACTTCACTAGTTTTGCTTCTCTAGAGAAACCAGCCTAAGACAGGGGCATTGGTGGTTCAGTGGTAGAATTCCCATCTTCAGTGCTGGAGACCAAGGCTCAAGTCATACCCACTGTACCTCAAGCACAGCGACCACCCATTTGTCAGTGGAGGCTTGTGTGTTGCTATGATGCTGAACAGGATTCAGAGGAACTTCCAGGCTAAGACAGACTAGGAAGAAAAGTCTGGTGATCTACATCTGAAAATCACCCAGTGAAAACCCTATGAATCACAATGGTAGAATCTGCAACTGATCATACAGATGGCAAAGGACCAGGCAGAGTTTTGTTCCATTGTGCAAATGGGGTTACCATGAGTCAGGGGCCAACTAGATGGCAGCCAACAACAACAACATTTATGTTGTTGTTACTGTTGGGTGCCATCAAGTCAGTTCTGATTCAAAGTGACCCTATGTACAACAGAATGAAACACTGCCTGGTGCTGTGCCATCCTCACAATCATTGTTATGCTTGAGCCCATTGTTGCAGCCGCTGTCAATCCATCTCTTTGAGGGTCTTCCTCTTTTTCGCTGTCCCCCTACTTTGACAAGCATGATGTCCTTCCCCAGGGACTGATCCCTCCTGATAATATCTCAAAGTATGTGAGCTGAAGTCTCGCCATCCTTGCTTCTAAGGAGCATTCTGAATGTTTGTTTGTTCTATTGGCAGTTCACATTATATTCAATATTCTTCACCGACACCATAATTCAAAGTCGTCAATTTTTCTTGGGTCTTCCTTATTCATTGTCCAGCTTTCACATGCATACAACACGATTGAAAACACCACGGCTTGGGTCAGGTGCACCTTAGTCTTCAAGGAGACATCTTTGCTTTTTAACACTTTAAAGAGGTCTTTTGCAGCACATTTCCCCAAACGCAAAGTGTCGTTTGATTTCTTGACTACTGCTTCCATGGGTGTTGTTTGTGGATCCCAGTAAAATGAAATCCTTGAAAACTTCAATCTTTTCTCTGTTTATCATGATTTGCTTATTGCTCCAGTTGTGAGGATTTTTCTCTTATGTTAAGGTATAATCCATACTGAAGGCCATAGTCTTTGATCCTCATCAGTAAGTGTTTCAGGTCCACTTCGCTTTCAGCTACCAAGTTTGTGTCATCTGCATAATGCAGGTTGTAAACGAGTCTTCTTCTAATCCTTAGGCCCCAAACAGTTAGTTGTATGAGGTAGTTGCTTGCCTTGGGGGGTCAGGTTTCCCAGAGCAGACTCTGAGGTGAGGATTTGCGTTCAAGCAATGCATGAAGGGTATACTCCCAGCAGAAGCCAGTGAGAAAGTGAGGGAAGCAGGACAAGAGAAGGGAAGCAAGACAAGAGAAGGGAAGAAGCCAAGCAAGAAGCAATTTCAGGTGAAGTCCCAGCCCTTGCCTGATCATTCAATGAACTCTGGAGGATAAATTACAGCTTGGACTTTGTCCCTTTTAAGGTAAAAGTGCTGGGCTTTCATATTCTTGCCACCACTGTCAGTCATAAGGGTTACCCTGGAGGAAGAAACAAAAAAACCCAAGCCCGTTGTTGTAGAGTCGATTCCGACTTGTAGCAACCCTAAAGGACAGAGTAGAACTGCCGCATAGGGTTTCTGAGGAGCACCTGGTGGATTTGAACTGCAAAAAAAAAAAAAAAAAAAAATTTTTTTTTTTGTACTTTAGATGAAGGTTTACAGAACAAACCAGTTTCTCATCAAACAGTTAGTACACACTCCGTTCTATGACATTGGTTAACAACCCCATGACATGTCAACCCTGGCCTCCCTATTACAAGATTTCTTGTTCCCTCTTGCCTTCCAGTCCCTGCCCCAGGGCTCGTGTGCCCCCTCAGTCCTGTTTTGTTCCATGGGTCTGTTCAACTTTTGGCTGAAGGGTGAACCTCAGGAGTGGCCTCATTACTGAGCTGAAAATGTGTCTGGGGGCCATACTCTCAGGGATTCTCCAGTCTCTGTCAGTCCAGCAGGTTTGGTCTGTCTTTATTTTTTTTTTTTGATAATTTTTATTGTGCTTTAAGTGAAAGTTTACAAATCAAGTCAGTCTCTCACATATAAATTTATATACACCTTACTACATACTCTCACTAACTCTCCCCCTAATGAGTCAGCCCACTCCTTCCTTCCAGTCTCTCCTTTCGTGACCATTTTGCCAGTTTCTAACCCCCTCTACCCTCCCATCTCCCCTCTAGACAGGAGATGCCAACATAGTCTCAAGTGTCCACCTGATCCAATTAGCTCACTTCTCATCAGCATCTCTCTCCAATCCATGTCCAGTCCAATCCATGTCTGATGAGTTGGCTTCAGGAATGGTTCCTGTCCTGGGCCAACGGAAGGTTTGGGGACCATGACCGCCAGGATTCTTCTAGTCTCAGTCAGACCATTAAGTCTGGTTTTTTTTATGAGAATTTGGGGTCTGCATCCCACTGCTCTCCTGCTCCCTCAGGGGTTCTCTGTTGTGCTCCCTGTCAGGGCAGTCATCGGTTGTGGCTGGGCACCATCTAGTTCTTCTGGTCTCAGGATGATGTAAGTCTCTAGTTCATGTGGCCCTTTCTGTCTCTTGGGCTCATAATTATCTTGTGACCTTGGTGCTCTTCATTCTCCTTTGATCCAGGTGGGTTGAGACCAATTGATGCATCTTAGATGGCCACTTGTTAGCATTTAAGACCCCAGACGCCATACTTCAAAGTGGGAAGCAGAATGTTTCCTTAATAGAATTTATTTTGCCAATTGACTTAGATGTCCCCTTAAGCCATAGTCCCTAAACCCCTGCCCTTGCTCCACTGACCTTCGAAGCATTCAGTTTATTCAGGAAACTTCTTTGCTTTTGATCCAGTCCAGTTGAGCTGACCTTCCCTGTATTGAGTGTTGTCCTTCCCTTCACCTAAAGTAGTTCTTATCTACTATCTAATCAGTAAATAACACTCTCCCACCCTTCCTCCCTCCCCCCTCTCGTAACCATAAAAGAATGGGTTCTTCTCAGGTTAAACTATTTCTCAAGACCTTATAATAGTGGTCTTACACAATATTTATCCTTTTGCAACTGACTAATTTCACTCAGCATAATGCCTTCCAGGTTCCTCCATGTTATGAAATATTTCACAGACTCGTCACTGTTCTTTATTGATGTGTAGTATTCCATTGTGTGAATATACCATAATTTATTTATCCATTCATCCATTGATGGACACCTTGGTTGCTTCCAGCTTTTTGCTATTGTAAACAGTGCTGCAATAAACATGGGTATGCATATATCTGTTCATGTAAAGGCTCTTATTTCTCTAGGATATGTTCCAAGGAGTGGGATTTCTGGGTTGTATGGTAGTTTTATTTCTAACTTTTTAAGAAAATGCCACATAGATTTCCAAAGTAGTTTTACATTCCCACCAGCAGTGTATAAGAGTTCCAATCTCTCCACGGCCTCTCCAACATTTATTCTTTTGTGTTTTTCGGATTAATGACAGCCTCATTGGAGTGAGATGGAATCACATCGCAGCTTTAATTTGCATTTCTGTAATGGCTACTGAGCGAGAGCATTTTCTCATGTATTTGTTAACTGCCTGAAAATCTTCTTTAGTGAAGTGTGTGTTCGAATTCTTTGCCCAATTTTTAATTGGGTTGTTTGTCTTTTTGTGGTTGAGTTTTAACAGAATCATATAGATTTTAGAGATCAGGCGCTGGTCGGAGATGTCATAGCTGAAAATTTTTTCCCAATCTGTAGATGGTCTTTTTACTCTTTTGGTGAAGTCTTTAGATGAGCATAGGTGTTTGATTTTTAGGCGCTCCTGGTTATCTGGTTTCTCTTTATCATTTTTAGTAATGTTTTGTATTCTGTTTATGCCCTGTATTAGGGCTCCTAACGTTGTCCCTATTTTTTCTTCCATGATTTCTATTGTTTTAATCTTTATGTTTAGGTCTTTGATCCACTTGGAGTTAGTTTTTGTGCATGGTGTGAGGTATGGGTCCTGTTTCATTTTTTTGCAAATGGATATCCAGTTATGCCAGGACCATTTGTTAAAAAGACTATCTTTTCCCCAATTAACTGACACTGGGCCTTTGTCAAATATCAGCTGCTCATATGTGGATGGATTTATATCTAGGTTCTCAATTCTGTTCCATTGGTCTATGTGCCTGTTGTTGTACCAGTACCAGGCTGCTTTGACTACTGTGGCTGTATAATATGTTCTAAAATCACTTTCTTCTTCTTTTTCAGTAATGCTTTTCTTATCCGGGGCTTCTTTCCTTCCATATGAAGTTGGTGATTTGTTTCTCCATCACATTAAAAAATGTCGATAGAATTTGGATCGGAAGTGCATTTTATATATAGTTGGCTTTTGGTAGAATAGACATTTTTACTATGTTAAGTCTTCCTATCCATGAGCAAGGTATGTTTTTCCACTTATGTAGGTCCCTTTTACTTTCTTGCACTAGTACTTTGTAGTTTTCTTTGTATAGGTCTTTTATATCTTTGGTAAGATTTATTCCTAGGTATTTTATCTTCTTGGGGTTAGTGTGAATGGTATTGATTTGGTGATTTCCTCTTTGATGTTCTTTTTGTTGATGTAGAGGAATCCAAGTGATTTTTGTATGTTTATCTTGTAACCTGAAACTCTGTCAAACTCTTCTATTAGTTTCAGTAGTTTTCTGGAGGATTCCTTAGGGTTTTCTGTGATAAGATCATGTCATCTGCAAATAGAAATAATTTTACTTCTTTCTTGCCAATCCGGATGCCCTGCCCTTTATTTCTTTGTCTAGCCTAATTGCTCTGGCTAGGACCTCTAGCACAATGTTGAATAAGAGCGGCGATAGAGGGCATCCTTGTGTGGTTCCTGTTCTCGAGGGAAATGCTTTCAGATTCTCTCCATTTAGAATGATGTTGGGTGTTGGTTTTGTATAGATGCCCTTTATTATGTTGAGGAATTTTCCTTCAATTCCTATTTTGCTGAGAGTTTTTATCATGAATGGGTGTTGGGCTTTGTCAAATGCCTTTTCTGCATCAATTGATAAGATCATGTGATTCTTGTCTTTTGTTTTATTTATATGGTGGATTACATTAGTGGATTTTCTAATATTGAACCAAACTTGCATACCTGGTATAAATCCCACTTGGTCATAGTGGATTATTTTTTTGATATGTTGTTGAATTCTATTGGCTAGAATTTTGCTGAGGATTTTTGCATCTATGTTCATGAGGGATACAGGTCTGTAATTTTCTTTTTTTGTGGTATCTTTACCTGGTTTTGGTATCAGGGATATGCTGGCTTCATAGAATGAGTTAGGTGGTATTCCATCATTTTCCATGCTTTGACATACCGTTAGTACTAGTGGTGTTAACTCTTCTCTGAAAGTTTGGTAGAACTCTGCAGTGAGGCCACCCGGGCCAGGGCTTTTTTTTGTTGGAAATTTTTTGATTACCTTTTCAATCTCTTTTTTTTTGTTATGGGTCAATTTAGTTGTTCTACTTCTGTTGTGTTAGTTTAGGTAGGTAGTGTTTTTCTAGGAATTCATCCATTTCTTCTAGATTTGCAAATTTGTTAGAGTACAATTTTTCGTAATAATCTGATATGATTCTTTTAATTTCAGTTGGGTCTGTTGTGATATGGCCCATCTCATTTCTTATTTGGGTTATTTGTTTCCTTTCTTGTATTTGTTTAGTCAGCCTGGCCAATAGTTTATCAATTTTTTAAATTTTTTCAAAGAACCAGCTTTTGGCTTTGCTAATTCTTTCAATTGTTTTTCTGTTCTCTGATTCATTTAGTTCACTCTAATTTTTATTATTTCTTTTCTTCTGGTGCCTGATGGATTCTTTTGTTGCTCACTTTCTATTTGTTCAAGTTGTAGGGATAGTTCTCTGATTTTGGCTCTGTATGTGTTCATTTATCAGTATCAATTGACCTCTGAGCACTGCTTTTGCTGTGTCCCAGAGGTTTTGATAGGAAGTGTTTTCATTCTCGTTGCATTCTATGAATTTCTTTATTCCCTCCTTAATGACTTCTATAACCCAGTCTTTTTTGAACAGGGTATTGTTCAGTTTCCAAATTTTTGATTTCTTTTCTCTGATTTTTCTGTTAGATTTCTACTTTTATGGCCTTGTGGTCTGAGAAGATGCTTTGTAATATTTCGATGTTTTGGATTCTGCAAAGGTTTGTTTTATGACCTAATATGTGATCTATTCTAGGGAATGTTCAATGTGCACTAGAAAAAAAATGTATACTTTCAGCTGTTGGATGGAGTGTTCTGTGTAAGTCTATGAGGTCAAGTTGGTTGATTGTAGCAATTAGATCTTCCGTGTCTCTATTGAGCTTCTTACTGGAAGTCCTATCCTTCTCTGAAAGTGGCATGTTGAAGTATCCTACTATAATTGTGGAGTTGTCTATCTCACTTTTCAATTCTGTTAAAGTTTGTTTTATCTTGCAGCCCTGTCATTGGATGCATAAATATTTAATATGGTTATAGCTTCCTGGTAATTTGTCCCTTTAATCGTTATGTAGTGTCCTTCTTTAACCTTTGTGATGGATTTAACTTTAAAGTCTCTTTTGTCAGAAATTAATAATGCCACTCCTGCTCTTTTTTGCTTGTTGTTTGCTTGATATATTTTTTTCCATCCTTTGAGTTTTAGTTTGTTTGTGTCTCTAAGTCTAAGGTGTGTCTCTTGTAGGCAGCATATAGACGGATCGTGTTTCTTTATTCAGTCTGAGACCCTCTGTCTCTTTATTGGTGCATTTAGTCCATTTATATTCAGCGTAATTATAGATAACTCTGAGTTTAGTGCTGTCATTTTGATGCCTTTTTGTGTGTGTTGTTGACAATTTCATTTTTCCACTTACTTTTTTGTGCTGAGAAGTTTTTCTCTGTAAATTGTGTGTTCCTCATTTTCATAGTAGTTGACTTTATGTTTGCTGAGTCGTTATGTTTTTCTTGGTTTTTATTTTGAATTATGGAATTGTTAGACCTTTTTGTGGTTACCTTTTTAATATCTACCCCTATTTTTCTAAGTAAAAACCTAACTTGTGTCATCCTATATTGCCTTGTTTTCCTCTCCATATGGAAGATCTATGCCTCCTGTATTTAGTCCCTCTTTTTGATTATTGTAATCTTTTACGTAATGACTTCAATGATTCCCTGTTTTGAGCATTTTCTTTCTTTTTCAAATTAATCTTATTTTGTTTTTATGATTTCCCTATTTGAGTTGATATCAGGATGTTCTGTTCTGTGGCCTTGTGTTGTGTTGGTATCTGATATTATTGATTTTCTGACCAAACAATTTCCTTTAGTAATTCTTGTAGCTTTGGTTTGGGTTTTGCAAATTCTCTAAGCTTGTGTTTATCTGTAAATGTTTTAATTTCACGTTCATATTTGAGAGAGAGTTTTGCTGGACATATGATCCTTGGCTGGCAGTTTTTCTCCTTCAGTGCTGTATATATGTCATCCCATTGCCTTCTTGCCTGCATGGTTTCTGCTGAGTAGTCTGAACTTATTGATTCTCCTTTGTAGCTGACTTTTCTTTTATCCCTGGCTGGTTTTAAAGCTTTCTCTTTATCTTTGGTTTTGGCAAGTTTGATGATAATATGCCTTGGTGATTTTCTTTTTGGATCAGTCTTATATGGGTTTCGATGCACATCTTGGATAGATGTCCTTTTGTCTCTCATGATGCCAGGGAAGTTTTCTGCCAACAGATCTTCAACTATTCTCTCTGTATTTTCTGTTATCCCTCCCTGTTCTGGAACTCTAATCACACGCAAGTTATTCTTCTTGATAGAGTCCCACGTGATTCTTAAGGTTTCTTCATTTTTTTTTTAATTCTTTTATTTGGGTTTTCTTCAGCTATATTGGTGTCAATTGCCTTATCCTCCAGCTCCCCCACTCTGCATTCCAATTCCTCGATTATGCCCCTTTGACTTCCTATTGAGTTGTCTAATTCTGTAATTTTACTGTTAATCTTTTGGATTTCTGAATGCTGTCTCTCTATGGATTCTTGCAGCTTATTAATTTTTCCACTATGTTCTTGAATAATCTTTTTGATTTCTTCAACTGCTTTATCAGTGAGTTCCTTGGCTTTTTCTCTAGATTGCCTTATTTCATTTCCGAGGTCATCCCTGATGTCTTGAAGCATTCTGTATATTAGTTTTTTATATTCTGCATCTGGCAATTCCAGGATTGTATCTTCATTTGGGAAAGATTTTGATTCTTTAATTTGGGGATTTGTAGAAGCAATCATGGTCTGCTTCTTTATGTGATTTGATATCAACTGCTGTCTCTGAGCCATCTATAAGATATTGTAATCATTTATTTTATATTTGCTCACTGAGCCTTATCTTGTTTTGTTTTTCTTTCAATATACCCAGATGGGCTACTAGATTGCGCTGTCTTGATTGTTGTAGCCTTTGAATCACTTATGTCCCATTACCAGCTGGTTTGGGCTGTTACCAGTTATATAAGGCTAAGAGTCCATTCACTATTCTTGAATAGAATCAGCTTAGGGGTTCTGATTTTGGGTCACCAAGTGTGTGGTGTAGACTGTTACCTATTAACTTAGAGGAGTCATGGTGATACTTGTGTGCACCAGATTCTAGTAGCAGCAGGGGGTCATGCTCCAAAGAGGGCAGGATGCTGACAGCCTTCCCCCACGTGCCAGTGAGGTAGGTGTGTCTCTATTCCTAAAGTACTTTGGTGGGTGGGCTCTGCAGCTGTACCTTAGGCACCCAATGCTTGTTCCTATAAAGATTGTTAGGCGTCAGTATCCTCAGACCCCTTTGGCAGGTGGCTGGGTGGTTTGGGTGGAGCTTCAGCCCTCAGTTCCCCACTGTGCCTCAGTGAGGGCTCTGTTTAATAGGTAGAGATATCAGACCTGGAAAACTTGTCTTTCCAGTGCTTCCCTAAAACAATTACAGTCAGATCTCTATCAGAATTGCCTTTGCATTATAATAGCCACCTTGTTCCCTGTAGGGATGAAAGCCAAAGACTGTGGATCTCATATGCTTGGCTGGAGCTGGTTCTGTATTTTTATTCCAGTTTAGGGAAGTCAGGGAAGGATTTTTCGTCCTTGGGTTGTTAGTAGCTGCTTCTCTCCAGCCAGGAGAATGGGTTAGAGAAAAAAAAAAAAAAAAAAACCTGCAGAGCACCTCACTCCCAGGCCCAGGAAATTCCAATGTTAACGAAGCCACCTGAAGCGGGGAGGGGAGGGATCAGATAGATAGGAGAGAGTTTCACCCAGCAATGTAGAGAAAGTTACTTATCTTGCTTGGTGATGACTGTTTTATCTGAGATTCCCGAAGGGCATGTAGCCTGTGTGCGCTGGCTGGGTTGAGATTGCCCCCGAGGGTCAGGCCTGTGTCCCGTGCTTGTGCCGTCTCAGAAGCCATGGTCAGCTCCTCTGCTCCTAGTCCAAAGCCCAGTGCCAAGGTTTCCTGGCTGGGATATTGCACTCCTGGCTGCAAAACCAGTCATTGCTTCCCAGTGATTTCTCCTCCTGTTAGCAGCGTCTTTGTGCTGCCTGCGTGCGCTGGCTTGGTTTCCCCTGAGGTTACTTCAGAGGGCTAGGGCTGTGTCCTGTGCTTGCGCTGTCTCAGGAGGCTGTGCTCAGGTTCTTTGCGCTTAGTCCAAAGCCCGGTGGCAAGGTTTTCTGACTGGGACGCTGGATCCAGGCTCTGAAAACAGTCACTGCTTCCCCATGTTTGCTCTTTCTCTTGTCAGCCACCTTAGTGTGCAGCCTGCTTGCGCTGGCTGGCTGAGTCTCTACCGAGGTTACCCCAGGGGGTTAAGGGTTAGGGCTGTGCTCTGTGCTTGCCCCCTCTCAGTAAGCCGCAATCAGCCCCACCACTCAGCACCAGGGAACTGTGAGTTCTCAAGGCTGTGGAGCAGGACGTGGGTTCCAGAAGTGGTTGCTGCTTCAGGGCACAGCTTTTTGCTCCCCTGTCACTCAGGCAACTCTTTAGATCTGTGTCTGATGGTCAGGGTTCGTCGACTGTCATGTATGTGATTGATTCGCTTGTTTTTCTGAGTCTTTGTTGCAAGAGAGATCTGAGGTAGCTTCTACCTAGTCAGCCATCTTGGCCCCGCCTCTGGTCTTTCTTTTTGAGTTAGAATTTTGTTCTACATTTTTCTCCAGCTCTGTCCAGGACCCTCTATTTTGATCTCTGTGAGAGCAGCCAGTGGTGGTAGCCAGACATCATCCCACTGTACTGGACTCAGCCTGGTGGGGGCCATGGTAGATGTGGTCCATTAGTCCTTTGCAATAACCTTTCCCTTGTATCTTTAGTTTTTTCATTCTTCCTTGCTCCCAAAGGGGTGAGACCAGTGGAGTATCCTAGATATGATCTGCCAACCTTTTGGTTAGTAGCCGTAGCACTTAACCACTATGCCACCAGGGTTTCTCACGGAAGAGAGGAGAGGATGTAAATTCCAGGAACTTCCAGCTCTCTGCCCAGGCAGGCAAAATAGCTCCAGTGTCCCAAGGGCAATCTTTGAAGAGAGTTACAGATGCAGACCATGTGAAGCCAAAAGTATGGGAGCTGGGGAAGGGAGACCTATGAAAAAGTCCTGAAGGAATCTGGGCAGAGCATCAACAGGGTTTGCTTCATTACCTTCATGTAACAGATAAGGTAATAGAAGCCAGAGAAGTGCAATGACTTTCCCTCAATGGCATGATTACTAAATGGAACAGCCCAAAACAAGCCCAGGTCTGTGAAACTAGAGCCTGTGCTTTGGAAACTTGTGGCATATAGGGGATGAATGTGACAGGTGAAATGTGGCAGAGATGAGCAGGTTACAGTGGGTTGGGCTTATACTGATGGCTGGGACAGCATTAAGATTTCCATCCCTTTTCCCCCCAGAAGTCTGGTATGGCATGGTAAGGACTTGAATTAAAGCAGACATGAGAATGGAGGGGTAGGCTTAGGTAGGTCTTAAAAAAAAAAAAAAAAATTCATGCTGTGCTATTTATATAAAACCTTTTCATACGTAAATATCCAGGCTGATATTTTTAATTCACAGAGCACAACATTTTGTGTAGGGCCTTGCCAGCAGGTGCCTCTTGTCCTTAAAGTCCACCTCAGAGCCTGAAGAAAGAAGTTCCTAAGAAAGTATTGGTCTTGAGGTGTGAAAATACTTATTGAGATGTTACTAAACAGCCAGGCAGTTGTGGTAATTTCCATACAGTGACTGCTTTAGCCGCCATGATTGACAATTGCCCCAGCCACTTTATAGGGCAAAGTGCATCCTGGACAGTGAGTGTTTGAAATGACTCTCTCCTTTTCTCACCTTTCAGCCCTCTCTGCTCCTGGGAATGAGTGGGGGATTGGAAGCAGAGGGACCTTAGCTGAGCTTCTCCAGGAATTTGAGGAATAGCACGTACCAGTCCTCCAGCAGCCTCCAGATTGAAGGCGACTTCTTGCGAATCGGCAGTGTGGGCAGCTGAAGAGCATGCGAATATTGTGCATTTGTAAATATTTGAGCACATCTGCTTAGCTCCCTCCCAAAAAACCACTGGGAAAAACCTCCTCGCATTGTGCCCTGCAATTCTGTTACCCTGCCGTAATTGTCAAGTCTGTTGAGTGTTTTTCTCACACACACTAAAATTAAACATTGCTCTCCTCATTCATGATTAATTCAGCTGCAGTGCTGCACTGTGTCACACTGCGTTTTTTAAAGTGATTGTTAAATTCTACCTCATAATCAGAGCAGTTTTAATTAACTTTTTGTCAGTTAATCTTTTTGGCTCATATATTTTCCATATCTACTGTGTATATGGTGCCTCTCTGTTGAGGGGTTTGCAGCCCCTCGGTATGAATGCTGAAGCCCTATGAGGGCCAATGGGTGTGCCATGTGCTGGTGAGTGCTCTGTTCTGCTTTCCTGGGCCTTGATAGTTAGGCCATTTGCATTAAATAGCTCTTCCACAATGAGTTCATTTACATGCTGCAAAGTTCGGGCTTTCTTTTCTCTTTCTCCTAGAATGTTTTCTGTCTCTAGGAGAGAGGTGGCACATAATAGAAGTGAAAAAGGTAGGCAGATAAGGCAAGATTGAGGAGACCCAACTAGAATGTAGTACAAACTCCTCGCAATGGGTAGACCATGTTAATAGTCAAACAAAAAACACATTGCCATTAATTCCGACTCATACTAACCCTATACAGGACAGAGTAGAACCATCCCATGTGGTTCCCAAGGAGCGGCTAGTAGGTCTGAACTGCAGATCTTCTGGCAGGCAGCCAAGCTCTTAACCACTATGCCACCACGGTTTCCATGTTAATAACATCCCTGGTTATTTCTTGTCTGCAGGACCAGGGCTTAATCAGCATACTTATTTCAGTGTCTCTGACTTTGGCAATTGTCTTAGTCATCTAGTGCTGCTATAACAGAAATACCACAAGTGGATGATTTTAATAAAGAAAAATTTATTCTCTCGCAGCCTAGTAGGGTACAAGTCCAAATTCAGGGCGTCTGCTTCAGGGGAAGTCTTTCTCTCTGTTGGCTCTGGAGGAAGGTCCTTCTTGACAATCTTCTCATGGACTAGGAGTTTCTCTGCTCAGAACCTCAGGTCCAAAGGACTCTCTCTGCTCCTGGTGCCCCTTTCTTGGTGGTTTGAGGTCCCCCATCACTCTGCTGTCTTCTCTTTTATATCTCAAAAGGGATTGCCTCAAAATTGAGTCCTGCCTCACTAACACAACTGCCACCCATCCCCCCGCATTAGTATCGTAGAGGCAGGATTTATAACATATAGGAAAATCATACAGTACTGGGATTCATGGCCCAGTCAAATTAGTACACACATTTTTGGGGGGACATAATTCAATCCATGACAGCAATGTAACCAAAGTCACATTTTCACATATTTGAACGTTTTTTATTTACATAATTTGTCCATCAACTGTACATACCCTGTCAACTTATAGATCTCTTCCCCCATCTCTTTTATCCCTCAAAAAAATTTTAACATATGCATAACAAAGAAAATCCAACTCTTATTAAATTTTATATGACCATGTTGTTTCCTTTCTAGCAAGGCGCCTGTGTTTAACAATACTTGTTTTCTGGCTTTTCTAGAAGTTTAAAAGATGTACACATCTGTGTAACAGTGCTATTACCCCTGATGCTTGTAGCAAAATGGCCACTTTTGGATATTTACATGATATACTTTTAATGATATCTCAACAATTTTCCAGTGCTAAAAAGCATAAGATTGAGGAAGTAGAAACTGATAATTCCCTATTTTAGTATTAGATGTTAAACAGCTAAGAGGTTAAATAAACACATCAGATGCTCAAATTTCTGGTTAAGTTATTTAAACAGTGTGACCAGATTGAAAAGATGGAATATACTCACTCTAGGAACACTTGTGCTGAGGTATCCCTTTATTGAATTTTTTGATACACCCTGTTCTGCTTCAGATAAAAATCATACCAAAGAAGTACTACTAAAAAAGCATATTTTGTATTACGTGTTTTAACCTCAGAAAAATTAAAAATGTGTGGAATTTGGAATCTGAGTTCAAATTTCCATCTCATTATTTACAAGCTGTGTGGACAGGTAAGTAGCTCATCTGCTCTACCTCACACTTGCCTCATCTGTAAAATGGGGAATAATATTTCCAACCTCATAGTACTTTTCTCATGATTAAAATGATTTTAATATACTTGCCACAGTGTAAGCTCTGAATAAAATAGCTATGGTGATGATGATGATGATGATATTTTGTACTTTACTCTTTGGGTGATATCAAAACTTTTATATCACTCTACACATATAGTATAGTGGGCTTAAGTACTCTTCCTCACATTTATCATTACTTTCATGGCTCTCTGTCTCTGGAAGGAAGCTTCTTCCTATGATCTGAAGGACTAGCTTGTGTCTTCCATATCCCTAACACAATGTCTTGTGCCCTGTGAATGCTAAATTGTTGTTATTGGATGCCATTGAGTTGGTTTCCACTCATAGTGGCCCTATGTACAACAGAACAAAACACTGTCTAGCCTTGTGCCATCCTCACAATTGTTGCTATGTTTGAGCCTATTGTTGCAGCCACTGTGTCAATCCATGTCCATTGAGCGTCTTCCTCTTTTTTGCTGACCCTCTACTTTATCAAGCATAATGCCCTTCTCCAGGTACTGGTCCCACCTGATAAAATGTCGAAAATGCATGAGGTGAAGTTGTGCCATCCTGCCTTCTAAGGAGCATTCTGGCTATAGTTCTTCCAAGACAAATTTGTTCTTTCTTCTGGCAGTCCATGGTATAGTCAATATTCTTCACCACCACTGTAATTCAAAGGCATCTATTCTTCACTGGTCTTCTTTATTCATTGTCCAGCTTTTGCATGCATGTGAGGTGACTGAAAATACCATGGCTTGGGTCAGGCATACTTTAGTCCTCAAGGTGACATCTCTGCTTTTTAACACTTTAAAGAGGTCTTTTGCAGCAGATTGCTCACTGCAGTACATCGTTTGATTTCTTGACTGCTGCTTCCATGGGCATTGGTTGTGAATTCTGGTAAAATGAGATCCTTGACAGCATCAGTCTATTCTCCATTTATCATGATGTTACTTATTGGTCCATTTGTGAGGATTTTTGTTTTCTTTATGTTGAGGTATAATCCATGAAAGCTGTAGTCTTTGCTCTTCATTAGTGAGTGCTTCAAGTTCTCTTCGCTTTCAGCAAACATATGTAGATATGTCATCTACATATCCCAGGCTGTTAATAAGCCTGCCTCTGTTCCTGATACCGTGTTCTTCTTCATATAGTCTAGCTTCTGTGATTATTTGCTCAGCATACAGATTGAATAGTTTGGTGAATGGATACAAATGTCGTGAATGCTCAATGCCAAACCAACCAAACCGAGTGCCCTCAAGTCTATTCTGACTCATAGCAATACTACAGGACAGAGTAGAACTGTCCTATAGGGTTTCCAAGGCTATAAATCTTTAGGGAAGCAGACTCCCATGTATTTCTCCTGCGGGATGCTCAATGACGCTCAATAGATATTGCTAAATTGCAATTGTATCCTAATTTTTGTTCTTTTGTACATTCAACAAAATTCAGTAAATCATACTGCTGAAAAATAAATAAAGCATAGTTCCTGTCCGCAAAGCATTCACAGTTGAGTGAGAAATCATCTATGGAGATAGACAAATAGAAAACCGTGGATGAGTGCAATTGTTCTGCTTCCTGGAGTTGGAAAAATCTATGCCTAGAAGGCAACATGTATCGGTCTTGACTAAGCACGAGTTTTTCTCAAATTGAGCCTGAGGGAAAGTTACTCAAGATAAATGGAATAGAGTAGGCAAAGGGGAAGAATCATGAAATAGGGTAGGTTCAGGAAGTGGTGAGAAGTTCCATGTGGTTGGATTCTGGACCACAGGAAGGTCAATGACAGAGATTTGTGGCAAATATCACACTCTTGGCCTTTCACCTCATTCCTATCACCTCATGCTGAAAATCGACAAAGTTCTTTGACTTCAGCAGTTGTTACAATGCCAAGTATGGTGGAGAGAAAAACACACACCAGGATCAAAAGCTCTTGGTGAATGCCTCAGATGAGTAAGAGATAGTGAGGATAAAAAAGAGGTGAATTTAAAGAATGAGGTGTAATGGAGACAGGCTATGGAGCAGTCTGAAGATAACTTTGTCATTTGTTTATACATAAAAAATTATATTTCCCTAATTAATCCTTTTGTATGTGTGTATATGGAAATGAACTCTTAATTTGGCTCCCAACATGGTTGAGAAGTTTAGCTCCCTATTTGTGCTTTCCCAGAGTTCTCTTATTTGTTCCTTTATTGATGAACAAAGCAGAATGGCTCTAATAAAATTTTCATTTGGAAGCTAAGTATATGGGAGTATAGAAGTCACAGCAAAGTGTCCAAATTTACCTTATTTTTGAAATGTTGTGAATATGCTGTTTGGAATTATTCATCATTGGTATTCATTTCTCCACATAGGAGTATTTTACGATTCCACTTTCCTAGTTTGTGAGTACTAAAGTAAAATGGAGGAGCCTTGGTGCTACAGTGGTTAAGTGCTCAGCTGCTAACTGAAAGATGAACAATTTGAACTCACCAGCCACTCTGCAGGAGAAAGATGTGGCAGTCTGCTTTTGTAAAGATTACAGCCTTGGAAACTCTATGGGGACAGTTCTACTCTGTCCTATAGGCTAGCTGTGGGATGGAATTAACTTGATGGCAATGGGTTTAGTTTTTTGTTTTTATGTAAAATGTACTGACATAACAACTCTATTAATACACAATTCCCTCGATCTATATACACCTTAATGTATAATAATTTCTGAATTTATAATATAAAAAATATATTAAAAAGGACTGCATAAAATCAAACAGTCATTAAATCAATACTCAGGGATATTTTAATTTCCAGAAATTCCCCATGGTCAGAAGAGCGTTTATTTCTTACTGCTAGAGGTAGGAAAAGTATCTTAAAGACTTCCTTTTCACAATCTTAATTTCAAACAAAATTAGCTGTTGCATAATACAAAATCAAATTATTTTGGAGTTGAATGTTTAACTAAAAATAAATGAACAGTAAATTTTAGGATATGGAATAGTTGCATGGTACAAATGGTTAAATGCTCAACTAATATGAAAGGTTGGCAGTTCAAACCCACCCAATGGTGCCTCAGGAAACAGGTCTCAGACGTCTGCTTTCAAAAGGGTACAGTCTTAAAAACTCCATGGGACAGTTCTACTTTGCACACATGGGGGTGCCATGAATCAGAATCAATTCAACGTCAACTAACAACAACAAATTTTACACAGCTAAATTTATAAAGTATTTTGGCATGAACAGTCTTCATATTTCAGATAATATAAACTAAAGACAAACAGATAAAAATGAAACTTGGTATTTATTTTTCGTTGTATGCAAGCATTTATATTGAGCCCATTTTACATCTATTCTTCAATATTAGGCCTTTATGACCTGTCTTAATTTTAATTTTTCTTTTTAGCTTATTAAACAAATTATTTTAATTATAATTTGAGAAAATAAATAAAATTTTTATAGCTTTGTGGAGGACCCCAGGTCATGAACATATGTGATTTGTCCCCAAACACAATAAAATTCTAAAATACTAAGAAGGAATCTCCAAAGACTTCCTTTTAGAATTCAAAGCCCAGGATGTCTAAATGTACTTTGTAAGGGTATTTCCAAACTAATATCAAATAGCAAATCTTTAATTAGTGTGCAAAAATTAAAATTTACGCACAAAGAATTAAACTGAAATTGGAAGTTCTCATAATCCAAACCAAAAGGAAGCTGAGAAATTAAATTTTACAGCCTCTTTTGTTTCACAATGTGTAATGACTTTCGTTTTTCATTGTTATTCCATTTAGCATAGTTTTTGAAGTGAAGTTTACAAACAATTCTGAAAACATAAAAGTCAGGAAGTCAATCTATTGAAAGGACTGTTGTTTCTGTTAGTTGCCGTCTAGTTGATTCTGACTCATGTGACCCCATGTGTGCAGAGTAGAACTGCTCTATAGAGTTTTCAAGGAGGGACCAGTCCGTGGAGAAGGACATAATACTTGGTAAAGTACAGGGTCAGAGAAAAAAAGGAAGACCCTCAATGAGGTGAATTGACATGGTGACTGCAACAATGGGTTCAAAAATAGCAGTGATTGTGAGGATGGCACAGGACCGGGCAGTGTTTTGTTCTGTCGTACATAGGATCTCTACGAGTCGGAACTGATCTGACAGCACCTAACAACAGCAACAGCAACGTAGGATTTTCAAGGCTATGACCTTTTGGAAGCAGATCACCAGGCCTATCTTCTGAAGCATCCTTGGTGGTTTGGAACCACCAACCTTTTGGCTAGTAGTAGAGTGCTAAATGGTGTGTGCCACCCAGTGACTCCCATATGGAAAGAACTACCAGGTTAAAACTAGACAATGAGTTTTTTCCTCATTGTCTAGTTTTAACCTGGTAGTCTTTTATATATACATATTTTTCTACCCTTACATTAAAAAATTTTATAGCTAAGAGATCCCAATTTAGAATCTGGGGCCTTATACATTTAAAGGGAGTGAGCTTTGACCAATAAATAGCACTTTTAATATGCCTTAAGCTTTAAAATCCAACCTCCATTTCCCCTATATGTGGACCCGTATAACAATTGAAAAGATGCCAGATTTCCAAAAAAACCCTTTTTTAGTATTGATTAAAAAAGTGTCAGCCAAGATTAGAACAAACAGACAACAAAATAAAGCAGCTATTGTAAGGGTAGAAATGGATTTCAGAACCAACACTAAATAAATAAATACGATGTTGTGCTTCCTCAGCCTGCATGCCACTGAAGATACAGTTTGCAGAATTTTTATTGGCACCCTGCCAGGCTTATTTTCATTTATCTGCCTCAAAGCACCATTTCAAAAAGTGCAAAAGCATGTTGTTGATAAAGTAGATTGTTTATAGCTGAATTGAAAATTTTAGAACAACACGTATTGTAACATGGTGGGGGAGGACAGCCCAGGAACACTGCAGCTGCAGCTTTTTGAAGCCTATGTCGACATCCCTGCGAGAAGCAGGAAGATGTGTTATTTTGCCCTACAGAATTTAATAAGCAAATCTTTATAAACTGTATTAAGTGACAAGTATTACCAAAAGCCATAAAGTCCACGGAGTCTTTATTTACTGAAACGCTTTCCCAGCACATTGTTCCCATATTGCAGTCTCCTTTATAGGGTTGTGTTTTGCGATGTACTCAGCTACTCCAGAGTGATTTCAGTGATAGTAAATCCTGGGCCTATGAGTTCCCATGTGTACCATAGTAATTTTAATACTTCTGCAGTTAAGTACTTTCGGGTATAAATTTCAGCACCAACTTTAGTTGCTTCATTGTTTTTTTTTTTCCCCCCTTGTGGCTGTTTTTGCAAAAGCACAGCCAGTAACTATGGAAGTAAGAGGAATCTTTAAACAAATGACAATGAGAAGAGAGATGGTACTCGTTTCCTTTATTTGTAAGGTTAAATTCATAGATGACAAAGTTTAGGCATTCCATTCTATGAGCAACTGTTTTTAAAACATTTCAGAAAAAATTTTCTTATGAAAATAATAACTTTCCTAAACTGGGTTCTCCAGACCACTGGGGTTCCTAGAGATGTTGCTTGGTATTACTGAGAGGAAATAAAAAGCATTGTCTGGTCAAATGTATTTAAAAAGAAATGCTAGGTTAAACAACATTCGATTTTTCAAGTATAGGACCTTTTAGTGTTTTACATGATACATAGAATGGTAATTCCAAAACAATGTGTTATCTCTCAAGATTTTTGACCAATTTTTTCTTAGTAAACCTATTGAGCGCCTATGGGGCACCAGTACGCTCCATAACACAGTACAGGAAACGATGATTTATAGAGATGTGATACATTTGATGGAGTCTTGCTGACTCAGTGGTTAAGAGGTCAGCTGCTAACCAAGAGGTTGGCAGTTTGAATCCATCGGCTGCTCCTTGGGACCCCTATAGGACAGTTCTATTCTGTCCTATAGGGTTGCTATGGGTCAGAATTGAATCAATGGCAAGGGGTCACGGGTTGATACATTTAATATCCTGGGATTTAAGCAAAACTTTTGCATCTAAAATCTGAGCATTTCGGGGAGGTCAGTGTCATAGCACTGGACATTTTGTAGAACCTTACTAAAGATTTGCTGAATAAATTAAAGAATTCTTGAGTAAAGGTTATATAGCTAAAATTAGCACCTGACAAACTGGTAGCATTAATCTGTGGATGAATCCACTGGTTTTATATCAATTTTAAAGATCACTTTGAGTTACTTTCTTGTCTCAATTGCCTGTTGGAAATCTGGTTCTTTCACATTCGTCAGTAATTTCCTTTTCAAAATTTTCTTAAATCTTCTGTTAGAATTTTTCTTAGAAGTAGCTCTCAGAATTAGGTTTTAGTTATTAGAATATCTCATTCTCACTGATGTTCATTCTTACTACAATACGAATTTACAAGTTCACAATCCCTTGTCTTCTGAGATCTTTTATCTGTTCAATTATGTGATATCATCATCATTTATTCAAATATTTTATTTTCTATGTACAATTCCACCACTCAGTTGTCATTTTGTTGTACTGTGGTAGCTCGTATGTTGCTGTGATGCTTGAAGCAATGCCATTTGGTATTTCAAATTCCAGTATGGTCACCCATGGTGGACAGATTTAAGTAGAATTTCCAGTCCAAGACAGAATAAGAAGAAGGACTTGAAGAAGTAATCCATGTCTTAAAAAATTGGCCAGTGAAAACCTTATGAATAGCAGCAGAACATTGTCTAATATAGTCATGAAAGACGAGCCCATCAGGTTGGAAGGCACTCAAAAGACAGCTGGAAAAGAGCTGCCTTCTCCACTAGAGTCAACCTTAATGACTGGATGGAGTAAAGCTTTTGGGTCCTTCATTTGCTGATGTGGTATGACTAAATATGAGAAGAAACAGCTGCAAACATCCATTAATAATGAGAACGTGGAACATACAAAGTATGAACCTAGGAAAATTGAAAGTCGTCAAAAATGAAATGGAACACATAAATATCAATATCCTAGGCATTAGTGGGCTGAAATGGACAGGTTTTGACCATTTTGAATCAGACAGTCTTACAGTCTTTATGCTGAGAATGACAAATCGAAGAGGAATGACAATCCATTCATCATTAAAAAGAACAATTCAAGATCTATCCTGAAGCACAATGCTATCAGTAATAGGATAATACCCATACTCCTACAAGGAGACTAGTTAATTTGACTGTTATTCAAATTTAATCACCTCCTAGTAATGCCAAAGATGAAGAAAATTAAGAATTTTGGCAACTTCAGCAGGCTGGGATTGACTAAACATGCAATCAAGATGCATTGAAAATTACTGGTGATTGGAATGTGAAAGTAGGAAACAGAGAAGAAGGATCCATAGTTTGAAAATATGGCCTTGGTGATAGAAATGATGCTGGAGATTGCATGATAGAATTTTGCAAGGCCAAGAACTTATTCATTGCGAGTATCTTTTTTCAACAACATAAATGATGACTATACACAAGGACCTGGCCAGGTGGAATACCTGGTGGCATAGTAGTTAAGAGTTTGGCTGCAAACCAAAAGGTCAGCAGTTCGAATCCACCAGCTGCTTCTGGGAAAACAACTCTACGGAACAGTTCTACTCTGTCCCATAGGGTTGCTATGAGTCGAAATCGACTCGATAAGAACAGGTGCATACACACGGACCTTGCCAGGCGGAAAATATAGGAATTAAATCGACAATATCTTTGGAAAGAGGCAATTGTTGTTAGGTGCTGTGAAGTTGCTTCCAACTCATAGTAAACCTATGTACAACTGAATGAAACACAGCCCAGTCCTGCGCCATCCTCCAAATCATTGTTATGCTTGAGCCCATTGTTGCGGCTGCTGTCTTTCCATCTCATTGACAGTCTTCCTCTTTTTTGATTACCCTCAACTTTACCAAGCATTATGTCCTTTTCCAGGGACTGATCCCTCCTGATAACATGTCCAAAGTATATGAGACGAAGTCTTGCCATCCTTGCTTCTAAGACTCATTCTGGCTATACTTCTTCCAAGACAGATTTGTTCGTTCATTTGACAGTCCATGGTATATTCAATATTCTTTGCCAACACCGTACTTCAAAGGCATCAATTCTTTGCTCTTCCTTATTCATTGTCCAGCTTTTGCATGACTATGAGGCGATCGAAAACACCATGGCTTGGCTCAGGTGCACCTTAGTCCTTAAAGTGACATCTTTGGTTTTTAAAACTTTAAAGATATCTTTTCCAGCAGATTTGCCCAATGCAATGTGCTGTTTGGTTTTTTGACTGCTGTGTCCATGGGCATTTGGCATTTGTTGAAACATCTCAGTTGGTATTCTGTCAGTTCCTAAAGTCTTGTTATTTGCCAACGTCTTCAGTGAAGCTTGGACTTCTTCCTTCAGCACCACTGGTTCTTGGTCATATGCTATCTCCTGAAATGATTGAATGTTGACTAATTATTTTTGGTACAGTGGCTTTGTGTATTCCTTCCATGTTCTTTTGATGATTCCTGCATCATTCAGTATTTTGCCCAAAGAATCATTCAATATTGCAACTTTAAGGCCTGAATTTTCTCTGCAGGTCCTTAAGCCTGAGAAATGCCAAGCGTGTTCTTCCCCTTTGGTTTTCTAACTCCAGGTCTTTGCACATGTCATTATAATACTTTGTCTTCTCGAGCCACCCTTTGAAATCTTTTGTTCAGATCTTTTACTTCATCATTTCTTCCATTCACTTTAGCAACTAAAAAGCAAGTTTTAGAGTCTCTTCTGAAATCCATTTGGGTTTTTTCCAGTAGCAAAACTATTGTTTTTTTTTTTTTTTAATTTTCTTTTTCTTGTGCTTTAAGTGAAAGTTTACAGTTTAAGTTAGTTTTTCATACAATAACTTATACACATATTATTACTTGACCCTAGTTTCTTTCCCTATAATGTGACAGCACACTCCTCCTTTCCCTTGTGCATTCATCCAGCTCCTGTCCCTTTTTGCCTTCTTATCTTGCCTCCAGACAGGAGCTGCCCCTTTAATCTCATGTATCTACTTGAGCTAAGAAGTACTCTTCACGAGTATTATTTTTTCTCTTATAGTCCAGTCTAATCTTTGTCTGAAGAGTTGGCTTGGGGAATGGTTTCAGTTCTGGACTAACAGAGAGTCCGTGGGCCATGTCCTCCGGGGTCTTTCCAATCTCAGGCCATTAAGTCTGGTCTTTTTTACCAGAATTTGAGTTTTGCATACCCCTTTTCTCCTGCTCTGTCAGGAACTCTCTGTTGTGTTCCCTGTCAAGGCAGTCGTTGCTGGTAGCTGGGCACCATCTAGTTCTTCTGGTCTCAGGCTGATGGAGTCTCTGGTTTATGTGTCCCTTTCTGTTTCTTGGGCTCATATTTTCCTTGTGTCTTTGGTGTTCTTCATTCTCCTTTGCTCCAGGTGGGTTGGGACAAATTGATGCATCTTAGATGTCCACTTGCTAACTTTTAAGACCCCAGATGGCACTCACCAAAGTGGGATGCAGAACATTTTCTTAATAAACTTTGTTGTGCCAATTGACCTGGAAGCTCCCTGAAACCATGGTCCCCAGACCCCTGTCCCAGCTACTCTGTCCCTTGAAGTGTTTCATTGTATTCAGGAAACTTCTCAGGTTTTGATTTAGTCCAGTTATGCTGACTTCCCCTGTATTGTGTATTGTCCTGCCCTTCACCTGAGATAATTCTTGTCTACTATCTAGTTAGTGAGTACACCTCTCCGTCCCTTCCCCCACCTCATAACCATCAAAGAATGTTTTCTTCTGTGTTTAAAGATTTTCTTGAGTTCTTATGATCATGGTTTCATACAATATTTGTGCTTTTGTGACTGACTAATTTCACTCAGCGTAATGCCTTCCAGATTCATCCATGTTATCTCTCACGGATTCATCATCGTTCTTTACTGTTGCCTAGTATTCCACTGTGTGAATATATCATAATTTGTTTATCCATTCATCTGTTGATGGGCACCTTAGTTGTTTCCATCTTCTTGCTATTGTGAACAGTGCTGCAATGAACACGGGGGTGCATATATCTGTTCATGTGAGGGCTCTTATTTCTCTAGGATATATTTCAAGGAGTGGGATTGCTAAATCGTATGGTACTTCTATTTCTAGCTTTTTAAGGAAGCACCAAATTGATTTCCAAAGCCGTTGTACCATTTCATATTCCCACCAGCACTGTGTAAGTGTTCCAGTCTCTCTACAACCTCTCCAACATTTATTATTTTGTGTTTTTTGGCTTAATGCTAGCCTTATTTGGGTGAGATGGTATCTCATTGTAGTTTTGATTTGCATTGCTCTAATGGCTAATGATTGTGAGCATTTCCTCAAATATCTGGTAGCCATCTGAATGTCTTCTTTGGTGAAGTGTCTGTTCATATGTTTTGCCCATTTTTTAATTGGGCTGTCTTTTTGCTGTTGAGGTTTTGCAGTATCTTGCAGATTTTAGAGATTAGATACTGATCAGATTTGTTGTAGCCAAAATTTTTTTACCAGTCTGTAGGTTGTCTTTTTACTCTTTTGGTGAAGTCTTTGGATGAGCATAAGTGTTTGATTTTTCAGAGCTCCCAGTTGTCTGGTTTCTCTTCTGATGTTTGTGCATTGTTAGTAATGTTTTGTATTCTGTTTATGCCATGTATTAGGGCTCCTACCATTGTCCCTATTTTTTCTTCTATGATCTTTATTGTTCTGGATTTTATATTTAGGTCTTTGATCCATTTTGAGTTAGTTTTTGTGCATGGCTTGAGAAATGGGTCTTGCTTAATTTTTTTGTGGATGGATATCCATTTTTGCCAGCACCATCTGTTAAAGAGACTTTCTTTTCCCCAACTAATGGACTTTGGGTCTTTGTCAAATATCAGCTGCTCGTAGGTGGATGAATTTATGTGAAGTATTCCATCTTTTTCTATGCTCTGCCGTGCCTTAATAGTAGTGGTGTTAACTCTTCTCTGAAAGATTGGTAGAATTCTCCAGTGAAACTGTCAAGGCCTGGGCTTTTTTGTGTTGGGAGTTTTTAAATTACCTTTTCAATCTCTTCTTTTGCTATAAATTTATTTAGTTGTTCTGTTTGTGTTAGTTTATGTATGTAGTGTTTTTGTGTTAGTTTATGTATGTAGTGTGTTTGTGTTAGTTTATGTATGTAGTGTGTTTCTAGAAATACATCCATTTTCTCTAGGTTTTCAGATTTGAGTACAATTTTTCATAGTAATCTGTTATGATTCTTTTCATTTCAGTTGGGTCTGCTGTGATATCATCCATTGGATTTCTTATTCAGATTATTTGCTTCCTCTCCTGTTTTTCTTTTGTCAGTTTGGCCAATGGTTTATTGATTCTGTTGTTCTTTCCAAAGAACCAGCTTTTGATCTTGTTGACTCTTTCAATTGTTTTTGTATTCTCTATTTAATTCTTCTCTAATTTTTATTATTTGCTTTCTTCTGGTGCCCGGGGCTCCTTTTGCTGCTCTCTATTTGCTTGAGTTGTAGCGTTAATATTTTCATTTTGGCCTTTTCTTCTTTTTGGATGTGTGCATTTATTGACATAAATTGACCTCAACACTGCTTTTGCTGTGTCCCAAAGGTTCCGATAGGATGTGTTTTCATTCTCATTTGATTCTATGATCTTCTTTATTCCATCCTTAATTTCTTCTACAACCCAGTAGTTTTTGAGCAAGGTGTTGTTCATTTTCCATGTGTTTGATTTTTTTTTTTCCTTGCTTTTTCTGTTATTGATTTCTACTTTTATGGCTTTATGGTCAGAACAGTGTAATATTTCGATGTTTTGGATTCTGTTAAGGCTTGCTTTATAGCCTAATATGTGGTCTATTCTGGAGAATGTTCCATGTGTGTTGGAAAAGAAAGCATACTTGGCTGCTGTTGGATGGAGGGTTCTGAATATGTCTATGAGGTCAAGTTGGCTGATTGTTACATTTAGATCTTCCATGTCTTTATTGATCTTTTTCCTGGATGTTCTGTTCTTCACTGAAGGTGGTGTGTTAGAGTCTCCTACTGTTATTTTGGAGCTGTCTATCTCTCTTTTCAATGGTGTTAGAGTTTGTTTCATGGTTTTTGAAGCACCGTCATTGGGTGCATAAATATTTATTCTGGTTATGCCTTCCTAGTATAAAATTGACCCTTTAATCATTATACAGTGTCCTTCTTTATCCTTTGTGGTGGATTTAACTGAAAAGTCTCTTTTGTCAGAGATTAATATTGCAACTCCTCCTCTTTTTTGACTGTTGTTTGCTTGATATGTTTTTTCCATCCTTTGAGTTTTGTTTGTGGCTTTAAGTCTAAGGCTTGTCTCTTGTAGGCATCATATAGATGGATCATGTTTTTTTAATCCATTCTGCTAGTCTCTGTCTCTTTTTTGGTGCATTTAGTCGGTTTACATTCAGCGTAATTATTGGTAGGTATGAATTTAGTGCTGTCATTTTGATGTCTTTATTTTGTGTGTTGTTGACAGTTTCTTTGTTCCACTTAATTTTCTGTGCTGAGTCCTTTGTATCATAACATCACTATGAATTGGAATCGACTTGATGGCAGTGGGTTTGGTTTGAGTCATTTATCTTTATGTATTTTCTTTTCATATTTTTCATTGTTGCTGATTTTGTATTTGCCTAATCTTTATGTTTCTGTAATTTTTTTTATTTTGTTGTGTAGGATTGTTAGTTTCCTTTGTGGCTACCTAAATATTTACCCCTATTTTTCCAAGTTTAAACCAATCTTTTTTTCTTTATATCACCTTGACTTCCTCTCCATATGAAAGATCTATGACTATATTTTTTAGTCCCTCCTTTGTTTTAATATTGTCATCTTTTACATACTGGCATCTCTGTTACCTTATTTTCAGTGATTTAGCTTTGATTTATTTTTGTGACTTTCCTATCTGAGTTTATATCTGGATGCTCTGTCCTGTGTTCTGGTCTTGGGTTGTTATCTGATGTTATTTATTTTCTAACTGGAGGACTCCCTTTAGTATTTCTAATATTTTGGTTTGTTTTTTGCAAATTCTCTTAACTTCTGTTTATCTGGAAATGCCTTAATTTTGCCACCATATTTGAAAGACAGTTTTGCTGGATATATAACTCTTGGCTCACAATTTTTTCCTTTAAGGCTTTATATATATCTTCCCATTGCCTTCTTTCCTGCATAGTTTCTGCTGAGTAGTCCAAGTTTAGACTTATTGAATCTCCTTTGTAGATGATTTTTCACTTATCTCTAAGCCACTCTTAAAATTCTCTGTTTATCTTTGGTTCCAACAAGTTTGATTATAATGTGTCTTAGTGACTTCCTTTTGGAATCTACCTCGTGTGGGGTTCGATGACCATCTTGGGTAGCTATCTTCTCATCTTTCATGATATCATGGAGATTTTCTGCCAACAATTCTTCAACAATTCTCTGTGTATTTTTTGTTATGTCCCCCTGTTCAGGTACTCCAATCACTTGTAGGTTATTCCTCTTGTTAGAATCCCATGCAATTCTTAAGGTTTCTTAATTTTTTAAAGTTCTTTCATCTGATTTTTCCTCAAATAAGTTGGTGTCAAATGCTTTATCTTCAATCTCACTAATTCTGACTTCCATTGCCTCAATTCTGCTCCTATGACTTTCAGTTGAATTGTCTAATTCTGAAATTTTATTGTTAATCTTCTGGGTTTCTGTTTGTTGTCTCTCTGTGGATTCTTGCAGCCTGTTAAATTTGTCATTATGGTCTTGTATAACCTTTATAAGTTCTTCTGTTGCATTGTCTGTGTGTTCCTTGGCTTGTTCTGCATTTTGCCTGATCTCCTTCCTGATCTCTTGAAAGTTCTTTATATTAATCTTTCCTGTCCTAACTCCAGTAATTCCAGAAAGTCCTCTTCCTCTGAAAGATTTCTTTACTCTTTGTTTTGAGAGCTTGCTGAAGCCATCATGGTCTGCCTCTTTATGTGATTTCATATTGATTGCTGTCTCTGAGCCATCAATAAGTTATTATATTTATTTTATGTTTGCTTACTGTGTCCTAGTTCCTTGTTTGTTTGTGGTTTTTTCGTTTGTTTGTTTTGATATGCCCAAATAGGCTGGTTATGTGAGCTATTTTGATTATTGGTGCCTTTGAAGCACTAATGTCCTGTCACCAGGTGGCTAAATCTGTTACTAGGTACGTGAGCCCAGGAGTCCTTTTGCTTTTCTTTTATGGATTCAGCTCAAGTATCCAGATAGTCATTCACAAAGTTTGTGGTGCAGGCTCTCACCTACAATCCTAGATGGGCAAGGGTGATTGGAGTAGGCACAAGTATCTGGCTGCAGTAGGGGATCATGTGCTGAGCAAGGCAGGCGGTTGATGGCTGCCCCTGAGTGTCTGGGAAGAAAGCATGTTCCTGTTCCCTAGAGTGTATAGGTGGGTGGATTTTGCAACTGGGCTGTGGATACCCAATGCTGTTGGCTGTAATACTGAGAGGTACCACTTATTCTTGGACCCCTGTTGCAGGTGGTTAGGTGGCATGAGTGGAGCGACCAATCCTCAGGCCCCTGATGTGGGTAGGTGAGGACCCTGTTTACTGGGCAAAGTGGTGCCAAATGTCACAAACCTACCATTCTACCATATAACTGATAGAGTGAAGTTAGGCTTCAGGTATATACCCTGTTGTACTGTGCCAATGAGGGCCTACGGTGTTGAATTTGGCCCACATAAGTCTATGCAGGAGTGAAAGACATTCAGAGTCTGTGGCCCTCTTATGCCTGTGCCTAGGCAAAGGAGCTGTACCTGTCCTGAGTTTCCGGCTCAGGGGAGCTGGCAGGTTATTTTTTCCTGTTTGTTCATTTGTTCCCTCTCCCAGGGTAGGAGAATGGCTCACCGTGTATGATGAGCCCTACTTCTGGCCCAGAGGAAGCAGCTATCAGCAATCACTGAAGTCAGCCCAGGACCCGGTGCAGAGCAGGGAGGGAGCAGGGAAAGAGGTTTTTCCCAAATGTGGTTTTTTTGGTCCATGTGGTAGGTTAGATGCATGTGCTTATGTTTTGCCAATTGAGCGCTGCTTCTAGCTGATTCTGGAGGGTTGAGCAGACACTCCGCTGCTCAGTCTCTCCTGATGTGGAAAACAATTCTTGAACGCCACTGCTTGCCTTACCATGCTCATCTACCAATCCAGCCTGCAGGGTGCCAGTTTCCACCAGGTCAGGTCTGGCAGCTCCTTGAGGCTTCTGAACTGTCTTTCCCACCCTGTGAAACTCAGTCTGATTCCTCAACTTTGCTTTTGATATTCAGGGCTCCTAGACTGTCATATATAACTGATTCACTTGTTTTTTGGGGGGATCTTTGTTATAAGAGGGACCACTGGAAGAGACTGACTACTCTGCCTTCTTGGCCCTGCCTCTTTCTTTTTTCCCTGTCTTTTTAATGGTCTTTTGCTTTCTTCATGTATGATGTCCTTGATGTCATTCCATAACTTGTCTGGTCTTCCATCATTAGCATTCAAGGCTTCAAATGTATTGTTGAGATAGTCTTGAAATTCAGGTAGGATATACTCAAGGTGTACCTTGGCTCTCATGGACTTATTCTAATTTTCTCCAGCTTCAACTAGAACTTTCACAGTCAGCCCCTGCTCTTGTTCTGACTGATGATGTTTAGTTTTTCCATTTTTTTTCTCCATACCCAATAGATGTAGTCAGTTTGATTCCTGTGTATTCTACCTGGTGGAGCCTATGTGTATAGTCACTGTTTATGTTGTTGAAGAAGGTATTTGCAATGAATAAGTTGTTGGTCTTACAAAATTCTATCATGCCATTTCTGGCATTGTTTCTATCACAAAAGCCTTATTTATTAACTACTGATCCTTCTTTGTTTCCAACTTTTGCATTCTAATCACCAGTAACTATCAATGCATCTTGATTGCATATTTGATCAATTTCAGACTGCAGAAGTTGGTAAAAATCTTCAATTTTTTCATCTTTGGCGTTAGTGGTCAGTGTGTAAATTTAAATAATAATTGTATTAATTGGTCTTCCTTGCAGTGTATGGATATTATCGTATCACTGACAATGTTGTACTTCAAAAGGGAACTTGAAATGTTCTTTTTGATGGTGAATGAAGCACCATTTTTTTTTTCAACTTGTCATTCCTGGCAGGATAGACCATATGATTGTCTGATTCAAAATGGCTGATACTGGTCCATTTCAGCTCATTAAGGCCTAGTGGGCTCACTTTGCCAACACATATACTAAAAATGGAATGTTACAGAGAAGACTAGCATGGCCCCTGTGCAAGGATGACATGCAAATTTATAAAGTGTTCCATTTTTCTTTTTTTGGGAAACCCTGGTGGTGCAGTTGTTAAGAGCTACAGCTGCTAACCAAAAGATTGGGGGTTCAAATTCACCAAGCACCCTTTGGAAACTCTATGGGACAGTTCTCCTCTGCTGTATAGTGTAGATATGAGTTAGAATTGACTCAATGACAATGGATTTTTAAGGCCTAGGATATTGATCTTTATGCATTCCATTTCATTTTTTGGTGACATCCAATTTTCCTAGATTCATATTCCTACATTTCACAGTCTGATTATTCATGAAGGTTTGTAGCTCGCTCTTCTCATTTTGAGTCATGCCACATCATCAAATGAAGGTCTTAAAAGCTTGACTCCATGTATGTCATTAAGATTGACTTTGGTTTTAGGAGGCAGGTCTTCCCAGTCATATTTTGAGTGTCTTCCAAACTGAGGGGCTCATCTTCTGGCAATATATCAAACAATGTACTGCTACTATTCATAAGGTTTTCACTGGCCAATTTTTTCAAAAGTAGACTGCCAGGTTCTTCTTCCTAGCCTCTCAGGCTGGATGCTGTGCTGAAACCCATCCACAATGGATGACACTGCTGGCATTTGACATTTTGGTAGAATAGCTTCCAACATCATAGTAACATGCGAGCCACCACAGTAGGGACAAACTGACAGAAGTGTTATTGGAATGCAAAAGTAGGAAACAGAGAAGAAGAAGGATCAGTAGTTGGAAATATTGCCTTTGTGTTAGAAATGATGCTGGAGATTGCATGACAGAATTTTGCGATGTCAAGAAATTATTCATTGCAAATACATTTTTCAACAACATAAATGGCAAGTATACTTGTGGACCTTGTGAGATGGAATATACAGGAATCAAATAAGTTACATCTGAGGAAAGAGACAAAGGAGAAGCTCAATATCATCAGTCACAGCAAGAGCAGGGGCTGACAGTAGAACAGACCATCAATTGGTCATATGCAAGTTCAGGTTGAAGCTGAAGATTATTAGAATAAGTTCACAAGGGCCAAAGTGCTACCTCGAGAATAGCCCACCTGGCTTTAGAGTTCATCTCAAGGATAGATTTGATGAAGTGAACGCTAATGACTGAAGACCAGACGAGTTGTGGGATGACACCAAGAACATCATATATGAAAAAGCAAAAGGTCACTAAAAAGACAGAAAAGAAAGATTAAAACAGATGGCAGAAGAGACTCTGAACCTTGCTCTTGAACATAGGTCAACTGAAGTGAATGGATGGAATGATGAAGTAAAAGAGCTGAAGAGAAGATTTCAATGTGTGGCTTGAGAAGACAAAATAAAATATTATAACAAAATGTGCAAAGATCTGGGATCAGAGAACTGAAAAGGAAGAGCACGCTTGGCATTTCTTAAGCTGAAAGAGCTGAAGAAAAAATTCATACCTCAAGTTGCAATATTGAATGATTCTACAAGCAAAATACTGAACAACACAGGAAGCAGCAAAAGAAGTTGGGAGAAATAAACAAAGTCGCTGTACCAAAAAGAATTGTTCGACATTCAACCATTTTAGAAGGCAGCATATGATCGAGATTGATGATATTGAAGGAAGAAGTCCAAGCTGCACTGAAGGCATTGGTGAAAAACAAAGTTCCCAGAATTAATAGAACACCTATTGAACTATTTCAACAAACTGATGCAGTGCTGGTGATGTTCACTCATCTTATGCCAAGAAATTTGGAAGACAGATACCTGGCCAACTGAATGGAAGAGATTCATATTTATGGCCATTCCAAAGAAAAGTGACCCAACAGAACGTGAAAATTATCAAACAATATACCATTCAAGGAAAATTTAGCTGAAGATCATTCAAAAGCAGTTGCAGCAGTATATCGGTAGGGAACTGCCAGGTATTCAAGCAAATTCCAAAGAGGACATGGAATGAGGGATATCATTGCCGACATCAGATGGATCCTGACTGAAAGGAGAGAATACCAGAAGGATGTTTACCTGTGTTTTACTGACTATGCAAAGCATTCAACTGTGTGGATTTTAACAAGTTATGTACACATTTGGAAGAATGCGAATTCCAGAACACTTAATTTTGCTCATGCGGAACCTGTACATAGACCAAGTGGCAATTGTTTGAACAGAGCAAGGGGATCCTGCATGGTTTAAAATTAGAAAAGTTGTGCTTCAGGGGTGTATCCTTTTATCATATTTATTCAGTTTGTATTCTGAGCAAATAATCTGAAAAACTGGACTGTAGGAAAGAGATCAGGATTGGAGGGAGACTCATTAACAACCTGCATTGTGCAATGACACAATCTTGATTGCTGAAAGCCAAGATGACTTGAAGCACTTACTGACAAAGTTTAAAGACTACATTATAGCCTTCAGTATGCATTATGCTGTAACATAAAGAAAACAAAAATTCTCACAACTGGCCCAAAACAACCTCATGATAAATGAAGAAAATATTGAAATTGTCAAAGATTTCATTTTACTTGGATCCATAATCAATGCCAGTGGAAGCAACAGTCAAGAAATCAAAGGATGTGTTGCATTGGGCAAATCTGTGCAAAAATCTCTTTAAAGTGTTAAAAAGGGGAGCCCTGATGGTGCAGTGCTTAAGGCCTACAGTCAGCTACGGGTGCTAACCAAAAGATCGGCAGTTCAAATCTTCCAGCCACTCCTTGGAAATCCTATGGGGCAATTCTACTCTGTCCTATTGGGTAGCTATGAGTTGGAATTGACTCAATGGTGACGAGTTTGGTTTTGGAAGTAAACATGTCACTTTGAGGACTAAGGTGTGTTGACCCAAGCCATGTTATTTTCAACAGCCTCATGCATGCGAAAGTCAAACAATGAGTAAGGAAGACCAACGAAGAATTGATGCCTTCGAATTATGTTGTTGGCAAAGATTATTGAATAAACCGTGGACTGCCAGAAAAATGAATAAATCTGTCTTAGAGGAAGTACAACTAGAATCCTCCTTAAAAACGAAGATGGTGGGGCTTTGTCTCAAGTACTTTGGATATGCTATCAGGAGGGACCAGACTCTGGAGAAGGACATCATGCTTGGTAAAGTTGAAGGTCAGTGAAAAAGGGGAAAACCCTAAAGGAGATGAATTTACACAGTGGCTCCAATGATGAGTTCAAACACAGTAATGACTGTGAGGATGGTCTACGACTGGGCAGTGTTTCCTCCTGTTGTATATAGGGTCACTATGAGTTATAACCAACTTAATGACACACACAGACAGCAACATATGTTATTATTTTCTCCTGAGTCTTCTGTTACCTGTTGTTGACAATTTTATTTCTATTCTCCATAATGTATAATTTTACTTTAAAATTATTCTTTTTATTCCTTTTCAGTGCCTTTCAATTTTTACCTGAGTTTTCAGTACAATAATTTGTGCTTTTAGTATATTGTATTTTAATTATTCTGAATTGAGTTCCCAGATGAAGTATGGAATTCTCAGTTGAATTTTAATTTCAGACAACCAATGAATGACTTCTTAGTATAAGTATGCCTCACTTTACCACTTCATTTGGGACATACTTGTAAAAATTATTCATTGAATAAATAAAATAAAAATAATTTATTTGAAGTTAAAATTTAACTGGAAATCCTCAATTTTTATCTGCTAAATCTGGCAACCTTAATTCTGACTTTTATTTGCTCTGTTTCTACAACCTTAATGGTAGTTACTTCTTTTTTACTTCCATGATCAGTTTATTTATTTGTAGAAGCCCCTTTTTCTTAGTGGCAATGATATTTTTTGATTAAAGAAGGAACAGATATAAATTATTATTATCAACTCTTAAGAAAAGCTTTAATAGAGATTCCAATGTGTTGAAAATAGAATGGACAATATCTTGAATCAATTAGGCTACTCAGAAATACAGCAAATTGATTAGCAGACTTTTCAGGAACATCATCTCAATTATGTAGGGTAATGCTAACTGGTATTAGAAATGGATCCCCAAATGTATAAATGCTCAAATACGACAGAATTTTATTTCTTGTTAACATGACAATTCTTATTCAGTAAAAAGTTTAGTAGTTTGAAGAGCCGTGTTTAGGCTTATTCCACACCTAAATGTGAGCTTCACCCTGGTTAACTTCATCCTTATCAGTCAAGAAAGGAGAAAAGCATGGGAGAGCATACATGGAAAGTGGATGAAGCCTAAAAATGATACACATCACAGCCTCTCACATCCATTGGTTGGAATTCAGTCACGTGACCAAGCCTACTGCAAAGGACTCTGCAAAATGTCATCCAGCTCTGCCCCCCAAAAAAGGAGAAGATAGATTTTCATGAGTAGCAAGAATTTGCTTCCACACAGACATTGCTTAAATGAGGCATGGTTATGCTAAAGGAGTGTGGAAACAACCACAGGGATAATGGTTGAAGTGTATTTTATTTTCCTGAAATTCATACAAATTGGATATTTTATTTTACAATTATTTGTTGGTTTGATTAAATGTAACAGGTGCCTCCAGGAAAAAAATAAAATAAAACATTTTGACATTACCATTGACATTTCCCAAGATCCAAGGAATGAACAGATTATACTCCTTACTCTAATATTTAACAGATTAAGTACTTGGATGGATGTTCAGGGTGGTCTGGGAATGACAAGGTGGCTTTTTGTGGAGTACGGGTAAACCATTAAGCAGAGCAGAGTGAGGAAGCCTGCCAAGGTATGTGAGTACCTCTTAAGCAGATGAATCAGAAACTTCTGTTTGCAGAGCTGTCAACATAGTCCCTCTCCTAAATACAAATTGCTTTGCAAACAAGATATTAAGATCTTTAAAATAAGTGTTTCTTTTGTCATATATGAGTATTTATAAACATAGAAGAGAAATCTCTACACGCAAAATATTTAGAGTTAGATGTTGTTGTAGGTAATTAGTGAGAAAGCCTGTATGTTTTCTCATCCACCTGCTGGTAGAAGCAGATGGTAGCTTATTTCTGCCCATGTGACCTACAGATTCTTCAGGTTTACCAAAATACTATGATTATGGTAATAGCATTGTTTCCTTCCCAGGTATGGTTAGCACTCATGTCTACAAATAGTTTGCTTCCCTCCCTTGCCTCACCACCTTTTGGAGAAGAAAAGAAAATAAAGAGGGTATGGGTCTTGCCATGTGGGGGAAAAAAAAAAAAATGATGTTTCCAAAGCATCATTTTTCCCCAAAAGAACACTTGTAATTTTTGATAGAAAGAATGCTATTATTTTTAATCTTATGATGAGAAAGAATACTTTGGAGTTTATATCTTGTGTTATTTAGCCACACACACACACTCACACATACACACACACACAAATGAAGAACCCTAAGTATAAGCAGATCACACGGTCAACACAAAGCCATTACCACCCAACTCCAAGCATTGTTGCATACCTGGCTTTTTAGCTCTCATTCCCTTATAACAAATGTTTTTGCACTTTATAATTTTATTAGCATCTTAAAGAAAACTATACACATTATGTTCATCCAGCATGCTTTATTTGAGTAACTACAAAATTTAAAGATAATTAATTCTTAATTCTTTTTATTCTCCTTACCTGTATCTAAAATGTTCACTAAAGGATAAAATGGAACAAAAAGGACAAAGGACCTTTTGTGCAGTATCTGCTTAATTTTAGAAGCAAAATGTGTTGATGAAACAAATAAGATAAAAATAATTTATAAAAAGAAGCTAGACCATGGTTATAAAATCAGTTCCTGAGTACACGGTATTCCTTTCTCTTTGACAAAGCCATTCCTATAGAAGATATAACCATCTGAAGCCTGCTATAGCTCAGACAATTGTTATCAGAACAGCCATCTTTTCTTAAAAGAGTATTACAGGTGATTTTTCTTATTAATCTTCAGCATCACGTAATGTTTGTTTTAAAATGTTGTGTAGGCTCTTAATGAGGTTTTCTAAAGAGTTTATTTATATGTAGTAGGCAAGACTTGAAATGTTTTTGTTTTTTTAAACTAAGATCTTCTTGATGCCTGGAAATTGTGGTTATTTCAACAATAGAATTTTTGAAAATTTTGAATAATTTTTGTTTCCTTTCTTTTAATCAAACCGAAGGCTGCATAATCAGCTGGAAAGTTGAATAAGCAAGGACTTCTCCTCAGGCATGTTAAAGACTCAGCGATTGTCTCTCACAGGGCTTTCCCCCTGCTACCAGCTCTCTTCTGTGCTTAAGACCGTGGACATACTCTATCAGTTCACCATGATGTGTCTGTGCTTCCTCTTGGAATAGTAATACCTAATCTTTTTCCCCCCAGTGAAGTCCCTGGGCTGTGCAAATGGTTAATGCCTTCAGCTGCTAACCCAAGGTTGGTGGTTTGATTCCACCCAGAGGCGCCTCAGAAGAAGGGCCTGGTAATGTATATCTCCAAAATCAGCCATTGAAAACCCTCTGAAGCACAGTTCTACTGGGATGCACACGTGACTGCCATGAGTTGGAATTGGCTCAATGGCAACTGTTTGTTTTTGTTTTTTCCTCCAAGGACTAATTTGGGAACTGAAAGAGAGAAACGTGAAAATATTCTTGAAAAAATATATACTAAGGGGAAAAAAAAACAAAGCATTGTTATAATTAAGTGACAGTTTAGTTACATATACACTGAACAATTTGCGAATTCAAAAGGCTCACTCTCAAAGTATGTGACTGGGGACAGCAGCATCATCATTACCAGGGTGCTTATTAGAAACTGAGAATCTGAGGCCTTATGGCAAACGTACTGAATTGGAATTTGCCTTTTCAAGAAAGTCTCCAGGTGATTAATATGCACAGTAACTTTAGTAAGCACTGAAAAGCAATGCTGAGAAGTAGGTATGATGATATCAATTCTACAGATCAGGAATCTGAGGTTCAGAAAGGTAAACTGTGCAACTTGAGAATTGAAAGATCTATTTGAAACTCAAACTCACGGTCACACATTTCCACCACACTTCGCCGCTCTCGGAGTGCTGTAGTCAGTTTTTAAAGGCAAATGCAAACTTGTGGCTCTTTTCTAGTTGTCTGTTTTTTCCTACTTTTTTACTTGTTCTTGTCTATTCTTGCAATCTTCTCCAAAAGAACATCCACTTACACTAATTCTGATGACAGTGAAGCCATGCGTCGCCAAAGGAGACCAAGGGTGGATTTTTGTGGCTTTACACAGTTCTATTTTGAGCACTTGAAGGATCTTATTTATTAAAGTGTGTTTGTAGCAACTGTCAGTAAACATCTTTTCTTTGTTAATATTTAACCCACCAACTCTTTCAAGCTTCCATCTCTTCCAGTCTCACAGTCCCACATGCTTTTTAATCCACTAATAGCACCAAACTGTCTCCATGGTGCAATAAAAGTCTTCTATTTTATGACTTCCTTGAATTACTACCCTAACTTATAATTTGCCAGATTTGTTTTTGCCTTCAAATCCCTTACTTCATTGTAGCCACATGAAAAATGTTACACCCTATGCATTTTCCTCCCCAAACTCTAATGCTTATTTTTAATATACTAATAGTTCTTGCCCAGAGTAATTTAGTCTTGCTGCCATCCAGAATGTTTTATTCACCATTCCAAAGAACTTTTTAAAAAATTTGTCTATAAAATAATGGAAAATGTTTAAAGTAACTCTAATGATTATTGAAATCCAGTAAATTTTAATTAGATTACATACTTCACAAAAATCTCCAAAAGAGTTTAAGAACTGTAAAAAAATAATAGTAATAAATTGACCACTTAGATGCACCCTAGACTTGCTTTTTTAATGCTAAAGTATTTCCAGAGGAAATATGGGTTGAATTTCCAGAGGCCAAGAAGCTTCTTTTTGAATCACAACCATAAATACCCTGATCTCATCTGAAACAAGTAAAATAATATGATTTGAGTTGAAGATAATTTTATTTTCATGTATTTATTTAAGAGAAACAAGGTAGAGAAGGATTTATAGATTCCTCTCCTAAGTGGAGGAGATAAACTAGTAAATATGAAAAGTATCTAATCATCTTCTTGGTTTTCTTTTATCAAAGCTCTGAGGATTGTTCCAGGTTTTTCTCTCTCTGTTTCTCTTTCTGTCTGTGTGTGTGTTTGGGGAAAAGGACTAAGCAGGAGGGAAAGGCAGTACCGAAGTGACAGTGATAGGTATTCTCCACAAGCCCACATTCATCTAGAGATGGTCATTTACACAATAATTAACGCATGTCCCAGTTGGTCTACTTCTTAGAGCCCTTGGTCTCTAAATCTGAATCTGTCTAATGCTTTTATGTCTCTCTTCCCATGCAGCAAGCATTGCCAACAATGCAGACTGTCCTGGACAAAGTAGAATACCTGGCCATTTTATGTGAGTTAATTTTAAGCTGCGTATCTCTCGGCTCAAACTTCTGCCCAGGGTGCCAAGGGACTATCCCAAGTTGTCCAGAGGTGAATCAAACACAAATGCTCCCTGGAGTTGTAACTCTGAAGTTTCAGAACATTAAATAGACAGGGCAAGGGTCAAATACTTTTCACCACATGCATTTGAACATAACAATCTGGAGATTATGTTTGTGGGTTTGTGTAGCTGGATATTCCAACCAAGAAATACAGAGGGAAGTTATATTTTCTCTAACCCATTTTAGTTTCTAAGTAGTAGAGTAAGACATGGAATTTGGAATGATTTGAGAAATTCATTCTAGTGACTGGTCACTCACACATTTCAGTATAAGTCTCTTTTATTTTAGTTGTTTAGTTAAATATTGATCATGCAGCTTGCATAGTTTCTGTGCATAGTAAACCCTTCAAAGAAACAAGCAAACAAAAACATCATTGAGTAGAACTGCCCTATAGGGTTTCAAAGGAGCAGATGGTGGATTCGAACTGCCAGCCTTTTGGTTAGCAACCTGAGCTCTTAAACACTGCACCACCAGGGCTACTAATAAGCCCTTAGGAAATATTAAGTATTTATTATAAATAATAGTAATAATTCTAGTATCATCACAGAATTTATTAGCATATAATTGATCCCAACTATTGAGGAAAATACTGCTATAGTCTTTTAACTAATTTCCTATTTCCTAAGCCTGATAAGTACAACTCTTGACTGGAAAATACAGTGTATTTTTTAAATGAAAAATGTTTTAATGCATGATGATATTCTGACATTACAATATTTAAGACTTGCAGAACACATTTTTTTTTTTTTTTTTTGATTTGGCATTGTAATTATTCTTGCCAGAACAATAAAAGTACAAAATTAAACCTAGATTTTGCTTTCAGGTATGAGTAACTAGATTGTATCAGAACAACCTTCCCACTGAGCACTACTAGAAAATCTCTTTGAAGAAGAGTTATGAGACAGTAAGAATATGAGGGGACAAGACGGCCAAGAGAAGGGAAGGACAGAGAAGGGATATCCACATTCAGTTCTACTTTAACCTTAGAGATATTTGCTGATTTGTAAGCACTGGCAAATAGACTGAAAAACTGACTTGAGTTTTCAACACTTTCAGTGAACTGGTGGCAGTCGGAGGCAATATTAGCATTCAGGCTCCACTAAGCCTTTTAGTTGGTATTATGAAGGCCTACACCCTAGGTGTGAGAGAAAAATTGAAATAGATAATTCCTCACAAAGACTAAAACCAGGATTCAAAACGAAACTTAATTCCAGATTTAATTAAAGTGGCCTGCCTGCCAAGAGCAAAAGTAAACTCTCTCTGGAGATAGATCACATCACCCAGACACTCAAATGATCTTTATGATTTTTGATACAAAATATTCTGCAGTCAAGAAAAAAATTACTAGCCTACCGAGAGACAAGATTATATGACCAAAATTTGAGAGACAAAATAGAGAATAGAAATAATCCACCAGTAACCTAGATAATTGGAGTTAACAAACATGAATGTTAAAATAACCATAACTAAAATATTAAAAGCAACTAATATTAAGGTAGATAATTTTATCAGATAATTTTTACTATAAAAATGAATCAAATAGCTACTATAGGTCCAAATCATTAAATAACTGAAATTTGGAACCCCATAGTTGCTTTTGCTAGCAGATCAGAGAAGCTAAAGAAAGATCCATGCACTAGAAGATACATCAGTAGAAAATATTCAGACCAAAACATAAAGAGAAAAAAAAATTATTTCAGGAAAGAGCATAAGAGACTTGGATCGTACCACTAAAAGGCATAACATGTGTAACTGGAATTTCAGAAGGAGAAAGGAAAGAGAATGAGGAAGAAACAACATTTGGAGAGATAATAGCCAAGATAAAAGATATCAAACAAAAAATTTAACAAATATTATGAACCCTAAGCAGGATAAACCAAGAAAAAAAAAAGAACCAAACCCATTGCCATTGAGTTGATTCTGACTCATAGTGGCCCTATAAGACAGAGTAGAACGGCCCTGTATGGTTCCCAAGGCTAAGCAGGGTAAAGCAGCTACAATAAAATCAATGTCCAGAAACATCATAATAAAACTGCTGAAAAATAAAACAAAGGCAAGGAGGAAATCTTAAAAGCAGTCAGGTAAAAAAGGCAAAATTGAGAATAAGACCAGAATTTGATGTACCAAAGCCTGGTAGTGAATTTCCTGTTTGTTTGTTTTCTGACATCCCTAGCCCTGGAATCAGGGCAGCACAGAAGTGGCAGCCCGGAAGGGAGCACCAAACATGGGTAGAAAGAGCTCCCGGAAAACTGTTCTAGTTCTTGCTCTAGAATTCAAACAGTGTTATTAAACAGGCAAATGCCTGTTGACTTTTTACTCAACCTCCTGCCCCCCATCACCTGCTCCTGGACACAAACACAGGTGACTCAGAGTGAAGTGACTAAAGCTCTAGCTTTCTTGATAGAGAACAAACAAACGTATACCCAAAAATTGGGGTGGGGGGGGTAAGATTGCACAAAGAAAGGAGCTTAGGAAAACTATCCCTTAAAGTTATTCATAAGCCCCTGGGCTTACCACTGAGTTTCCATGCTAGATCTGATCCTAAACAAGATATGAAAGACTTTGAGCACAAAACCGTGGAATATACCATATGGAATATATCATTACCTAGACACCAGACTGACTGTTGATTGGTGCCATCAAATAACACTGCAAAGACTTTGAGGACTAAACTGACCTTTTGGAAGCAAAACCCACAGAGTATGATCACAACTTGTGACCTGAACTCAATTGGGTTTATTGACTGCTAAAACAAGAGTATCAACATTTCTCCATAGGCTATAGAAAGACCCAGATTCCCATAATATTTAAAATGTCTGGGATACACTCCAAAATTACTAAAAATGAAAAGAACTAGGAAAATCTCAGCTCACATGGGAAAAAAACAACAACAATTGCTAATGCCAAGATGAAAAAAATTTTGGAAATATCACATAAAGACTTTACAGCAGGTATTATCAAACTGGTTTGAGAGATAAAGGCTAACACTACCAGAATGAACCAAAAGGTAGAAAGACCCACCAAAGAAAAAGAAGACACAAAGAAGAGCCACATGGAAATTTTATAACCAAAAAATACAATAACTATAATTAAAAAAAAAAAATCCCTCATTGAAAGGTCACAAGAGCAGAATAGAGATCATGGAGAAAAGAGTCAGTGAATTTGAAGACGAGAAGAATTTCATAAACACATTAAAAAACAAAAGCTCTAGCATCTGTGTCAGCGGAGTCCCTTAAGAGAGAAGAAAGTATGCAGTACAGAAAAAGAATTTGAATACACAGGGAACATTTACCAAGATAGACCATATCTTAGACCAAAACACAAAATTAAAGAAATTTAAAATATTGAAATCATACCAAGTATGTTCTCCGGCTATAATGGATTTATACTAAAAACCGTAACCGAGAGATAATAGGAAAAAAGCCAATACTTAAGTAACACAGTATAAAATATTCCATGGGTCCAAGAGAAAAACTCAATGTATATTAGAAAATATTTTGAGCTGAGTTAAAATGAAAATACAACACATCAAAATTTGTAAGATACAGTTAAAACAATGCCCCCTTCTCTATATCCTCCTCTCTCATTGGTACTATGCTACTTCCATAGCAATAAAATCCTGATAAAATAAACACTTAAATAATCTGCAGAGTAAAGAATTGTAGAAAGTTCTGTAAAGACAATTATGTCATTAAAGTCTGAGAACTCTGTTCTTGAGATGATGGAGACAAAAGAAGAAGAGAAACATAATAGATATTACAATTCCAGTAAAGCATTTGACACAACATTTGTCAGAACTCGAATGAATTAAGATGAATTTCTGATGATCAGTCAGCTTTATAAATTTAAAACTTGATCTTTTCAAAAAAATAACAAAAACATTACAGTGGCAGATGAAGAAATGATCTGGAAATTTCCATCAGACTTGGCATTAAGTTCTATTTTGTTTTACATTGATTTTAGAACTTAAGATTACTAGATAAAATCCAATATACTCCATCAACAGATTATTAGTATTTATAAGAGAGTGTTGCAATATTGTTGTATTTATATTTAATTTATAAAATAACTTGCACTCTTCTACACCAGCAGCCAAAGTTAGTATGGAAACCCAGTTTACATACATATGTGATATTACAATAGTATTTATAGGTGTGTGTGTGTATGTTGCAAAAGACCTCTTGAAAGTGCTAAAAAGCAAAGATGTCACTGATAACTAGGGTGAGCTTTACCCAGTAACAACAACAATGAAAAAACAAACCCACTCCTGTCAAGTCAATTCCAACTCATAGCAACCTTATAGGACAGAGTAGAATTGCCCCATAGCGATTCCAAGACTGTGAATCTTTATGGAAGTAAACTGCCACATCTTTCTCTTGTAGAGCAGGAGAAAGTGTTTGAACTAAGTGCTTTAACCACAGCACCACCGGGGCTCCCTAAGCCTGACCCAAGCCATGGTATTTTCAATGGCATCATATGCACGAGAAAGCTGGACAATGAAAAAGGAAGAGCAAAAAAAAAAAAGACATTTATTTGTGGTATTGGGGAAGAATATTGAATATATACCATGGGTTTCCAGAAAAATAAACAAATCTGGCTTGGAGGAACAGCCAAAATGCTCCTTAGAAGTGAGAATGGTGAGACTTCATTTTGCTTACTTTGGACATGTTATCAGGCGGGACCAATCCCTGGAGAAGGACATCATGCTAAGTTGAGCAGAGGATCAGCAAAAAAGGGACCCTCAATGAGATGAATTGACACAGTGACTACAACAGTGGGTTCAAACATAGCAATGATTATGAGGATGGCACAAGACCGCCAATGTTTTGTTGTGTTATACATTGGGTTGCTATGAGTCAGAGCCTACTCGATGGTACCTAACAACGACTAACAGCATATCTAAGTATACACACACATATATACACACACATATATATCATGAACACACACACACATATCATACCTAGTAAAAAATCTAGCAAATATCCATGAACTGACTGTCCAGTTGTCTTAGTTATCTAGTGCTGCTCTATAACAGAAATACCACAAGTGGATGGTTTTAACAAACCGGTCTAGTCTAGAAGCCCAAATTCCAGCTGCCAGCTCCAGAGGAAGGCTTTCTCTCTCTGTCAGCTCTGGAGAAAGATCCTCATCATCAATCTTCCTCTGGTCTAGGATTTTCTCAGCACAAGGACCACAGGTCCAAATGACAAGCTTTACTCCTGGCTCTTCTTTCTTGGTGGCATGAGGTCCCTCTCCTTTCTGCTGGATTCTCTCTTGTATATTTCAACGGAGATTAACTCAAAATAAAACCTAATCCTGTAGATTGAGTCCTGCCTCACTGACATAAATCCCTCCAATCCTGCCTTATTAACATCATAGAATTTAGGATTTAACAACACATAGGAAAATCACATCAGATTATAAAATGGTAAACAACCACATTAAACTGAGAATCATGGCCTAGCCAAGTTGGCACACATTTTGGAGGGATGCAATTCAATCCATAATACCAGTCAAGAAAATAAAGCATTACTAATATAGATAAATCCCCCACGTACCCTCTCAGATCTCAACTCTTTTTAACGAAAAAAGTTTTAAGGCAAAAAAATTCTCGATTAAAAAAAATACAAAATATTAGTAAAAGACTTTAGTAACAAAATAAGTGGAAAACTACACCATAATCTAAAATGATCTTTCAAGTTAATCTATAAATTCAATGCAATTTTTAATTCTAATTCTAAAATGTATAGGAGCAAGCAAGCCAGTAAAATACTACTAGAAAGAAGATTAAGGTACTATTTTATCATAAAAAGAAAAAAAAAAAGGCTGTGGTAATTAAGACCATATGGCATTTGCACAGGGATAGAGAAGTAGAATAGAGAACCCAGAAAGAGACCCACACACATGTGGAAGGAAACTTGACATAAGGCAAAGAAAGCATAGACAACTAGTGAGAAAATATGAACTATTTACTAAGTGGTTCTGGAACAATTAGTTACCTATGTGGTAAAAATAAAATTGAATCCCCGTGTCACACTATACATGAAAATAAAGTGCAGCTGGATTAAAAAGACCTAAATGTGAACAGCAAACTCTAAAGTGTGAATAGACAATATTTGTATACACAGGAGACTATTTCTTAAATAATACTCAAAACAAACCATAGATTAGAGGATTGATAAATTTGAATACACTAAATTTTAAAGAAAACTGTGCACCTAAGAACATTAAAAAAAAAAAAATCAACAAAAGGAAGGAAGAAAGCCAATAAGAAATAATCACAAGATATGAATTTGCCCAAGAGGAAACAATGACCAATAAAAATAAAAAATATTGTTCATCTCATTATGATCAGGAAAACATAATTAATCTTACAGTAAGAAACTCTTTCCCATCCATTAGATTCTTCCATCTTAAAATACAGGACAATGCCAGAGATCAGTAAGAATGCGAAGCAACATAAGCATACTTTCTAATTGTGGAAACTGAAAACTGGAATAACTATTGTCTTAGTTATTTTTTTGCCACTATAACAAAAATACTTCAAGTGGGTGTCTTTAGCAAACAGAAATTTATTTTTTCACAGTTTAGGAGGCTAGAAGTCTGAATTCAGGATGCCAGCTCTAGGGAAAGCTTTTCTCCCTTTGCTGGCTCTGAGGGAAGGTGCTTGTCTCTTTTCAGCTTCTGTTTCTTGGTTCCTTGGAGATCTCATCTGATGATGTGACATCTCCTATTTCTGCTTTGTTGCTAGGTTTTTTGCTCAATCTACTCTTTTTATATCTCAAACGAGATTGATTTAAGACACGCCCTAGGCTAATATCGCCTCATTAACATAATAAAGAAAATCCATTACCAAATGGGATTATAACCACAGATATCAAGGTTAAGATTTACAGTATGTATTTTTGCGGAACACAATTCAATCTATAATAACTACTTCGGAGAGAAAATTAACAATAGCTTATAGCGATACATACACCCTAATCCAAGCAATTCTACTCTTAGAAAAAACCTAAAGAAACTCTCCCCTATGCAAAAAGGAGAAATGTATAATCATGTACAGAGCAAGGGGAAGGGTGAGGAGTTGAGATCCGAGAGGATACACGGAGATTTAGCTGCACTGGTAATTTTTTATTTTCTTGCTGGGGGGTCAGTGCATGGGTATATGGATATTAGTTGTACCTAAAGTTGCTGGATCTCTAATAAGTTTCAAACTAAGAGAAAAAATTATGATACTACGATAAAAAAGAAAAACATTTGAAAATATATCCAGATAATATATATGTGTGTATGTGTGCGTATAAGCAGTCCTGGTGACACAATGGTTAAACGTGCAGGGGCTGTAACTGAAAGGTGGACTGTTGGAACCCACCACCTGTTCCACAGGAGAAAGGACCTGGCAATCTGCCCCCATAAAGATTACAGCCTAGAAAGCCCTACCCTGTCCTATAGGGTTGCTATGTCAGAATCAACTTGATGTCACACAACAACAACAACAACAAGTGTGTGTGTGTAATATTAGAGAGAGACTAACATGTAAATGTGAAAGAACTTGATGACAGCATGTGGAGCGCAAATGAAGAGGAAAGAATTTTGAATTCCCTAGAACACTTCTCAGTTACTGAATACCATGACTTGAGTTTCCAGAGAAATGTGGTGAAGAGTTAGGCCAGACTCACTTGTAAATTAATCGTCTGATGTGAGAGCCTCAAGCATAGCTTTTCTGAGAGTGGACACTATCTTTTTAGTGCTTGGCAATGAATAGGCTATCAGTGAAAATGTGCTAAATTAATCAGTTCCTATTTTCATACTATAATCTCAAATCCCCTCTCAATTCTACTATCTCTCTCACTACAAGTCACATCTTATAATAAGGTGTTAAATTTAGTTTGTGTTTGAAGAGAGTGGAGGGGGAAGGATTTTGATTTTTCTTTTCAGGGACTTCTCCCAGAAGTCGTCTTCTTTTGTGGGGTCTGCCTTTGGCCTCTCAATCTAGCTTAGCCCGATTGGCACCCCAAATGTACTAAACCATTGTTCTCAAATGTTAAGGATCAAGAGAAACATGCTGAAGGCTTGTAAAAATACAGATTGCTAGATCATACCCTCAGAGCTTCTGATTCAGTAATACTGAAGTAGAGGCTGAGAATTTGCTTTTCTAGCAAGTTCCCCGATAATACTGATGGCTGGCACTTTGAGAACCACTGTTCTGGATATTCCAATACTTATATAAACCTTTCATAATAAATACTTCAAAAGGTAAATAAAAACAGTGTCATTTCTTAATTCTGTGAGGAATTCTGATGCCCTCTCATGCTAAAATGGAATGTTTTCAAGGGTCTTTCTCAATTAGATCAGGAAATGAGAATTTCAGAGGACTTTAACCACGATGAGTCCTGAGAAAAGAGGAGATAAACTCTAACCCACCAAGGTGTGGCTGCAGAAGCTGCCCTTAAAGGAGGAGGGTGGAGGGGCGGGAGTCAAGAAATTCTGTATTAATCCCCTATGTGGCATTTGACACCACTGACTATTTCATCTTAAAACTCTCTCATACTGGAGACCTTTAGGTTTCTGAACATCCTGCTTCCTTGTTTTCACTTCTATCTCTCAGTTTCTGTCATGAGTGTCTCTGCCTGACTCTTTCTTAAAAACTGAGATCCCCCATGTTTTCACCTTTAAACACTTTCTCAAATTTGCATAGTGCTCTTCTCTGCTGTTAAGTCCTCATTTACCATTTATGTGGAAATAACTTTCAAATCTCTTTCTCTAAGCTAGCTCTCTGCATATTCATATTTCCAAATGCCTACAAACGCCATGTAGTATTTCAAACTGAACATAGGTATGATTATACTCATTATTTCTCCGATATTCCTTCTACCCTACCCCCCCTACCCCAAATCTAATTTATTTTTCTTGCGTCTCTTATTGCCCTGTTGCTGGGAGATCTTATGTGTAGTATTTAAATGGATTGACATTGGAGTGAAAATATTGCCTGAGGTTCGGTGAATTACTTAATATCTCTTAGGTAATAATTTTTCTTCCATAACATGGAACTCATAATGGATTCTATTTCATTGGTATTTTATAATGTGTCAGCATTACTAGGGAACTTTTTAGAAATGCAAATTTTAGGTCCTATTAGAGCCCTACTCTATCAAAACTCTGGGGTAGGGCCCTTCAATCTGTTTTGACAAGCTCTCCAGGTGATTCTGTTGCATGCTAGACTATAAAACCATTGATGTGAATGATATTTCCATTTCACGAGACACCTAAGCAAGAAATCTGGAAATTTATCATCTCTTTCTTTCCGATATATAGTCAAATTTTATTGGTCATCAAGTTTTTCCAAACTAATATAAATTTTTCATTTCATCTACTTGCCATTTTCACATTCACTGTTGCCCAGTACCAAAATAGAATATTTATAACCCAAATATGTTTGGGGTATTTTTAATGCTCAAAAAGTTTGTTACAATAGCTTCTATATCACTGTCTTTAGTTTTGTCACCACCTAATTCCTTTTTTACAAGAGGCTGAGAGTAGGAACTTTTTAAAAAATAAGCACATAATCATATTTTTCCTTTGCTTTAAATTCTTCCACGTTGGCCTATCCATTACTGGGCAGAGTTACTCTTACTTTATCCTTAGTATAAAGGAGCCTTCATGACTGGTTGCAAAATAAAATTATAGACACGTGCCAAATTTCTCAGTCATCCTTTGTCCCTATCAGGATCCCTTCCATACAAAGTTGTATAGAGCAGCAACTCTTGCAGGAATGACTCTATAATATAGGCATGGTTAGCATGGAATGTGGGCTTTGGAGTCTGACACAGCTAAACTCAGCCCTCAGTTCTGTCATTTATAGTCTGTGATGACCCTTGGTCAAATTACTTAATTTTCTTGTGCTTCAGTTTCCTTATCTCTAAAATGGTCAAACTAATAGAACCCATTTAGTTGTGTGGTCATGAATATCAAATGAGCTACAGTTATTATAATGTCTTCTCTAGAGCAAGTGATCAGTATAACCATTTCTTTTCCTTTCTCTCCCACCCTTATATTTTAGATTCTCATGTCCTGTATGTTGTTGTTGTTGGGTGCCATCGAGTTGGTTCCAACTCATAGCAACCCTACATGCCACAGAACGAAGCACTGCCCGGTCCCGCGCTATGCTTACAATCATTGTCATGCTTGAGCCCATCGTTGCAGTCACTGTGTCAGTTCATCTCGTTGATGGTCTTTGTCTTTTCCGCTGATATTGTACTTTACCAACCATGATGTCCTTCTGCAGGAAAGGGTCCCTCCTGACAATATGTCCAAAGTATGTAAGAGGTAGTCTCACCATCCTTGCTTCTAAGGAGCATTCTGCTTGTACTTCTTCCAAGACAGGCCTGTTCGTTCTTTTAGCAATCCACGGTATATTCAATATTCAATTCTTTGGTCTTCCTTACTCATTGTCCAGCCTTCCCATGCATGTGATGAGATTGAAAGTACCATGGCTTGGGCCAGACACACCTTAGTCTTCAAGGTGACATCTTTGCACATCCTGTGTAGGCTGTGTAAATACTGCCATGGATATTGGCTTCTTTATCTAAGACTTGAGATATACCAAGTTGGATTATACACACTATATTTTGATATTGGGCAGTATTTAGTGTTTGTTTGCCAGAATCCTCTTCCATTCATTATGGTACTGTAGTTGTTCAGAAAATTATCTTTCACCCATTATGTGTCATTTTGGTGGGAAGGTAATTCCAAATTTTGCCATCTCACTAAGGAAGCCAAGAGAGACAGATCCTTTTTCTTCCCATCCTGTGATACAACCAGTGCAGGTAGATAACCTAAACTCAGTCACTCAATGGCCACTCCTGGACTTCACCTCCTGTTGGAGAGACGCAAACACTAGGGAACCCTTAATCTTTCATCCTAGCAGAGGTATCCTGATCAGGATGATTTCAGCTCTAGGATGGTTGTTGTGCTTCCTGCTTCTTGGACATACAGTATTCCACTGATTACTGACTTTTCCAAGCAGAGCCCTCCAGGTTCCTATGAATCCCCAGAGGGTCTTGCAATAAAAATGCAATTGGTTTCTCCTGATTACACTCAGGAGCACTGGTATGTTATCCTTCTCCTTTATTTAATTCTTTTATCTCATTGGCGTTAAAGACAAAGCCCAAACCTTTTGTGGTTAGAGGCCAGGTCATCATTTAGGGAGTGCATATGTAAGCCTTTGTGAAAATACCAGTGTTCTCAGTTTCAAAACTGTGTACATAATTTGTAGGCAGTGCATGACCTCGTTCTATCTCCTCTAGCTCATATTGATTGGAAAAAAAAATTTTTTTAAAACAGATTTTCATTGCAAATGAAGACGGAAGTATCACAACTATATTTATCACTAACAGTCCTTACTTGCCAGCGATTATCAATTAGTAAAAACAGATTTTAAGGATTAAAACAATAACATACAGTATTTATCCTCCAAACCATACTTCTCATTAAAAAGTCTTTCCAATTGGCCTATAAAGGGCAATGTTGTCTTTTCTCTATGTGGAAAGAGAAGGTTTTCAATTTTGCACCATATTTGTGTCTCTCTTCATAATTACCCATGTGTAAAATGTTGCGTTTCATGTGTTTTGGTAGTATTCAACAACTCAAAAGAAAGATCATTTACACTCCTAATCTACAGATCTAATCCTTGGTTATCAAATCTTACTATACCACCCATATGATGGTTACCAGTATAGACATCTTCCAGTGATTTGTTTTTAAAAGGTATTTTAGTATGGGCTCTGAAAAAAATATTTTTTCTTGTAATGATACATTATATGTTAAATGAAACTATATTTTCTGCAGCAAGAGCAATCATTGCCTCTTGAAGAAACAAAGGAGAGAGAATCATTTTAATAACAAATCTATAACTCATTTTAATTATTCAAAGGAGTGCACATAATGGGACATTTTAATTATGCTTACTTTCCACAAACTCAATGTGTCTGATTCCATTCAGAGCCCTGGTATCCAAAAATGCCAGTATGAAGTACCTTCTATTTATTTACTCAGTCAATATATGTGTGCTCCTAGTGAGTATCAAGCTCTATGTTAGGTGTTAGGAACTGAGACAATAGGAAGGCAAACAGTCTCTGGCATATGCCTTAGTTTAGGGTAAGGTGGAAGACAACTCCTTGAAAAGGTTTCATGTGTTCCTTTCTTCAGGAAACATAGATGTGGATATACCCTGAACCTGGTCCCCAGCCCCCTGGTTTCTAGTGCATGCCTGAGATAAGATCTCAGGTGTGTCCATTCCCTTTCCCCTCCATGTGTATAAGCAACAAGTTTAATGCTGCTAACATTGACCAGAAATTCAAAGTGACAGAACCAGAGGTGCTGCAATCTGGAACTCTTAACTTTTGTAAACTGGTGAGAATAGTGGAATGTGCAAGGTCTCTAGTTAACGACTTCTCCATCTTCTATTATAGACTCCTCTGCTCAGCCATCCAGGAATAGGATACATATTAGACAACTAACATCTGGTCTGAATATCTATTAGGACCATATGCTTTCCTCTGTTACATTATCATCCTAGAATAGATTAAGGGAAATCCAAACCAAATGGGGATTTGGGGAAACTTTCAAGGGTCACTAATAAAGTAATTTTGGTTTTCCCTTTGCAAAGAACACGGCATACTGTAGAAACAGTAGGGAGACCTAAGAACAGTCTCCTGGCCAAAATAACCTGAATAAATAATCATCATAATCATCCCCATCCTTCTCACAATTTTCAAATTGGAAATAGAAACTGTTAATTGTCACGGTTACAAATGGATGCATCCTGATGGGATTTCACTTGAAAGATGACGTTCTATGCAATAGCCTTGTCTTCTAAATGAAAACCAGTAGCTTTGGATCTACCTTTATTTTTTCCAGAAACTCTTGGCTGATAATATCCATCGTGCTTTGGGAACTTGCTCTGTTCCTCTCCCATAAGGTTTTCTTGATTTATGGTTGTGAGATCTTCATGGCCAAATGACAAAGGGCTAAGATTTGATTGCAAGCACTAATGTTCTCCAAGACCAGGTATCAGGGGAATAAAGTTCCATTCGCTTTGTTTTGTTTTTACAATTTGAATGTAAGGTATTTGAGAATGTGTTTCACATAAAAATTTTATCAATGAAATGGGCTATGTCTTTACTTTTAAGACTTGTTATCTGTACTCTTTTAAGAAATTAGATCTACACAGAGTTAATAGTTAAAACAGTGCATATAAGTTATGATACAGTAACTTGAAGATTAAAATTAAATCGATACTTTATTCTCAAAATTCTTACCTAATCGGGGATAATTTGAAATTTTACCACTGAAAGGATTTAAAGTGGATTATTTTATTAAAATAATTATAAACAGAGGCTAAATAAACTATAGGTGTCAGGCTAGGGTGATATCTAAGGACACAGTTTATATTCTCCTACTTTTTGAGTTCACACGTATGTACTGAAACATTTGATACAATATAAATATCAGCACAGAAGCAGATGGAAGAATATTTGATCCATCTCTACTTTAGATTTACTGGTTACACCTGGGTTGTCAATAGTGGTCAAGATGCTGCTGCTTCTCAGCCTCCCCATCTGACTTTGCAAGATGAGGATGGAGCCAGCTTTGAAAACTTTTCATTTTGAAAGGCTTACATTTATTTAAGAAAGTGTTTTTCTGCTTTCCTTGGTATGAGCCACAACCTTCCTAATAAATAACTGCAAGTAATTAATTCTTTTAACCTGCTTTCTGACATCTTGTACTATTTTAATTTAAACCCAAGCTGCTGGCACGTTATGCTCTTCTCTTATTCTTTCTTCTTGTTTCCACCTTATCCTCCAACCTTCCCACTTTCATTATGTAATACTGTTCTCCCAGAAGTACATTTTTTAAACTTGGGTCCTGTGGTGACCAGAAGATAATATTATTTAGGAATTTGTTGTTTTTAACGTCTAATCTGTTGATTAAAATTTGTATATAAATGAGAATAGCAGCATTACTTTATAACTTACAATTGAGACAGTGAAGTATATTTACTCAATAGAAAATAGTATCAAATTAAAGTATCTTGATAGGTTTTTATAAAGTCAGGTGAGGTCTCTATAAAGATATGGAGATAAGAGAACTGGAAAACTAAATTATCAAAGGCCACCGATGGAGTTGGAAGTCATAGGCTCCAAATCAGAACCAATCTCTTGAACCACTTTTTCACGCATGTAAAAAAAAAAACATGGATTTTTTATTGAGATCAGGATAAATTAAGGTGTTATCACCAAGAATAAAGGACTTTTTTTTTTAGTCCATTTAATCTTTATCTGCTTGAAGAGATAAAAACTAAATAGATACGTAAAATACAGCTATATTCTAAGTAAATATGTCAATAATTTTTCATTTATGAGTTACATGTTCTTCTTATAAGACAGAAAAAAAAATACAGTGGCTGTCTTGAACAGTGATACTAGGACAGAGATGAAAAGCACAACCTTGAGTAAATCATGCCAGTGCCTTTGATTAATAGTGACCCAAATCTGCCAAGAAGTTCTAAAACAGTTAATAGAAACCATCTCTGCTATCAACTTATAAGTTTTAAAAAAGAAGACATTTGGTGTTTTTTTTTTGTGGTACAAACTCATTATGGGTTTTGAGATCAATTAAATTGGTCATAAACAACTATTTTATTTTTAATGAAACAGAACACAATAACACAGTACAAGAGATTATTAGAGCAAATTGCAGTCAGTAAGGGTAAGTGGTGTTTTTCAAAATTTACGTTTCAGAATACTTATTATCTTTACACGCACACACATGTTTGTATTGAGTCACAACATAGAATGTATATTGTCTTGTCAGCCACAGTAAAAGTGTTAAATACCACTACATTAAACTGTTGATGAGCCTTGTCCCTGTCCCTCAAAGTCAAAGGCTTTAAAAGTGTTGGGAAGGCCTTCAAACATTCAGTGGGGGCTAATAGATTTCACTGGGTGAACAAAGCTATTCCAGGTAGTTTTATGAGGAACTTAAGAGCAATCAAGAAAAATACACTTTAGCCCTATGCTCAGTGTTACAACATCTGCTTTTTATCTAAATATGCAGAAGTTCTTGTCTATTAATATAATTTACTCTAACCCAAAATTTCTACCTGTTTTCTAATTGTCAGATAAAGTTAAAAAATCTATAGCAGATAATACATTTGATAATTAACAAAGCTAATATTTGCATGATACCAAGAACAAACAAACAAACAAACCCACTGCCATCAAGTCGATTCCAGCTCATAGTGACTCTATAAGACAGAGTAGAACTGCCGCATAGGGTTTCCAAGGAGTGCCTGGTAGATTTGAACTGCCAACCTTTTTGGTTAGCAGCTGTAGCTCTTAACCACTATGCCACCAGAGTTTCCTTCAAGATACCAAGAATATTAATAACCTTTCACTTGGAGCATGTTCTGACTTCTGTTTGTTTTCATGTAATATATCAATGAGAGGCATATCAATACATAAAAAGGAATACGAAAAATATTAGGTATTTTGTCCCAAAGTAGATAAAATAGGAATGCCAAAATTGTAAAAAAGTAATAAGCATATTTTTACATACTTCTAAGTTTTAGTTTTCTTTTTATCCATTCTGAAATGTACATGTGTGTGTGTGCATAATATATATATATATGTATATACTGTTGGTTTAAAATCCTCTTGATGTCAAACTAACTATATCTTTGAATCAGTGTCATGTGTACAAAAATTTTCCTTTACTGATTGGTGAAGGATTATCAATATCAAGAGCTGCCTTATAATCTTAAATTACATTTAATTTTAACGTCAATTAGGTTGATTAAATGGTGTATTGCATAACACATGATCCTCAAAATTTCTGTTATACCCCTTTGACACGTAGTGAACTCACATTAAGGAGCTCTGGTGGTGCAGCAGTAAAGTGTTCGGCTGCTAACTGAAAGATGAGCAGTTTGAACCCACCAGGTACTTTGCGGGACAAAGACGTGGCTATCTGCTGCCATAAAGATTACAGCCCTGCCAACCTTAGGGGACAGTTCCACTCTTCCTATAAGGTTACTATGAGTGGGAGTTGACTTGAAGGCAATGGGTTTAGTTTGGTTTAAATTCGGATTTAAATTATAATACATATTGCTTCTGTATCTACTATCCTGAGCACATTCTTCCTTGTGCCATAGTGTTTTTATTGTTTAAATGAAGACTGTCCTAGAAATCTTACTACACATAAAACATGAGTCAGATTTCACTTTGGGAAAACTCTGGAAGTGGAAGTGAAGTGGAAAACACTTAGGTTATTTTTATGAAATACAAAATAGTGTACTTTTGCTTAAAATACGATTTCTGAAAGTAAATGTATAGCTTTAGATTTATTATTAGTTTTGAGTTGGTTACATGCTAGATTCTGTTCCTGAAATACTTAGAGTGAGAATTATGCAAATATATAACTGGTCTAATAGCAGACAAGATTGAGAAGTAAACCACAGTCATCCAGGGCATGAAGTCCCTACATAAAAGTGTAATTCTTAACTTAGCCTTTGCTGCATGCAAATAAACATAAAAGTACATAAATGTTTTAATTTTTAGGAAGGGATAGCATCTTGTGAACTCTGTCTAGGGTGTCACTGTTCCAAGAGTGGTGGGAGAATTACTTACAAAGATGAAACAATTTGCCCTCTGGTTGGTATTTCCCTTGGATTTGATGAAAAAAAAAAAAATAGCACATATGTAGAGAAACAGGGAGAACATTAGAATTCTTAGAGGAGTTTACTGACTCTTGGGAGGTTTAACCATCTCTTCTGAAATTTCCATCCTCTTATTTTTACAAAGGGAGTCATTGCACTTACAGTTAAAAGTGCAGGCTCTTGAGTTACAATGGCTAGGGTCCAGCCTTAGCTCTTCCACTTCCAGGCTGTGAAAACTGGGTTCTTTTTAAACTTTCTAATTCTCAGCTTCCTCATCTGCACTTTAAGACTACTAGTAAGATCTACCACACAGAGCTGTTTTAAGAATTTAATGAGATGATCTTTGTAAAGTATTTAGCTTAATGCCTGGCTCGTAGGAAGTATTCAATAAACATTAAGTAGTACTGATGTACGTTTCCTGATTAAATAATTATACATGTTAACTGCATAAAGTGCAAATACATATAAAGATGAAAAAATGAGCCCATCACTCATAATTCAAATTTTCTGAAAAAAAAAAATGCTACATTTCCTTCCAGTGTCATATATAAATAAGACACAGCTGTGACAGGGCATGGGTTATTAAACCTGAAGACATGAACAAAAGAAAATCAATAGAATCTACAACAAATTTTTCAATTTTAATTTTCGTCTGCTTGAAAATAAAGCCCGGATTCTAAAGGGCCAGAGCGTTCGAAATGGAAAACCCTGGTGGCGTAGTGGTTAAGAGCTATTGCTGCTAACCAAAAGGTCGGCAGTTCAAATCCACCAGGTACTCCTTGGAAACTCTATGGGGCAGTTCTACTGTGTCCTATAGGGTCACTATGAGTTGGAATTCACTCAATGGCAACAGATTTGGTTTTTTGGTTTATTACTAGCAATACAATGTAGTATTGCTGCTATTTTTCCTTAGACTTCCTGTTTCCCACACCACCTTATAGTGCTAAGAACAGAGCCTCTTTCATGTTAGATGTCCATAAAAAAATTGATAATAACATTGATATAATTGTTCATGGCCCAATTTGAAAATAACATTTTGCCATATTTTTGAGAACAAATGTTTAATGGAAAAATTAGTATGGCAACAATGTGGGCACAAATTCATTTTCTAATGGTAATGATCTAATAAAATATTTCTGTCTAGATATAAAGTTGAATTGATACGCTTACAGTGGTGGTTCTCAACTGGGGAAATAATTTCCATTAGGGGTATTTGGCAATATCTGGAGACATTTTTGGTTGTCACAACTCTAAGTGGAGGCCAGGGATGCTGCTAAACATCCGATGTGCACAGGACAGCCACACACAATGAAGAATCATCTGCCCCAAATGTTAATAGTGCCAAGGTTGAGACACCCTGGCTTAGATTTTCTAGTGGAAATGTTATTTTCTTGGTGGATTTTTCAGCAGCAGAGAGACTGAGCCTCTCTAATTTCGAGAACAGAGCTTATTGAATGTCTTTCGGGGAAAGATACCAGAATAAAAACTGCTCCAGGAACTAGATGAATATCCTATTCCTACAGAAGGTTACAAAGTACTCTCACCAACCTGTCGGATGCATGATAGGAGAGCCGCCGCTCTCTCCATAAATATTCATCACTATGGAAACCTTCCCACATCCATGCACTCTTATAACCTTAAATGGCAAGCACGTATTTCATAAGGATGGTGAGAAAAAAGCAAATCAAGTTCTCTATTGGCATCCTATGGAACGTCTGATTAAAGATTCTAAACCAGTGTTTGTCAACCCAGGCTGTACGTTAAAGATCACCTGAGGAAATGTTAAAATTTCTGATCCTCAGGCCCTCTTATCCCAGAGTAATTAAATGAGAAATTCTGATAGTAGGGTCCACACATCACTATTCAAAAAAAAAAAAAAAACTCCGTGGGTAATTCTAAGGTATAATACAGTGTTCCAGCCTTTATCTATAATGTTATACCTAAAAAACAATGACAAAAACAAAGAAACCATTGACCTGAAACCTTATATATTGGGTCAAAGAAAATGTGCAAATCAGTAATGAATTCAGTGCTCCAGACTTGAAGAAGGAGGATCTATGTGCTGTGTTGTCAGCATCAAGGTGAGCATTGTATAATCTCAAGGATTATTTAAAGAGATGTTTAAAAGTTGGCAAACACTTGGCAGGGAATGGTTGTTTTCTCCAATTGCAGTGCTTCTTTATATTTTAAAGTAAAGAAAATAGAATAACTTCTTGTGTTTCAAGGGCACTTCCAGGTTTTGACTAGAAAGGAGTTAGAAGACAAATAATGCGACAAGAAAGAAAATTTGAATTCATCCTTAAAAATTTCTCTGAGAAGGGGAAATGGTGTAAACAAACCATCTGTGTTGTGATGTGAAACACATTCCGTTGTGGTGGCCCTTGCAGGGTGACTTTATTATCTTAAAAAAGAAGAGGAACTTGCTGAGGGACCAGAGGCAGCAGGCATCCTGATCAACTTGTTTTCTAAATATGCACAAAATCATTACTGCAAGGAGATGAGACATTCAAAAGTCAGGCAATGGATGAATTAGTATAAATCTAAGAATCAAATAAAGTACAGTATTGGCAAAGCAGAGCTTTGATGCTGCTCTACATAAACACAAAAATGAACTGTTAAATTTAGAAATGAACAGATTCAAATGCAGTTTGTCCTTTTTCTATCTATAGTATGAATCCTTCTGATCATGTACTGTACATTTGATGGAAGCATGTGGCTGTGGCAACTGTCCCCCAGGAACTGATCCAACTCAGAAGTTCAATTTGTTACAAGCTCTTTAAATCGTTCCAGGGGTGCAAATTGGATTGAATTCCCCAAATTCTTGAGTATCTTTTGAAACACTAAAATATATGAAAGGAGGTAGGGGTGACATGAAACTTGAGACACCATGAATTCATTTTATAGGAAGCAAATATTTCACCTAGATTTTCAAAGAGAGAGAGAGAAAAAATTAAATAAAAAAAAAATCTTCCACTTCATTCCATGCCCCAGAACCTCAGTCATTTTTTCTTTGATTTACTTTTCAGTCTCTGAGGTTCATGTTGTCCCTGGGTTTGGGGTTAGACAGATCTGGATTTGAATTCCAGCTCTAGTTTCTACTAGCCATGAATTTCAGGAAGCTGACCAACCTCTAGGGTCTTCCATTCTGTCTTCAGTAAAATTGAGATACAGTCTCCTTTGATAGTTAGTTCTGAAGATTTTGATGTCAATGAAATTGTGGCATATCCATACAATGGAAAACAGTTGTTAGGTGCCCTCTTCCTAATTCACTGTCCAACTTTCACATGCCTATGAGGCAATTGAAAATACCATGGTTTGCGTCCAGAGCACCTTAGGTCTCAAAGTGATATCTTTGCTTTTTAACATTTTAAACAGGTCTTTTGCAGCAAATTTGCCTGTTGCAATATGTCATTTCTTTTCTTGACTGCTGCTTGTATGGATATTGATTGTGGATCCAAGAAAAATGAAATTCTTCACAATTTCAATATTTTCCCTGTTTATCGTAATATTGTTTATTGGTCCAGTTGTGAGAATTTTTGTTTTCTTTATGTTGAAATGTATTCCATATAGAAGGTTGTACTCTTTAATCTTCAACAGTAAGTGCTTCAAGTCCACTTCCCCTTCAGCAAGCAAGGTTCTGTCATCTGCATTTTGAAGGTTGTTAATGAGTCTTCTTCCAATCCTGATGCTCTATTCTTCTTCATATAGTCCTGCTTCTCAAATTATTTGCTCAGCATACAGATAGAATAAGTATGGTAAAAGAATACAGCCCTGACACACAGCTTTCCCTACTTTAAACCGTAAAGTGTGCCCTTGTTCTGTTCATAGAACTGTCTCTTGGTCTATGTTCACATTCTCCATGAGAACGATTAAGTGTTCTGGAATTCCCATTCTTTGAAATGTTATCCAAAATCCACAGAGTTGAATACCTTTGCCTAGTGAATAAAACACAGGTAAAGTAGAGAATACCAGAACGATGCTTACCTGTGTTTCACGTGGTTTAAAACTGGGAAAGGTGTGCATCAGAGTTGTATCCTTTCACCATACTTATACAATCTGTATGCCAAGCAAATAATCCCAGAAGCTGGACTACATGAAGGAGAACGGAGCATCAGGATTGGAGGAAGGCTCATTAACAACCTTTGATATGCAAATGACACACCTTGTTTGCGGAAAGCAAAGAAGATTTGAAGCACTTACTGTTGAATATCAAAGACTACAGTCTTCAATATGAATTACATCTCAACATAAAGAACACAAAAATCCTCACAACTAGACCAATAAGCAACATCATGGTAAACAGAGAAAATATTGAAGTTGTCAAGGATTTCATTTTACTTGGATCCTCAATCAACTCCCATGGAAGTAGCAATGTTGCATTGCTCAAATCTGCTGCAAAAGACCTCCTTAAAGTGTTAAAAAGCAAAAATGTCACTTTAGGACTAAGGTATTCCTGACCCAAGGCATGATATTTTCAGTTGCCTCATATGCATGGGAAAGTTGGACAATGAATAAGGAAGACTGAAGAAGAATTGATGCCTTTTCCTTATGGCGTTGGTGGAGAATATTGAATACACCATGGACTGCCAGAAGTATGAACAAGCCTGTTTTAGAAGAAGTAAACCCATCGTGCTCCTTGGAAGCCAGGATGGTGAAATTTTGTCTGGGTTACTTTGGACTTGTTATCAGGATGGACCAGTCCCTGAAGAAGGACATCATACTTGGTAAGGTAGAGGGTGAGCAAAAAAGAAGAAGACCCTTAATGAGATGGATTGACAAAGTGGCTGCAACAAAGGGCTCAAACATAGCAATGATTGTGAGGATGGCCCAGGACAAAAACTGACTCCATGGCATCGAACAACAACAAACATCTTTCTGGTATTATCTGCTTTCAACCAACATCCATCTGACATCAGCAATGATATCCCTCATTCCAAGTCCTCTCCTGAATCTGACTTATATTTGTGGCAGTTCACTGTTGATATACTGCTGTAAACATTTTTTAATTATCTTCAGCAAAGTTTTACTTGCATGGGGTCTTAATGGTATTGTTTGATAATTTCTGCTTTCTGTTGAATAACCTTTCTTTGGAATGGGCACAAATATGGATCTCCTCCAGTTGGTTAGCAAGGTAGCTGTCTTCCAAATTTCTTGGCATACACAAGTGAGCACTTCCACGCTGCCAACTGTTTGTTGAAACATCTCAATTGGCATTCCATCAATTCCTGGAGCTTTGTTTTTTACTAATGCCTTCAGTGCAGCTTGGACTTCTTCCTTCAGTACCATTGTTTCTTGATCATAAGTTACCTGCTGAAATGATTGAATGTTGACCAATTCTTTTTGGTACCACGACTCTGTGTATCCCTTCCATCTTCTTTTGATGCTTCTTGGGTCATTCAATATTTTGCCCATAGCATCCTCCAATATTGCAACTCCAGGCTTGAATTTTTCCTTCAGTTCTTTGCTTGAGAAATGCTGAGTGTGTTCTTCCCTTTTGGTTTTCTAACTCCAGTTCTTTGAGTATTTCATTACAATGGAATAGTACTTGGCAATAAAAAGATATGAAATACTGATACAAAACATAGATAAATATCAAAAATATTACGCTCAGTGAAAGAAGCCACTCTCAAAAGGCCATATACTATACGAATCCATTTATACTCCACTCTAGAAAAGGCAAAGATAACGGATCATGGTTGCCAGGGACTGGGGTAAGGATGAGGACTTAGTGCAAAGAGGCATGAAAGAACTTTTCTGAGGTGATGAAAATATTCTATACCTTGATTGTGGTGGTGGTTAGGCACCTGTATACATTTATCAGTTCATAGAACAGTATAACTAAAATGGTGAATTTTACTGAATTCAATTATATGTTTATAAACTTTAAAAATTAATGCATAAAAAGATTAAAAATAAAAACTAAGGTTAAAAAATTCTAATGGCAATGGAAGTACCTGGAATGGTTGCCTATAAACAAGTTTTGTGATCTCTTTTCTCTTCTTTTTTTACTCCCAAGTATTTTAAAGAGAGTAGGATTTTTAATGCAATTCTTTATCATACGTTTTTTCTTTTACCCCTTGTAAACTGATTTCTGCTCTTTTACAAAACACCAATGATCAATTTATTGTCAAACTCAGTGTTTTCTTCAATCTCCCTGATTCTTTGCTTATGTTGTGTGCTTTTCTTTTTGATACCTCCTGCTTTCCGGACTTTGAGTACTCTTCACTCCCAGTGTCTCTTCACAGGTTCCTTTTTCCTTTTCTGCCCATAAGTATAGAAATTTATCAAACTTTTGTACCCAGCCCATTTCTTTCTTTTTCCACTCAAACCTGCTGTCCTACAATTTCATTCATGAATGACTTTCAAAAACTGTGCTTCTAAGAATCTCCCCAAAGCCCAAAGTCAGATCCATATTCCCAATTGCCTGTTGGGCAGCTCTGATTCCAAAATTAATAAATAAATCTTTTCCCAACTAAAAACATGTCTTATTATTATTATATATTGTTAGTTGCTGTCAAGTCAGCTCTGACGCATAACAATCCTATGTACAACAGAACGAAGGACTGCTGGGTCCTGTGCCATCCTCACAACCATTGCTGTGTTTAAGCCCATTGTTGCAGCCACTGAGTCAATCCATCTCATTGAGGGTCTTCTTCTTTTTCACTGACCCTCTACTTTACCAAGCATGATGTCCTTCTCCAGGAACTGGTCCCTCCTGATAACACGTCCAATGTATGTGAGATGAAGTGTTGCCATCCTTGCTTCCAAGGAGCATTCTGGCTGTGCTTCTTTCAAGATAGATTTTTTCGAATCTTCTGGCTGTCCAATGTATGTTCAATATTCTTTGCCAACACCATAATGCAAAGGCATCCATTTTTCTTCAGTCTTCCTTATTCATTGTCCAGCTTTCACATGCATATGAGGTGGTCTTGTTACGGAAGAATTTATTGTTAATCAGCCCTTCCTTGATGATTTTATGTGCCACAGCTATCGTTTATATGCTGCATTATACAGTGAGTATGTGTAAGTTTCTTGTTTTTAGAGTCTCCATTCTGTTGCAATGATCTGTCGTTTCCTGAGTGAATATCTCAATCGTTCTTACTGAGGTTATATTATACTAACTTCTGATTTCTGATCAAGTACAATTTCCCCATTCCTTGTCTTTTCCATGGCTAAGTTTTTTCACTGTATTCTTCCAAATGAAATTCAGAATTATTTTGTAAAGGAATCGTGGTTGCAATTGCATTATTGTACTTATATAAGTTTATTTGAGGGCAGTTAACATTTATACAATATTTAGTTTTTCTTTCCAGGAACATCTTTGTTTCTACATTTTTTTAAGCCTTCCTTTATGTCCCTTGGAAACCCTGGTGGTATAGTGGTTAAGAGCTATGGCTGCTAACCAAAAAGTTGGCAGTTCAGTTTCACCAGATACTCCTTGGAAACTCTATGGGGCAGTTCTACTCTGTCCTATAGGGTTGCTATGAGTCGGAATCAACTTGATGGCAGCGGGTTTGGTTTTTTTGGTTCTACGTCCCTTAGCAAAGTTTTATAGTTTTCTTCGTGTAAACCGTAAAAGGATATTTGGCTAAATATCCTTTTAACATTTTCTGTGTTTTGTTGTTATTGAATAGACTATTTTGACCTGATTATTGCTGCTGTATGGACAAGAAATTCCCCTTATTTCAATATTGCAGCTGATCATCCTTCTGTAATTAATTATATTATCTCCAAATACCAATAGTTTTGTCTATTTTCAGGAAATTTGCCTCATTGCTTTTTCTAGTCCTTGTTGATTTGATCAGATCTTTCAAACTTATGTAAGTTTTACTTTTTCAGTTTGTGAGGTTCATAGCATTAATGGATTGACAATTTTAAATAAATTGGCATTAGGCCTCAATTTTCTCTTAAGCTTAATTTTTTCTTAAATGATAGTACCTCAGATATTTCCCCACTACCCAGTTAACAATTGTGTCATTGCTGCTTTTTTTTTTTTTAATCTTGTTATGGAATAATCTGTCTAATTCTAGGACATGAGGTTTTTTGTTTTTTTTTTTAAATCACGTATGTTTTCTTTTTTTCCCCTGAATGCTTTTGTGGTACTTTGGAGATACATATCCCCCTTTTTTTTCCTTTCACCTGCTGAAGTAAAGGTTTATGGTGTATGAAAGGGAGGGAAGGTGAAACAGCAAGCCTTATAAAATATATAGGATTTCATGAAACTAAGGAAACTAAAATTGAACAGTTGTTCAAATCATACTCAAATCCATTGCTATAAGAGGTTCTGAGAAATTTAAACCAGTCAATATTTGAAGAAGTCAACAAGAAAAAGGTTGATGACATTAAATACATTTGAGAGAGAATACTTTCACGATCAGTGGATCAAAAGGCCTTTGGAAAGTTTATACAGTCTTCCGGAATTTTCGGCAGAAGTATCTATTTATAATAATTATGAAAATGTGATCATTGAACTTTACTGACCTTTTTTTTTTTTTTTTAATTCCTAGTATTTGATTCATTTTTGTTTATTCTAAAAATTAGCTCTCATTTCCATGGTTCTTCATTCTGTAAATTGGCTTGTATCAGTCGTCATTTCTCCTGGCCCATTTTGTCACTCAGTTCTTTCCTTTGTATTCTTTTGAACCTACCAGCTCAGGGCTGCTGAGAACTCTGGCTGAGAAGGGAAAGAGGGATTTATCAGCCCTAGAGTGAGGAGCTGCTATAAATTCCTGTGCTCCATACTCAGCCTGCCCCAGATGCTGTCAAGTAACTCTATTTTCCAGTCATTTCTCTCTCCAGTTTCCCTTGATATACATTCTCAGAGAAGAGCTTGCCTCCCAGTTCACTCAGACAATACAAATCATCCAAAAAGACTTCCTTCCTTCAACATTCAGCCACCTAACCAGCAACCTGACTTAGGTCTGCCCCATCCTTTGCTTCTTCCCCCTTCACACTGGAGTTCTCCATCCTCCTGACTGAAGCTGCTCCTTTGACCCCTTCTCACTCTACCCACTCTCCCTGCATGATCTCAGACAGCATAGTGCCTTCATTTACTGTCTCTGAAATTTATGGCTCCTGCCCCATTATCTCTACAGAGCTTCAGACTCCTATCTCTAACTACCTGTCAGGCATTTCACTTGACTATTTCACAGAAAATTCAAATTCAACATATTGTAAATTCAACTCAGAATCCTTCCCTCCCCCAGCCATTCATCTTACCTATATTTGTTCCCTCTCAGAGTGGGTAATGTCACCACTACTAAGTGACCCAGTTACTCAAACCAAAAAAAAAAAAAAGCTAGGTGATTACTTATTGCCTCCCTGATCCCTCATATACAATTATCAAATATTTTTGTTCATACCTCCTAATACCAATAAATTGTATCCACTTCTCTTCATTTTTGTATTTTGTTTAGACTCTTGGTCAGGCCGTTATTATTCCTGGTTATGACAATTTCTTATTTGGTCTCTTTGTTTCCATCTTACCCACATCTAAATGATGATACACACTGCAGCAGAATGATGGTACTAAAACCCGAAACCGATCGTGCTACTCTTCTAAACACCAGCCCCCTGACTTCACTCTCCCTCCATAGCCTATGGTCCAGCCGCACCCAACCACTGCTAAGTTCCATAGCGCTCCATTCTTTTCTACCTCCAGTCATTTGCACACGTGATTCTGTCTCCCTGGAAATTAATCATCTTTTGCCATTTACCAAACTAACCCCCACTTATTCATCAGGTTTCTTTCAACCTAGATGCCCCATTATCTAGGATCTCTTTACTGGACAAATCAGCAAGCCTCCCCAATTCGTAATACATTTTCCTTCTGTGTGTTTCTGTAGCACTCTATAATCCCCTTCATAAAATTTACCATATGATATCATAAATACCTGTTTATTTGGCCATATTTCCACCTACAGGAGCCTTGATGGTGCAGTGGTTAAAGTACTTGACTGCTAAATGAAAGGTCAGTCACTCTTTGGGAGAAAGATGTGGCAATCTGCTTAGTTAAAGACTAGTTAAAGACTACAGCCTTGGAAACCCTATGGGGCAGTTCCATTCTGTCCTACAGGGTCAACCTAGACTGAAGGTTTACAAAGGCAGGAATTATCTGTGTCATTTTTTATTGTATCTCCCAGGGGCTACCAGTGTCTGAGTATACTAGCCAAAAAATAAATACTTGTTGAATGAATTAACCCAACTATAAACTATTTTCTAAATATCTACTCCTCTGGTGAGTCTTCAGAATGGTAATTCAGCATTCTGAACTATTAGTATTCTATAGAAAAGTAAAATGGCCACTCAAGATTCCATTAAGGTGTCAGACGAATGGTCACCCTGCCAGGTAGGAATGCTGTCCTATAAGAATCTGTGTATGCTCTCAACTACTGTATCATCTAAATCAATATATGTTTCTTTTTCTCCTCAAACTCCAAAAGAACGGAAGTGGGGTGGCACCTCTCATATTACAACTTATTACCCACTGGCAAAATGTTTGCTTCTCATTCCTATAGTTCTGGGCTCAGTTGTTTGAGACCATAAGCAAATGATTTATTTTATAAGGATCAGAACAAAGCTGGTTCCATGAGGCAGAGGTTAAAGATGTCCCAAATGTCCAAACTTTTGAAGGTGCCATACCATTGCATCATCTCTAATATCAACTATTCCCTCTCCCCTCAGTACTCTGCCTCCTGTCTTTGGGTTTCCTAATTCACTGCAACTTCTTACAGAACTCAGGAACATATAAAGGACATGACTCACATGGTTGTGGTGGCTGGCAAGTCCCAAATTCACGGGTCAGGTGTAGGCTTCTCCCGACTCATGTGGGTCCAGGGTCTGATGAACTCAAACCAGCATTTGGACCACAGGTTGCTGGCTCACAAGGCTGCAGAAGCTGGCAAATCAAGTCATGTGACAAGCCACTAGCCTAAGGGCCTATGGAGGCTGGCAAATCCCAGAATCAGCAGGTCAAACAGCAGCCCTCTGGGGAGGTCAATTGATCAGGAACTGGATGCGGGATCCACATGCAGAAAGACAGGCCCTCACCAGGACACATACATGTATCTTAGATGCAGGCCACACCCCAGGAGGAGGCCATAAATTTAGTAAAGGTGGGGCTTGAGTCATGCCCTCCTGCAAGACTATGACCCAAGACACAACTTACACCAATCCTGCCTCATCAACATGTAGAGGTCAGGATCCACAACACATGAAATGGAGGACAACCAAACAATACTAGGAATTATGGCCTAGCCAAGTTGACACATAACCCCAATGATCACAGGCTCCATATGCCTCATTTGCATAGTCTCACTCAATCATTTTGTATGAGTCACAAAGACTATGGCTAGAAGGGTATATTAAGTAATTCATTGCACAACAGGCCTTCAAGTCAGGAAAAATAGCAAGGAGACATAAGCTAAAAACAAACAATAACAGGTAATCCTACAGAACACCTCTTTGTACAACCACATACTGTTAAATGTACTAGAACCCTGTATGAGTCGAAATATTAGAATACAGATTTCTCAAGAACAAAAGTTTGGGTCATGTCATTGAATAAAGAACCTCAATAGGCTGTGGGGCAGATTGAAGGCAAGAGGAAAACTGAGGAAGAAAGTTATAGATACTGTAGATATCGTCATGACTACATATTGACTCAAAATGAGAAGAAACAGCTGCAAATATCCATTAATAATTGGAATGTGGAATGTACAAAGTATGAATCTAGGAAAACTGGAAGTCATTAAAAATGAAATGGAATGCATAATCATTGATATCCTAGGCATTAGTGATTTGAAATGGACTGGTATTAGCCATTTTGAATCAGACAGTCATATGGTCTACTATGCCGGGAACAACAACTTGAAGAGGAATGGCGTTGCATTCATTGCGAAAAAGAACATTTCAAGATCTATCCTGAAGTACAACGCTGTCGGTGGTAGGATAATATCCATATGCCTATAAGGAAGACCAGTTAATATGACTACTATTCAAATTTATGTACCAACCACTAAGGCCAAAGATGAAGAATTTGGAGATTTTTACCATCTTCTGCAGTCTGAAATTGATCGAACATGCTATCGGGATGCATTGAGAATTAATTACTGGAGACTGGGATGCAAAAGTTGGAAACAAAGAAGGTTGGAAAATATGGCCTTGGTGATAGAAATGATGCCGGAGTTTGCATGATAGAACTTTGCAAGACCAACAGCTTCTTCATGGCAAATACCTCTTTCACCAACATAAATGGCAACTATACACATATACCTTGCCAGATGGAATACACAGGAATTAAATTGACTACATCTGTAGGAAAAGATGATGGAAAAGCTCAATAACATCAGTCAGGGCAAGGCCAGGGGCCAACTGTGGAACAGACCATCGAGTTGCTCATATGCAAGTTCAAGTGGAAGCTTAAGAAAATTAGAACAAGTTGATGAGACCCAAAGTATGACCTTGACTATATCCCACCTGAATTTAGAGACCCTCTCAAGAATAGATTGCACGTGTTGAACACTGATGATGAAAGACCAAACAAGTTGTGGAATGACATCAAGGACATCATACATGAAGAAAGCAATAGGTCATTAAAAAGACCGGAAAGAAAGAAAAAAAAACCAAAATGAATGTCAGAAGAGACTCTGAAACTTGCTCTTGAACATTAAGTAGCTAAACTGAAAGGAATAAATGATGAAGTAAAAGAGTTGAATAGAAGATTTCAAAGGGCAGCTTAAGAAGACTAAGTAAAGTATTATAATGACATGTACAAAGACCTGGAGATGGGAAACCAAAAGGGAAGAAAATGCTCAGCATTGCTCAAGCTGAAAGAACTGAAGAAAAAATTCAAGCCTTGAGTTACAATACTGAGGGGTTCTATGGGGAAAATATTGTACGGCTCAGGAAGCATCAAAAGAAGATGTAAGGAATACACAGAGACACTATACCAAAAAGAATTGGTCAATGATCAACCATTTCAGGAGGTACCATATGAGCAGGAACCAATGGTAATGAAGGAAGAAGTCCAAGCTGCACTGAAGGCACTGGTGAAAAACAAGGCCCCAGGAACTGATGGAATACCAACCGAGATTTTACGACAAATGGATGCAGCTTTGGAAATGCTCTCTCATCTACGCCAAGAAATTTGGAAGACAGCTACCTGGCCAACGAACACGAAGAAATCTATATTTATGCCTATTCCCAAGAAAGGTGATCACACCTAATGCAGAAATTATTGATCAGTATCACTAATATCAAAGGCAAGTAAAAGTTTGCTGAAGATCATTCAAAAGCAGCTGCAGCAGTATATAGACAGGGAACTGCCAAAAATTCAAGCCGGATTCAGAACAGGACACAGAACCAAAGATATCATTGCTGATGTCAGATGTATCAGAGCTGAAAGCAGAGAATACCAGAAAGGTGTTTCCCCGTGTTTTATTGACTATGCAAGGGCATTCAACTGTGTGGATCATAACAAATTATGGATAACATTGCTAAGGATGGGAATTCCAGAATATTTAATTGTGCTCATGAGAAATCTGTACATAGATCAAGAGGCAGTCATTCATACAGAACGAGGGGATACTGCATGGTTCAAAGTCAGGAAAGGTTTGGGTTAGGGTTGTGTAATTTCACCAAACCTATTCAATCTGTATTCTGAGCAAATAATCCGAGAAGCTGGACTATATGAAGAAGAACAGGGCATCAGGATTGGAGGAAGACTCTTTAACAACCTGCCTATGCAGATGATACAACCTTGCTTGCTGAAAGTGAAGAGGACTTGAAGCACTTACCAATGAAGATCCAAGAGCACAGCCTTCAGTATGGATTACACATCAACAAAAAGAAAACAAAAATCTTCACAACTGGACCAATAAGCAACATCATGATAAAGGGAGAAAAGATTGAAGTTGTCAAGGATTTCCTTTTACTTGGATCCACAATCAATACCCATGCAAGCAGCAGTCAAGAAATGAAAGGACACATTGCACTGGGCAAATCTGCTGCAAAACACTTCTTTAAAGTGTTGAAGAGCAAAGATGTCATCTTGAAGACTAAGGTGCGCCTTACCCAAGCCATGGTGTTTTCAATCACCTTCTGTGCATGTGAAAGCTGAACAATGAATAAAGAAGACTGAAAAAGAATTGACACTTTTGAATTGTGGTGTTGGAGAAGAATATTGACTATACCATGGACTGCCAAAAGAAGGAACAAATCTGTCTTGGAAGAAGTACAACCAGAATGCTCCTTAGAAGCAAGGATGGCAAGACTACGTCTCATGTAATTTGGACATATTTTCAGGAGGGATCAGTCCCTGGAGAAGGACATCACTCTTGGTAAAGTAAAGGGTCAGCAAAAAAAAGTACATAGTGACTGCAACAATGGGCTTAAGCATAACAACAATTGTGAGGAAGATGTAGGACCAGTTGGTGTTTCATTCTGTTGTGCATAGGATCACTATGAGCCAGAATTGACTCAATGGCACCTAACAACAACAAGCTATTAAACAAGTACCATTACTTTTATCTGTTTTTTCCTCCTTGTTATGCTAAGCATATATTTTAACTAATTTCCCTTTCCATTTCCTTCCTATCTTTCACTCTTGAATTTCAAGTGTGTTGGTGATAAATCACTCTAGAATTTAATCCACGGGTACCAGAATAATCATTCAGTATTGTGACCAAACTAGAGGGCAAATAGACATTATTAGGATTCTTGTGCTTGAACTGGAGGTACTATCTTATGACATTTTGGTTTGTATTCCCTTGAAGAGGAGGTAAGTGTTTTTGATTATATGAATGCTTAGTTGCATTTTATTTTTTGGAATTATACATATGAGAATATGGATTTTATATATATCTATGTAGATGTGTATATAGATATCTATGTCTATATCTATACACATATTAGAGATCCAAAAGGATGGAGCTTCATGAAATTTGTACAACTTTGGCAACACAGAACTTAAACACCTTTCCTTTCTGAGGAAATTCCAGAATCAATGAGAGAAAGAGCTCCACATAACATTATGAAAACCAAAGTAAAGCAATTGTTTTTGCTTTCTGGGAGGTAGGACCTGGATGTTTGTCCTAAGCTTGGCCAATCAGATGCTTTCATCCAGCTCTTTGTATCTAGAAATGAGAAAAATAAAGTGGCTATAGTGAGAGTGAGGAAACCCTGATGTTGTAGTGGTTAAGTGCTATGGCTGCTGACCAAAAGGTTGGCAGTTTGAATCCACCAGGCACTTCTTGGAAACTCTATGGGGTAGTTCTACTCTGTCGTATGGGGTTGCTGTGAGTCAGAATCGACTTGACGGCAATGGCTTATAGTGGGAGTGAAGCCAAAGAACTAGGAGCATATTAAGAAGATGTCTGCTGGTAGTGCCAGTGATGTCCCTGGTGAGCGGTTCAGGAGCTGCAGCTCCTGTTGCAGCATCTTAACTAGCCAGTGTCTTTGGTATGAAATGGTCATGCTATTGCTGACTGGTATTTCTGGGTTGTCCAGTTTTCTGAGCCTAGTTCTCCAATGTTTTCGTTGATTCAGAAAGCTACCTGATATTCATCTAACTCCTTTTCTGCATAGTAAGCCAGAGCTGATCTCCATTGTATGAGTACTAAGCACAGTGCCTGGAGAAGACTAGAAAAGGCTTGAGTTCCAGCTGTCTCACAAATAGGAGCAAATGCCAGACATAAAAATGCCTGTTATCTCAGGGCTTTCCCATTCTTTTACACTATTGAAGAAGGAACATTTCAGTTCTCTTTCATGAACTTTTTCCAAACGACTTGCTTTCCTTAACTCTTTTTGGTGCAATTTAACACAGTTTCATCTTGTGAAGAAGTTGAACAATAAGCTTGGTTTGTAAAATAAGATCCACTTTTATGAAAGAACTTATGAGATGGTTACCACCTTTGACTTCCAAAAAGAACAGCCTTGACTTATTGTTTCTGTAAAAACAAAAATCTCATATATAATTATACATCCAGGCAATTAATCTCCCATAAATAGATGGCCCAAAACAAAGTAGGAGGTGTAGTATTTTGGAGATCATTAGGATTTTTGTCTAAAGCCAAGCATCATTTATCATGAAAATATACAGCAAACTTCAAAAAAATAAAGGAAGAGTAAGGGGTATTCCTGTTCATAATTTTATTTAAGGAGCTGTGGTGGCACAGTGGTTGAAGCCATAGGCTGCTAACCAAAAGTCTGTGGTTGGAACCCATCACCTGCACCCTAGGAGAAAGACGTGGCAGTCTGCTTCCATAAAGATTAAACCAAAATCCAAACCCGCCACCATCGAGTCAATTCCGACTCATAGCAACCCTATAGGACCGAGTAGAACTGCCCCATAGAGTTTCCAAGGAGCACCTGGTGGATTTGAACTGCTGACCTCTTGGGTAACAGGCATAGCACTTAACCACTATGCCACCACAAAAATTACAGCCTTGAAAACCCAGTGGGGCAGTTCTATTCTGTTCTATAGGGTCGCTATGAGTCGAAATTGATTCAACAGCAATGGATTTTTTGGTTTGGGAATTTTATATACTCTAGAGATAAAATTTTCCAAAAATTTGCAAGCTGGATTTTGATAGGTAATATAAAAAGTTCCTCATGCAATTTTTGTAGTTATAACAAGCCACTTAGAAAGCTCCCCTTTTACTTCCAATTCATTAAAGGAGTGAATTTCAAAATGACAACTAAATAGTTTTCTTTTTAAATCTCTTGACTCAAAATATTCAGTTCAACATTTTTCCTAGTTTTCCAGTGAAATTTCTCATTTGTTTCTTTTAAAAATAGATACCATGTAATCACATTTTTACATTCTGAAAAAGGTTAACAAATTAAAATTTTATAAACAAAATCATTCTGAAAACAATTTTATCTTCATCTTAATTATTTATAATGCAATATGCAGAATAAGATATGTATGAAGTTTGTCTAAATATTCATAATTTGGGAATATCTAAGTTGATTTACTAATGCTTTTCAAAAAAATTTAAGCACAAAAAATACTGTTCATTACAATTAAATGACTGCAGTACTCAGAGGCCCCTAAGTATGGCTGCACTTTGGTGAATAAGTCTTGACCACTTTTCTGTTCGTACTATTAATGCATATTTAACTGTCAGGGTAGACCAGTCTAGGCAAATGGGAGCTGTAGGAACGTGGGGGCAGGTAACTGTGCTATTTTAGCATTTGTAAGAGTTAACATGATCACGAAGACGGCAAGGGACCAGGCATCATTTCCTTCCTTGTGTATGGGTTGCCACAAGTTGGGGGCAGCTAACAACAACAACAACAAAAATAACAGTGAACAATCCTGTATGTGGTTAAGTAAGTGACTCAAGCTTCAGGAACACGAAACACACTCTGTTCAGAGCAGAGGCAGATGAGATCCCAGGGCCGAAGACTGAAGCAGGTATTACAAATGTGAGACGCACAGGCTGGGTTTGGCTTGAAGGTGTGTTTTGCCTGGACCACCTAATGATTAAAAATAAGTTAGAAATTGTTGCCACCATTTTAAAATCAATAAATTGTACATAAAAATCCTGGTTTTTCAACTTCTGTGAAAAGCAGCCAGATTTTGTGACAATCGGCTAATGAGCCGGATTAAAAAGCGGCTTCCCACTTTTAATGTGGGATGTTTTTCTGTTCACTGAGGCCCCAGGCAGTCCATTTTAATAAGTTGCCTGCTTGTTCCATGATCCCCACCTCAAAGGAAAATGAATGAGGAAGTTTGATAGAACTTAAGTAAACATTTGTGACAATATAAAAACCTGTTGCTGTCGAGTCGATTCTGGCTCACAGTGACCCTACAGGACAGAAGAGAACTGCCCCACAGGGTTTCCAAGGCTGTATTCTTTATGAACGCAGACTGCCACATCTTTCTCTTGTGCAGTAGATGGTGGGCTCCAACTGCAGACCTTTTGGTTAGCAGCCAAACACTTAACCACTGCACTACCAGGGCTCCTTGTGAGAGTACAATCACTTGTAATTTTTAAAATCAAACAAGGCAGAAGGTATCCAAGTGGAAAAAAGAAAAAGGCTACCCAGAGGATTTCTGATAACCTCAGACTTTAAAGGATTCTTTCAAAGATAAAGGGAAAATCATAAACAGAAACAAATAAGCAAATATAGAAAAGTTAGATGCAACTGTGAGAATGATGTCCAGGAGGCTACCTAGATCACTTAAACAGAGTTTTCAGAACAAGAAGATAAAGAAAAGGCATCTTACTGTTGGAGGGAGTTGCTCAGGGCTGAATGTGGAAAAGGCAGTACAGACGTGATAAGGGATGGAAAGAGCTGAAGAGCGATCTGCTTCTAGTTACAGGGAATGGTTCTCCACCTACACCATCTTAAACACGTCCAGTGTGTGAACGAGACAAATCACATCCCCATATTGTAGGAAATTATGATCACAGAACCATTCTAATAACCCCTGACAAATAGTTACGAATGGGTCAGGTTCCAGAAGACTGGAAATGGACAACAGTATTACAGTCTTTGGAGAAAGAAAAGTAGAAAGTCTTTAGAATATGCAGACCAATATGCCTGACAGCAATACCTAGTAAAAAAAAAAAAAATAGGATGTCACTCAAATGAGTTAAAACCCACTACCATTGAATCAATTCAAATGTGTTAAAAACAAGTATTTATTAGAAGTTGGAATCAGCTTAATAATTGGTCAAGCAACAGTAGAGGCACCAGGGAAGTGGCCCATCTCTTACTACGCTCTACTTCTCCCACTCCTCTCAAGCCCCATAGCCTCTTGATTGTTGCTGAGCACACCTAGAATGCTCTTGCATGATAGCCTTGCTGTCAGATGCTTTTTCAACCTGGAACACTCCTCCTAAAGATATTTGCAAGCCTTGCCCTGCTTCCTTTAAGGTTTCTATTTCAGCTCCACCCTCTCAGTGAGGCTTTCTCTAAGTACCCTGTGTAACTTTTCAGCCCACTACTCAACCTTCCTATCACATGACCAGACCAGACCACTTGCAGTCTAGTCAACTCTGACTCACGTGTATCAGAGTAGAACTGTGCTCCATAGGGTTTTCAATGGCCGTGACCTCTCAGAAGTAGATTACCAGGCCTTTCTCCTGAGGCACATCTGGGTGGGTTCAAACCGCCAACCTTTCAGTTAGTAGCCAAGAGTGTTAACTGTGCCACCTATGGACTCCCTAACCCATTGCCCTCAAGTCGATTCTGACTTATAGAGACCCTATAGGACAGAGTAGAACTGCCCCACAGAGTTTCCAAGGAGCAGCTGGTGGATTCAAACTGCCAGGCTTTTGGTTAGCAGCCCAGCTCTAAACTGCTGTGCTGTCAAAAAAAGGGCTCCTAAAAAACACTACATGGACTTATTATGTGCCAGTCACTGTTTTAAGGGCTTTTAAAATAATAATCCATTTAATCCTTGCGACAACAGAATCAGGTAAATACTAGCATTATATTCATTTTGCAGATGAGAAAACGGAGGCATAGAGAATTGTGTGAAGCTTCCAACAGTGGTAAGGGATGAAGTTGAGTTCAAACAGAGAAATTCTGACTTCTGAGCCTGTTCTTTACTGCCATGCTATGCTGCCACCATCTAACATACTATATATATATTTAACTTATCTACTTAGTGTATTGTTTTTTTCCACCCCTACCCGACAAAAATGTAAATTCCATGAGGTCGGGATTTTGCTTTTTCCCTATTTTACTCTTGCCATTAGAACAGAGTGTAGCACATAGTAGATGCTTAATAAATATTGTGTTGAATGAATAAAATATAAACATAAGTATTTAGAAATGTAGGATTCTTACTTCTACAGCAAGACTATTCTCTAGTTGAGAATAGGGATTGAAGGCTGCTAATCTTTGAATCCCCAGCACCCCATCAGAGTACCTGGCTTGTATAGGGAGGGAACAGAGGGTGGAGAAGAGCTGGAAAGGAAACTAGGAATGTCAGATGCATCGCAGAGCATGAGCCAGGATAGCTCAGTGTCTTAGTCATCTAGTGCTGCTGTAACAGAAAAACCACAAGTAGATGGCTTTAATAAAGACAAATTTATTTTCTCATAGACCAGTAGGCTAAAAGTCCGAATTCAGGGCACTGACTCCAGGGGAAGGCTTTCTTTCTCTGTCAGCTCTGGAGGAAGATCATGGTCATCAATCTTACCCTGGTTAAGAAGCTTCTCAGGTGCAGGGACCCTGGGTCCAAAGGACACACTCTGCTCCTGGCACTGCTTTCTTGGTGGTATTAGGTCCCCCTGTCTCTCTGCTTAATTCTTTCTTTTATATCTCAAGAGATTGCCTCAAGACACAATCCAATCTTGTAGTGGAATCCTGCCTCACTAACACAACTGCCATCCAACCTCCATCATTAACATCGTAGAGGCAGGATTTACAACATATAGGAAAATCACACAATACTGGGAATCATGGCCCAGCCCAATTGATACACACATTTTTGGGGAGACATAAATCAATTACGACACTCAGCATCCCAAAAGTCCATTGAAGAGAGGCTTATCAAGAACAAGAGAGTGGTCAATTGTATTAAAGAAAGACAGACATAATGTCATTTGATTTTGAAGCCAATCGCTCAGTTTCTGAAACAAAAGGAAAATAGTTTGTCATCAAAATAGGATACAAATTAAGTCAAAATATATAGAGAGCATTACCCATATTTGAGCCACTTTGGTAAGTGCCTAGGGAACCTACCAAGAAACATAAGAAACAGCTCCGAAAAGGTTTTAAATTCAGTGGGAAAGAAACAATAGTCAAAGTGGTATCAAGTAGAAAAACCAATAACAATAAAAGCAGATAACTATGTAAGCAATGGCACTAAGCTTCATGTGACTAATGTCAAAAAAGAAAGGGTAAATGCTTTCAGGAGACATTGAGGTCACTCTAGGCTGGCAAAATATAATTCTAAAGAGCTCTGTCTTTCAGTGACATAACAGAGTGTCTTCATGAGTACAATCGACTTCAGTCAATCAACAAAAGACTAGATTACTAAATAGATGAGTGCAAGAAAAATATTAATAAACAAATAGCGTTCAACATCAACATAATCCTACCTAATGCCGTTAGTGTTTGAAAGAAAACCATTCGGATTCCTAATCTGCTGGGGAATATTAACATAATGTGGTTTTGAAAATTTTAAAAAGACCTCATAATTAATTTAATCACCATTTTGCATAGCATTCCCACTTGTAATCTGCATTTTTGCATTAAAACTCTTACTATATAGCTGTCATTCTGATCTAATGTAATGCCTCTTACTTAGGGAGAGAGGAAATTTTCCAATGTTGAGGCTACACAGAAATGAAGAATGAAACATGTGTCTGTCGCTGCAATTTCACCATGGTAGACTAATTGCAGAGGCCTGTGGGTATGGATTGATGTTCCTGAGTAGTCAGCCTTTACTGCCATTGCTTTCAGGGCAATTTGCATAGCATGGCTCATAGTGTTTTATGATTTTTCTTTTAAAAATAATCCTACTTGTCAGTCACTAAATCTTTTTAACTCCTTCAGTGCTGACTAGCATCTGGGGCATGTCTGTAGAGTGAACGCACATATCTCTCACTTGCCAAGTGCAAGAAGGACTGGGAGTTTGAAAGGGTATCCCAGCTGGTACAGTTCACAGCCCTTTCATCCACTGGGAAATTGTTGTCATAGGTTGAGTTCCCTAGGAAGTAGACCCTGAGGTAGAAATGAGTGTTCAGGAGGTTCATTAGGATGTGCTCATGGTTATAGTACAAACACCTGTGGAAGGCAAGGAAGCACGATTAGGCAGAGAAACAAGTTCGGCTACATTGCAGTCTCAATGCAAGCCTCAGACAACACTGGGAGGAATTCTGAAAATGAGATGATGCTTCAGAGTTGACTCAAGTTGTGACTGGAGGGTTGAAATTTTATACTCTGCACTGATCAGTCACTGAGTGTGGGGTATCCCAGAAAAGTAGCATGGCCTTGGGTAACACAATCAGCTGAGACAATCTCTAAAGATGGCTGATGGCAGAGGACTATCTACGAGAGAACTCCCAGTAAAGAACTAAGGTAATAAGTCTTTCATTCCTGAAAGGAGATCTGAGTGACACATCACAATGTCCACTATGATCCTCACATTTCTCCAATGACAGAGGCTCAATTGGGTACCACATAAGCAACATGCTATGTAACCTCCTTGACTTTTGTGAGAAGGTCTTTATGTGTATTACATTTTTCAAGAATCTATTTCCCACTGTTTAGTAATTTAATATATCCTTAATCATCAAAATTAATTCTATAACTATAAACAATTTGAAGGGGATCATTGAGAATTTGTCTTAGACGGAGAGAAAGAGAAAGAAAGACAAAGAAAGTCTGTTGATTTTATTACTACAAGCTCAATCAGACAGAAAAGGAAAGAGAATATATAGAAATATATTGAGTTTTCTATGTCAGCTCAAGGAGCCCTGACGGCACAGTTGTTAATTGCTCAGTTGCTAACCAGAAGGTGGGGAGTTCAAACCCAGCAGCTGTTCTGTGGAAGAAAGATGTGGATATGTTGCAGTCTGCTTCCATGAAGATTATAACCTTGGAAACCCTATAGGGCAGCTCTACTTTGTCATATAATGTCTCTGTGAGTTGGAACCAACTCGATGGCAAGAGGTTTTATGTCACCCAACTTAGATACTGAACCTTAATCTTTACATCATCATTTTGGATTGGGCATGGTGTTTTTCAAACTATTTACTAAGGGTCAAGTTTTCCTGGTCATACTGCTTATTTCCTTGGACTTCACTAAAAGGAAGTTTGTATAGTGAGAGACTTATTTCTCTCCATAATTTTAAGAATTCCTATTTTCTAAGTCAACAAACATACTCTTTCATTTCTGAAGAAAATATGGGAAAACAGTTTAGACATGTCACACCAGGCACAGAGGCATAGAATCTACAGCCTGCTGTAGCTCACAAGGGGCGTTTGCTCACCTCATGGAATCTTTGCATTTGAGTCAAGGGTACAGAGAGGAAACATCTAAAGCTAACACAGTCGAAGGCTTAGAACGTGGCTCAGATTTAAACACAAACAAAGGGTAATCTGGCCTGGCACAGCCTGGCCACTGCAACAGTGTATTTGAAGGTTATGTTTTATGTTTATTAGCTCCATCCAGATGGCGTTTTATGTCCTTAATAACTTTGTCCCTGACTAAGCCATGAACCCACCATTTGACAAACACAAGAGGAAATATCTATCAGCAAAAAAGTCATTTTATAATCCGAAACATCACTTGAACCATTAGAACTACATTTTGAAAGTGTGAGTCTTTTTATTTGTCAATATCTACAGTTATTTGTTGACAAACACATGACAGCTAGCTTTTCCAAACTGAACATGATTCAGTGAGCGCCTGGAATGTCTTTAACAGGAATACATATTTATGCTAATATTTTGTATGAGTAATAACTTTCATCGTAATAGATGAAACTGCTTTGATGCACATTTATTCATCTTTATACATCCATGAAAATTAGTGTATTGTATGCATTAACATCCGGTGTTAAAAACAGAGAGGCTGAGAACAGCAGGTCCAAGGTCATCCAGTAGTTTTCCTATAGTCCTGGTTTCTCCTGGCTCACAGCTGAGAACTCTAAGTCTAGATCAACCTACACACTATGTTTATGGGGCTTTTAGGGAACGAACATCTGTCAGGGGTGAGTTTTTTGTGATGGTCATTTATGCTGCTGGCTAACTCCTGCTTCCAAATTTCAACCTCCTTGAGGGCAGCTGTTATGTTTTATCGCTGTCTTCTTTAAAGCTCCAGTTTTAGGTAATCAATATACATTTGGGAAACCCTGGTGGTGTAGTGGTTAAGTGCTATGGCTGCTGACCAAAGGGTCGGCAGTTCAAATCCTCCACGTGCTCCTTGGAAACTCTACGGGGCAGTTCTACTCTGTCCTATAGGGTCGCTACGAGTCGGTATCGACTCAACGGCACTGGGTTTTTTTGGTTTCTATATTTTTATACATTTGAGGATTTTATTGAAACAAGTCACAGTTTTTCTGCTTAAACTGCATCCTTTAACTCCCTAGTAGAAAGTGAAGCAATTATTTTAAACCTATCAAAAAGAAAAAGAAAGTTCTGCATTATTGTTTTATGGATTTCTCAGTAGCAGCGAGAACACGTGCCTGAATTCCTTTAGAGCAGGATTTAGAACAGAAAAGTAGAGGGAAAAAATAGTGCCTATTTAGTTTATAATAATTTTAATTAAAAAAACACTTAATGTAATTAACATCCATTTAGTTTTTCATTTACAATCCTATGTCTTTTTTTCTTTCTCCCTTCCTCCCTCTCTTCCTTCCTCTCTACCTCCCTTCCTCTCCTTTTTTCTTTCTTTCTCTCCCTATCTCTCTCCTTCCTTCCTTCCGTCCTTCCTTCTTTCCCTTCTTTCTATTACCAAACATTTACTGAAGTGTATCCTATATATAAAAAATCATGCTAGATTCTGTGCAGGTACATAATCATTTAAGAAAATTGCCAGGGTTTAAATTTTTCCTAAAGCATTCAGTTTTCCCCAAAATATTTATGCTGTGCCATACAGTCTGATACTCCTTTTCCTGCACTTTGTCTCACTGCTTGATCTTAGCTATAGAAAGCGCTTCCCCTATATTCTCGCATTTCCCTCCCAAAGGACCTGAAACTTACCTAAATACTATGATCACAATTTCACAGGAGCTAAACTTCGAATTATTTAACAGGTATTTTTATTCATTGTACTAAAATAACAAAACACTGTCTTTGAGATTACACCATAATTATCTGCATTTTAGAAAACTTTGCCTAGATCTAAGATGTAAGACGAGAAAGCATTTTAAGGGGGAAATCATCCTCCCTTGAACAGAGTGGAGAATTATTCATACGTTTAAACCCAAAACCAAACCCACTGCCATCGAGTCGATTCCAACTCATAGGACAGAGGAGAACTGCCCCATAGAGTTTCCAAGCAGCACCTGGCAGGTTTGAACTGCTGACCTCTTGGTTAGCAGCCATAGCACCTAACCACTACACCACCAGGATTTCCATTTACTTTGAAAAAATTAGAGTGTTATTAGCCAGAATACATATTTAAAGGATTGAGATTCAATCTAAGGAACACCTTTATTTAAAAGAGGTTAAAAACATATAATATAGCAGGGAGTAAGTTTAAAATCTCTTTCTTTAGAGAGTGTCCAGGCAGGAATGTGTCTTTCTTGCAATGTATTGTATAATCTTGACCGCAAAAGATAATATTGCCCATTGTGCTTCTTCATAGCCTCATATATGACATTACAATTGAATGATGTTTGAGAACTTGTGGATAGCTACAGTTTAACAAAATTTAGACATCTAAACAACTTGACAATCTTTGATGGAGAGTGATATAACATGAATACCAACTGTTTCACTTTCTTTCAGTTAACCACAGTTTTCTCACCAAGATGGTGGAATCAAAAGAATAGCATGACTTGTTTATTGAAAACCAGGGCAGCATGGTAGAGGGACACCTGAGTTCACATACTGCTCTGGCCTCACACAATTTACTTCAACCCTTGGAGCCTTGGCCTCCTGGTGCATAACATGAGAAATAATAATATCTGTATGTCATAAACTTGTGGAGAAGATACAAGGAAATAACATCTGTTAGTCACCTGACTCGGTGTTTGGCATAGAGTGAGAACACAACAAATGTCAACGTTTTCCTCTTTGAAAAGAAAGTCACCCTCACGTGATAAAAACCCCTAGTCAAACTGCAAAAATGGCAAAGGCCAGATTTATCAGGTCGTGCCAACTGCACAGGAAACATCACCGACTACAAATCACTTGCTGGACCACATTCATAGAGAAACTAGATAAGTAACAATAAGAAGCATCAAGAAAACTGTAATAGCCTGAAGCTTCCAGGAACCACAGGGGCCACGTGGACCTGTTCAGAATAGTGTCCCTGTACCATGTGCCAGTTTTCAGCCAAACAGTTTTGCAATTTTGCTTGTGTGGAGATAGAACATTAGAAAAAAACAAACAAACAAAAAGCGATAGAATGTGAGCTAAGCCACGAACTAGCTACAGAAAATGCTAGAAACCCCAAGGGGAGTAAAGGAATCAAGTCAAAGCCCCTTTGCCAGATCTGGTGTTTCTTTTGCCTGAGGAAACTGGAAAAGTTTGGTCCCTCAAAGCCTCCCCGTCTCTATCCACACCACGGATAGCCAAGAATAATATCCGACTTCTTACATGGAGGGTTTGAAACCATAAACTCCATTGGACTCAGCTTAGACTCTTGCTTTTTGTTTTTTGAATGAGAGTTTGGGAAACAGATGCAATTTTTCCTACCAAGAAGGCTGTCTTTATAAACAAAACAAAAAGAAAAGTATACATTCTCCTGCCCCAAAGAAACATTTCTGAATAGCAAAAAAAAAAAAAAAAGTTATATGGATTAAAAAAAAAAAAAAGTGTGAGTATAATAACAGCTTTGAGCCCTAAATGCCTACTGTGGGCCAATACACAGTACACGGCATAATTATAAACAAAGTGGTAGCAGCACAACCCAATTATTTCAAAAACACTTGAGGCAGCGGGACAGAGAGATCTCCCGTTCCCATCCAAACAGACTGAAACAGGGAAGACACGGCGATAACTTGTCTGCGTTCTGCAAAACAGGTGCCGTCTCCATGATCCTTTAAGGCACAGCTTTGATGAATGTTGAAAATACCTTGTTACGTGGGAGGTGAAGAAGCAGCCCTTTAGGTCTTACCTCTAAATGTCTTTCATTGGGGAACTAGGAAAAGGAAGCCTTAAAGTTTACTCTTTTGAAGATATAAAGTCCAGTCATTTTGCATTTGTGTTTTTAAATATGAAATGATCTGAAGTGTCATTGCCTTGTTATTAAGAAACGCTGTGTTAGCTGCTTTCTTTTGATTTCATTATAATACAACTACTAGGAAAGCTCTTTCTCCCCGGGAACTAATTCTTCCCCAACCACTCCTGGTTTCCAGCAATTTTTGTTTTCAGATGAAATGAAGACCAATGTGGTTTTTTCCTACACCATTTCAGGATATTACATTTTAAAAGATAATTGATCATATCTCTGTAATCCTATGCTTTTATGTTACAACAGGATATGTATAGTCATTGCTCAGCATGTCCAGTGAATTATAGCCTATAGGGATAGATTTTAAATACAAAGATCATGAAGAAAAGCTGGTTAAAGCATCGCCAAGTAAACTAAACTTAGTGTGTATGGTGTCTGGCTAAATATATGGCTTTCGTAAGTAATAAGAGGGAATGATTATTGAAACTGCAATCATCTTTCACAATAAATACTGTTTTTCTTAAAGGCTGCTATACAATAAAGTTATAACAGTGCTTGGAAACTTTCTACTTATAATTAACAAAAATATACAGGAAAGCACTCTTAAGGTTTCTTGAAAATATTCCTTGTGTTCATGCTAAAATACAAAGTATAATTCTGCAAGGGAGAGTCGATAACTCCTGATAAAAAACAACCCACTAGGTATGAGACGCATGCACTTCCAGGCATTTAAGTTAAATAGTTCACTAGAAATATCGCTGTTACTAAGTTATTGAGCTCTCCAGCAAGCCTTAAGTGCTCTTGATTTTAAGGAAGAACTTGTGAACATGAAATCAATAGTTCTAAGAGATGAATGTACTATTATTGTTTTATAACTACACATAAATATATTATCCACTTACACATAACTATATTATTGAATGTATATATATAATATAAAATATATGTAATGCATATTGTGTAATGTTAATACATAATAAAATATATAATATGCAATATAAGGCATAATGTGTGATATAGCATATGATTAATTATAATACATCATATAATTAATATTATATGATAACATTATACTTTAAATATTCAGAAATAGTAAACCAAGACAAATAGCCTACCCTAGTAGTAATTATATCTGAAGTTATCATATATTGCTTAATTCACCAGTGGAAAATGCTATTGAAATGGGATTTTTTATTAAAAGAGAAAGAAATGCACACCAACTGATTTTAGGAACTCTTGGTATTTTGCAGTGCCAGGAGCTCTTGTCTTCATGCTAAACATCTACTATGGCAAGAAGGCAAATATCTCTGAATGATATTTACCCTTTCGGGTTTTGGGCAAAGAGTTGGAACTGCTCAGGATCATTTCTCTAACACTTTTTTTGTATAGGTTAGAAATGTGAAAGAACTATAGGCAGGTTCTCTACCTATAAATAACTCTTATTACTTTCAGAAATAGTAAAGGTTGCAGACATACTGATATTTGAAGTATCTGCCATCTAATATTAAAACAACACTTTTAACTCAGCTTTGGTGGCGCTTCCTTGGAAAGCAAAATGCTTTTGTGTCTCACCCTTACTGGGATGCACCACAGCACATACCAGACAGAGCCAGACATGAATGAGCTAAACAATTTCACTTCACTCAAACTTTTTAGCTCTGAATCATGTAAGAGCTGACACGAGCTGAAAAATATACACCTTAATTTAGTTAATCCAGTACAGGGTGTCCAAACACAATGTGTGAGATAAAGTAACCAGAAAGTTCATCTGTATCTCAGTCCTACAGAGCTTGAGCTGTGGCTTGTCACAAGAGTTTCTTTTAGCTTATGTGACTGCTCGCTCCACATGCTGCCATTTACAGTACACGGTATACAGTAAATCTATTTTTTGTCAAGATGGGCTGGGTTTTCACAGCTCTGCATGTGACATCCAGTCACTCTTCTTGGCTCTTAATGCTTAACATGGTGTAGTCTTGATTTTTGGCTGATTGCCTCCAATATGTTCAATTTTGGATGATTTTTAGTGTAAGTTTGTGAAATTATGCCCTAGAAATACGAAAAATGTATAGGTTTCTTTATAGGGCTTGCAGGAACAAGTTGGCTTCTGCGGACATCACTTTCAAACTGTACTATTATCTCAATTATTGGTGACTTAACCTCAGTGGACATTGGAGAACATTCAGAAGGCAGATAAGGGAAGGGGATTGAAAAGACACACCAGTGGCCGCCTCAGAACAGTGGGATTAGGCATTCAGGTGGAGAGAGGATTTTCATTATGCAGTTTATTTGTTTGCACTGTGTTTTTTTTTTTTTCAAATACATCTCATTTTAAAATTAAATATTTTATTCAAGAGAAAGTAATATTTCCATTGCTCTTGTGATTTTAAAAATTGCTTTGTGTCTGCCACTCATATTTTCATAGCTCTGTTAAATTCCATAAGCACAAACTGTAGTGAGCTACGATGTATCTCTTCCGGAACCTTAATTTGCCATCTGGTTCCTAAACCTTTCAGTATTTGTTCTGAATTCCCACCTTCATGGTCTCCTTCAACCTCAGGGCTATTTTTTTTCTTTTTTAATGGAAAGTTTGTTATCTGTGTATTATTGTTTAAATTTTGGGTGTTCGAATTGCCCAGGATAACATTCTAGGAGCTGTCCCTAGCTGAATGTCTTATAGAATTTACTTGATGGAAGCTTAGGTCAGTTGGTTATGAATCAGCAATGCCCATGCAACCTGAATTGACACAAAACTAGTAATTAACAGTTCAGTCAAAAATAAAACGTGAGTGGCATCCTTGAATGATTTATAACAAGTTTGATGGTTTAAAAAAATTTTTTTTTTTTTAACATTTGAAACTATCACATATAAAAACTCGCTGAACGAAACCAGAGAATGGGCATGTGGGAGAGTCAGTATTTAGTCAGTATTCAATCTCTTTTCTCCTCCATTTTTGTCTGATTTCTATTTGAATATTAGTAAGGAAATACTGTGCACACAAATTTAGTTTCTCTGCATTTTTTTTCCCCTGAGTTAGGTGAGGTTAACAGAAGATGAAAGTATAGATCTAAGTAATGAGAAGATGACATTTATAAAGGTGGCAGAAGTTAGCGCAAATTAAGTACTCCTAAAAAAAAAAAAATTTTTTTTAAATCCTTAATTTTTTTTTAAAACAGATGGTAATTCATATTGCCATTTTTAGGGAATTGTGTGCCTCACCAGTGGACAAGAGAAAATGAAATGGAGACAGAGTGGAAAACAACTGGAAGGAACCTGAGTAGGGATTGCAGCTACATCCTTAATTCCCTAGGCCGATCCCCTGATCTCTCATCTAAATGATAAAAGTGTTAAACTAAATGATATTTAAAGTTCCTTCTATCTCTAAATTCCATGATGATATCAGAGTTCCACATGGGGGGCCCTCTGAACAGCATCCTGACAGTGCCTGACACAGTAATACTCAGTAAATGTGCATTAGAAGACTAAATAAGGAACAAGGTAACAAATGAGAGAGGAGCCTAGACCCTGAGCTTCCAGTTTACAATAATGGAACCAGGATTATGGTTCTCCACTAAACAGATTAAACAAAATCACATCACACCAAACTACCAGGGACAACTACATTGGCAGATACCCTCATCACTGTTTGTGATGGCTTATCAAGGGATTTATCTCAATTCCATAAAAATCCACAGAGGGAGTTAAGGGAGTTGTACAAACTGCCTTGGAGATTTCATTAAAACCCATTAAACTCACAAAACTCTTTAGACTAATACATTTGTCAAACAGGCAGTAACTGGGAAGCAGGACTGGGGGTTTTGGAGGGTTATGTATGCAGCCATTCTATCAGGTGTGTTCCCTGAGTCCAAGTAAACCGAGAATGAGAGAAGCTAAAAAGCTCTATCTTGGATCATGTGGATAATTGATTGATACTTCTTACGTACGCATCGATTCTTATAATCATGGTAATAAGATTTTATTTGCATTTGTCATGTATATACCAGGCACCATACTAAGTATTCTACATACATTTTTACCTAAGAGGTAGGCAGTGTGATTTAGGTCCATTTTACAGATGAGAAAACAAGGCTTCACATTTATTCATTCATCAGATCCTTATTGAATAACTACTATGTATTAGGATTTGTCCCAGGCACTTAATTCACGAAAATGAATCAAAAGGGCTGAGGAGATTCTTGGTCAGGCCTGCCCTTCTTAGGCCCCTCTGAGTCAAATTATGAAGTAGTAAATCAGTGCAGAGACACCCATACTGGTCAGTGTTGGGTCACGGCAGTGTATCTCTCTATGAAAGAAGGATAGTCGATCTTTGAATAATATAACACGGAATGAAATCATACCAGAATTCTGGAGCTTAGATTCAGGTAACGTGGCTTGCTGAAGGTAAGTTTTGCAAACATGAGGTAATTTTGACAATGTTTCAGTGTGACTTGGCTGGAAGTATAGGTTGTTGTTGTTGGTTACTGGAGAGTCTATTCTAACTCATGGTGATTCCATGTGTGCAGAGTAGACCTGCTCCATAGGACTTTCAAGGCTGTGACCTTTGGAAGCAGATCTCCAGGCCTGTCTTCTGAGTCATCTCTGGGTGGGTTCAAACTGTCAAACTTTCAGTCAGTAGTCAGCACTTAATTCAGGAGTCCCCAATAACGTCTTCGCGCAATGTGGCAACATCCTCACCTTGGTTAGTTTAATTATCACAACCACTAGGATGTATCTCATGAAGGAACTGAGAGGGGTCCTAGAATTACACTCACGCAACGTCCCCAACTTGATGTTTTCTTCTGTCCCTGTTTCATTCAAGCTCGCTGCAGTGAAGTGCAATTTGTCACAAATCTATGTATCTGAGTGTTCTTCCTCATCAATGCTCAAATGCAGGCCCCTGTTTTACAAACCTAGGCTCTGACTTCATGGAGCTTACAGTTTTATGGTGGAGATAGATGGTAAAAAAATAAGTAAATAAATAAAATAAAAACTCTAGAACAGGCAAAACTACAGGAATGCAAAGCAGAGGGAAGAAAATAGCTGCAACTGGGAAAAAGAAAACTTTCTGGAGCGATGGGAATGTTGTGTATCCTGGCTGTTGTCTTAGTCATAGGTTGAATGCATTTGTCAAAATTTAAAACAGTGTGCTCCCAATCTTATGAATTTTATTGTACATAATATTTCAATTCAGTTGGTAAAAAGTTGCCATAAACTTTGTAATTTTAATGCTATTTTTAGTCAAAAGAAAAAATATTTAAGACAGTTTTCTAAGTTATTAAAATAAACACATATGTGCATATATACATTATTTTAAACAAATAAATATAACAAATAAAATATATGTGTATATATTTTAAGACATTTCTAGTTGGTTAAAAATATATATGTATATATATGTACATACATACACTACATTTTGAAAAGTAAAATATAACACTAGGATTTAGAAGGCCTTGAAGAAATGTTCTCCCTCATATTTAATCAAGTACAAATGCATAAATGTATTATCCTTGAGAATCATTAAAAATTACTAGCACTTTTATGCATTGGGTGTTAAAAGGTTTAAAATGGGTTTATTAGACAGACCTTTAAAACTGATAAGGGTCCACTGTCACATTATTTGCTTATTAAAATATTTACACATTGTTGTTGTTGTTGTTGTTAGGTGCCGTCAAGTGGGTTCCGACTCATAGTGACCCTATGCACAACAGAACGAAACACTGCCCGGTCCTGAGCCATCCTTACAATCGTTGTTATACTTGAGCTCATTGTTACAGCCACTGTGTCAATCCACTCCATTGAGGGTCTTCCTCTTTTCCACTGACCCTGTACTTTGCCAAGCATGATGTCCTTCTCAAAAAACTGATCCCTCCTGACAACATGTCCAAAGTATGTAGGATGCAGTCTTGCTATCCTTGCTTCTAAGGAGTATTGATTTGTTTGTTCTTTTGGCAGTCCATGGTATATTCAATATTCTTCACCAACACCACAATTTAAAGGCATAAATTCTTCTTCCTTATTCATTGTCCAGCTTTCACATGCACGTGATGTGATTGAAAATGTCATGGCTTGGGTCAGGCGCACCTTAGTCTTCAAGGTGACATCTTGGCTCAAACAATTTGAAGAGGTCCTTTTTGCAGCAGATTTGCCCAACGCAATGTGTCTTTTGATTTCTTGACTGCTGCTTCCATGGCTGTTGAGTGTGGATCCAAGTAAAATGAAATCCTTGACAACTTCAATCTTTTCTCCGTTTATCATGATGTTGCTCATTGGTCCAGTTGTGAGGATTTTTGTGTTTTTTTTATGTTGAGGTGTAATCCATACTGAAGACTGTGGTCTTTGATCTATATGAGTAAGTGCTTCAAGTCCTCTTCACTTTCAGCAAGCAAGGTTGTGTCATCCGCAAAATGCAGGCTGTTAATGAGTCTTCCTCCAATCCTGATGCCCCGTTCTTCTTCATATAGTCCAGCTTCTTGTATTATTTGTTCAGCATACAGATTAAATAGGTATGGTGAAAGAATACAACCTTGACGCACACCTTTCCTGACTTTAAAACAATCAGTATCCCCTTGTTCTGTCTGAACAACTGCCTCTTGATTTATGTAAAGGTTCCTCACGAGCACAATTAAGTGTTCTGGAATTCCATTCTTCACAGTGTTATCCATAATTTGTTATGATTCATACAGTTGAATGCCTTTGCATAGTCAATAAAACACAGGTAAACATCCTTCTGGTATTCTCTGCTTTCAGCCAGGATTCATCTGACATCAGCAATGATATCCCTGGTTCCACGTCTTCTTCTGAAACCGGCCTGAATTTCTGGCAGTTCCCTGTTGATATACCACTGCAGCTGTTTTTGAATGATCTTCAGCAAAATTTTGCTTGCGTGTGATATTAATGATATTGTTCTATAATTTCCACATTCTGTTGGATCTCCTTTCTTGGGAATAGGCATAAATATGGATCTCTTCCAGTCAGTTGGTCAGGAAGCTGTCTTCCATATTTCTTGGCGTAGACGAGTGAGCACCTCCAGCGTTGCATCTGTTTGTTGAAACATCTCAATAGGTATTCCATCAATTCCTGAAGCCTTGTTTTTCACCAATGCCTTCAGAGCAGCTTGGACTTCTTCCTTCAGTACCATCAGTTCCTGATCATATGCCACCTCTTGAAATGGTTGGATATCAACTAATTGTTTTTGGTATAAGGACTCTGTATTCCTTCCATCTTCTTTTGATGCTTCCTGCGTCATTTAATATTTTCCCCATGGAATCCTTCATTATTGCAACTCGAGGCTTCAATTTTTTCTTCAGTTCATTCAGCTTGAGAAACACTGAGCGTGTTCTTCCCTTTTGGTTTTCCATCTCCAGTTCTTTGCACATGTCATTATAATACTTTCTCTTCTCGAGAGGTCCTTCGAAATCTTCTGTTCAGTTCTTTTACTTCATCAATTCTTCCTTTTGCTTTAGCTGCTTGACACTCAAAAGGTAGTTTCAGAGTCTCCTCTGACATCCATCTTGGTCTTTTCTTTCCTGTCTTTTCAGTGACCTCTTGCTTTCTTCATGGATGATGTCCTTGATGTCATTCCACAACTCACCTGGTCTTCCGTCACTAGTGTTCAATGTGTCAAATCTATTCTTCAGATGGTCTCTAAATTCAGGTGGGATATACTCAAGGTCATATTTTGGCTCTCGTGGACTTGCTCTGATTTTCTTCAGTTTCAGCTTGAACTTGCGTATGAGCAATTGATGGTCTGTTCCACAGTCGGCCTCTGGCCTTGTTCTGACTGACAATATTGAGCTTTTCCATCATCTCTTTCCACAGATGTAGTCAATTTGATTTCTGTGTGTTCCATCTGGCAAGGTCCATGTTTATAGTCACCGTTTATGTTGGTGAAAGAACGTATTTGCAATGAAGAAGTCATTGGTCTTGCAAAATTCTATCATTCGATCTCCAGCTTTGTTTCTATCACCAAGGCCATATTTTCCAACTACTGATCCTTCTTCTTTGTTTCCAACTTTCACATTCCAATCACCAGTAATTATCAATGCATCTTGATTACATGTTTGATCAATTTCAGACTGCAGCAGCTGATAAAAATCTTCTATTTCTTCATCTTTGGCCCCAGTGGTTGGTGCGTAAATTTGAATAATAGTTGTATTAACTAGATTTCCTTATAGGCGTATGGATATTATCCTACCACTGACAGCATTATACTTCAGAATAGATCCTGAAACGTTCTTTTTGACGATGAATGCAACACCATTCCTCTTCAGGTTTTCATTCCCAGCATTGTAGGTTATATGATTGTCTGATTCAAAATGGCCAATACCAGTCCATTTCAGTTCACTAATGCCTAGCATATTGATGTCTATATGTTCCATTTCATTTTTGATGGTTTCCAATTTTCCTGGATTCATACTTTGTACATTCCAGGTTCCAATTTTAATGGATGTTTACAGCTGTTTCTTCTCATTTTGAGTAGTGCCACATCAGCAAATGAAGGTCTTGAAAGCTTTACTCCATCCTCGTCGTTAAGGTCGACTCTACATTGAGAAGGCAGCTCTTCCCCAGTCATCTTTTGAGTGCCTTCCAACCTGGGGGGCTCATCTTCCAGCACTATATCAGACAATGTTCTGCTGCTATTCATAAGCTTTTCACTGGCTAATAATTTTCAGAAGTAGAGTGCCAGGTCCTTCTTCCTAGTCTGTCTTAATCTGGAAGCTCAGCTGAAACCTGTCTTCCATGGGTGACCCTGCTGGTATCTGAATACCAGTGGCATAGCTTCCAGCACCACAGCAACATACAAGCCCCCACAGTATGACAAACTGACAGACATAGTTAAGAAAAAGCAAGCAAATAAGTAACACCATAGTTATAAACTTTGATAAATGCTTTGAAAGGGAGATAACAGGGTGTGGTTAAGAGCTCAGCTGCTAACCAAAAGGTCAACAGTTCAAATCCATCAGCTGCTCCTTGGAAACTATAAGGCAGTTTTACTCTGTCCTATAAGGTCATTCTGAATCAGAATTGACAGGTTTGGTTTGATTTTTTTTTTATAAGAGAGAAATGCAAAAGTTCCCGATAATTTAGAAAAGAAGACAAAAGTATTGCTTAATTATTAATGTCTATTTCATTTTACTTGAATCCACAATCAATGCCCATGAAAGCAGCAGTCAAGAAATCAAATAACTTATTGCCTTGGGTGAATCTACTGCAAAAGACCTCCTTAAAGTGTTAAAAATTAAGATGTCAACTTGAGTACTAAAGTTCACCTGGCTCAGGACATGGATTTTCTATCACATCATGTGCATGAGAGACCTGGGTAATGAATAAGGAAGACAGAAGAAGATGATGTTGGTGAAGAATAATGAATTTACTGTGGACTGCCAGAAAAATGAACAAATCTGTCTTGGAATAAGTACGGTCAGAATGCGCCTAAGAAGCGAGAAGGGTGAGACTTGTTTCATGTACTTTGGACATGTTATCAGGAGGGACCAGTCCCTGGAGAAGGACATCATGCTCAGTAGAGCACCTGCAAAAAAGAGAAAGACCCTCAATGAGAGGGATTGACACAGTGGTTGCAACAATGGCCTCAAACACAGCTACAGTTGTGAGGATGGTGCAGGACCCGGCAGTGCTGCATTCTGTAGTACGTAGGGTCGTTATGAGTTGGAACCTATTCAATAGCACCTAACAACAACAACAACAACAACAACAACAACAACATTTACTTAGTAAACCATAAGATTTGGGGGAAAAAAAAAAAAAAGCAAGAGTTTAGTCAAATAAGTTTCCCTGAGGAAAGTTCAGAAGACTTGGATGTTTCTAACTTGCTTATAGCTGATTTCCCATAAAGACACTGCTCAGAATTTTTATCTGGATACTCTTCCTTTTTTATTAGATCTCTTTAACTGTATTATCTCTGGATCACCAACAAAGAGAGCACTAATACTAATACATCATGAACATTTTCCACTAGTATCTTTATTCTTGGAGCTCTGGTGGTGAAGTGGTAAAGCATTCGACTGCTAACGGAAAGGTCGGTGGTTGGAACCCACCAGCTGCTCCAAGGGAGAGAGATGTGGCAGTCTGCTTCTGTAAAGATTTCAGCCTTGGAAACCCTATGGCACGATTCTGCTCTGTCCTATAGGGCTGCTATGAGTCGGAATTGAGTTGATGGCAACAGGTTTGGTTTTTGGTTTTATCTTTGTTTTTAGTCTATCTTTATAAAAGCAATCATGTAAAGTATTACATTTAATTTAAAAGATTTCCCATGTTTAGCATAATGTGCTAATAACTACCACACACTTGCCTGAAAAAATGGTAATGACATGAAGACTCTGGCTTCATTAGATAGCGACTATTACTTTGAAGCAGCCCAAGTGCCAATGCCTCATGAAAGGATTACGCACTGTGAAGCAGAACAAGGTAATACTGTGTGATTTTTACATGGAAAAACAGTATAGGGTAAAAACATTGACATGTTCAGTTAAAAATAATCCTTCAAAAGGCCAAAGTTAACAGTTAAAACCATTTTTTATCTAGAGATTGGCAAAAGATTTATCTAAAATGTTTATATTTTTGCCACTCCATAAATCAAAATTAGTTTTCCATTAAAAAAATTGGATCAGAGATGATAATATTCTTGCCAATTTTTAGCTAAATGCAAATTGAAACATCTGAGATTTTAAACTGAAAACTGAAGTTTATAGATATATAGTAAAACTACTGCTTGCGAGTGTTACATTGTGGGATGTGAATAGCATATGAAGTTATGAATTAACAGTAATTGCAGATACATAAAGCCTTTAATTTACTTTTAGGAAACCTACAAATATAAATGTTGAAGCCCAGCTTTATCATTAGTGTATTCTGCCTTATTACGTGATTTCTACTTTTTAATGTTGATGAAAAGATAGTATATTTTCTACTCATTTTTCAAGTACAACTCAAAACTTGAGATTTCCTGGACAAGGTCAGGTCCCAATTATTTGACCTCATAGCACCATGTAAGGAAAGTGAAGCGGTACGGGACTGGGCAACATTTCCCTCTGTTATACAAAATGTTGCCATGAGCCAGAGCTGACTTGACACCAACTGACGATAACAACCTCCCCTTTGTAGCTCTTGAATTATTACCTGCACCTGTGGTCTGATTAGATTAATAGCTGTCTTATTTACAAGTCAGTGAGCTACACGAGACAAGAGATCACATCTCGTTTTTACTCACTATTTTGCCCCTAGTACCTTATACAATGCCAGGCATTTAGCAGACACTTAAACATTTATTAAATGAATGGAATCTGCTTGCTGAGGAGTAATTGCTATTTTTTTCCAGAAAGTGACCATTGATTTATTAACTATTCTATCAGCATTAGGTCTTCCTTTCTGTCTTTTCCCGCCTTTCTTTGCCTTGAATGTTTCAAAGCAGGGAGCTGCACCCTGTACCTCCAGCTAGTTATTTTGTTTCTCCTTCCTTCGCTGCTTTCCATCCGTTTCCCCAGCCCACAGATGTTTCCAGAATATTCATAAGGAAGAGGTGCTGAGAGTATTCTCACCTTGACCCCACTATCAGAGGTCCCACCTCTGTCTCTAGGGACACTTCCCAAATCTCCAGATGAGGAAAGAGTTTTGATGGTTGGGGATCCTGATGAAATGCCAGGAAAACATTACATAAAAATATTTTTGTTTCTAGAGAAAAATCTATACTTTCAAATGAAATACCTTTGGATCATCCTGATTAATATTCACAATGTCTGTGGAAGCTACAAATTATTCTCAGATTATAGACAGTCTTACAGCTTTAAAGAATTGGTTCAGAATTCTACCGACATCCTTTCAGTTAAAGCCATTAAGTCGGAGAATACAGCAAGTATTTACATGACAGGATGTAAACAGACTGAGGACGTATAAGATAGATCACCAAGTTGTTGTTGCTAGGTGCCATTGAGTCTGTTCTGACCCTACGCACAACAGAATGAAGCACTGCCCAGTCCTGCACCATCCTCACAATTGTTATGTTTGAGCCCATTGCTGCAGCCACTGTGTCAGTCCATCTCATTGAAGGCCTTCCTCTTTTTTGCTGATCCTCTATTTTACCAAGCATGATGTCCTTCTCCAGGGACTCGTCCCTTCTGGTAACATGTCCAAAGTACTTGAGACAAAGTCTCGCCATCCTCGCTTCTAAGAAGCATTCTAGCTGTACTTCTTCCAAAACAGATTTGATCACCAATTAAAAAAATATTACTAGTATCTTAATGACCAAACCATATGTTATGAGGTGGAAAGTCAGTGAACACAGAAGAGATTATTGGCAAGAGTGTAATGATAATGAAATTCTGCTGTCTCTACCCTGGGGACAGAAACAGAATGGTAACATGGAAACCAAAATACGGCTTTACCTTGGGCCACAATGACAAGGCCAGCAACAGAAAAGATTTGTTTTGTTTTTTGTTTTTTTAAGCAAAGAGGATTTATTTTGTGTGATAAATATATATGTAACAAAATATTTGCCATTTTAACATTTCTTACATGTACAATTCAGTGACATTAATGACAGTCATCATGTTTTTCAACCATCACCAGAAAAGATTCATTCTTGATGATCAATTTCATTTGCCCCATGTAGACCTATTGTAGCAAAGGGGTAAATTTACCAAAAGACAAAGAACAAATGAACTAATTTCCATTGCGTTGACAAGATTCTAAGTCATGAGATATGCTAAAGTATGTCTCAAAGCCTCATTATAGAATCATTAAACTGATCTTCTGATATTTCCTCAAAATATATTTTTTTCACTTTAAATTTTAAGACAGGTGGTTAAAGACTAATACATTTTAAAAGAACTGATGGGATCTAGCCAGCTCCCCGTTGTCACACAACTCTTTGAATGATTGGGGTACTGACTGCCAAATGTGTTTAAAAACTCATTTGAAATGAAGAAAAGACTCAGAAATAAACAAAAAGGGGAGGGGGGAAAAGGGATATTTTATTTTTACATTTTTTCCTTGTTTTATTTTTAAGATGAGAAAGCAAACTGTTCTTTTATTAAAAAATGTCAAAAGTTGTATTCAGGTAGGCCAAAAATTCACATATCAACTCTGAATTTTAAACTTTAACTATTGATCCACAGATTGAGACGTTAGCAGGAGAATGAATTGTGTGATTTTAACATTGATAATATTATAATACGGCTCTACTTGAAGATTAAGATTTCCACCTAGAAGTTTGAAAAAGTTATGACTCCGTAATTCAAGTATGTGTGAAAGCATCAAGGAAGCAATGTTTTTATATGTTTACGTATATAAATTATATGCATTGCATATATGTCTGTATGGAAGAATATAAACATGTCAGTACAAAGGTCCCTTCGCGTTTATTAAAAAAAATTAAAACTCTGTATCGGTGTGTGCTAAACCCGTAGTTAAAAATCATCTGCATCTTTTCCAGAATTTTAACTACATACAATGTGTACAATTCCAGTCCAGAGAAAGAATATTTTGAAGACAATATTTTAAAAATTGACAGAATCTTGAGTTTTCCAACAAAGGCAGCCAATAAGGCCGATGTGATATAAAGGATATTTTAGAATGTACTTGATTATCTACTCTTGCTATAAGCGTAGGGAGAGACGTGCCCATGAGTTGTGGTCAAGAATAATATCAGTGCCCCAAAGCATAGAATCAAAATCTGCCATGCATAATTTGGACTGTGGCACCCAGTAAAAAAGTAAAGAACGCACTCTGCAATTACCAATCTGCCTGGGCATGTACATAAAGAGAGCTGACAAATGATAAAGGAAATTGGAAAGGTTGAGAGGATGAAGTCAATAATAGATTTATCTCCAGACATTTAGCACTTGAAGTACATCTGTTATACAATATGTAGACATATTTTACAGCAAATTTGGAGATACTGTGAGCCCACTGGGCAGGGACAGTCTCTAATTTTATATTCTATATAGTTCTGAGCATAACTTGGGTGCTTAATCAGAAAGAGGAGGGGGCACCCCCTGTGCTCAGAGAGGAGAAGTGCATGAAAAGGGGCTTGGAACAGAACCTAGGGTTTTGTGTGCAGTGGCAGCGTGGAAGAACAGTGCAAAAAAGAGCATAGCCAGATACGAAATTAGAGAACTATACTTCGTGTACGATTTGAGAGGATTGTACTCTGAAAGTTCTTCTGACCTTTAAAAGTCAAAATTTCTATTTTGCTCCTTAGACTGAGAGAAAGTTACTGCAAGTTTTGAAAGAGTACAAAAGCTCAATAATAAGTTGAAAAAAATTAATTTAAATAGGTCTTACTGAAAAGCATTTAGGAGATGTTTTTTCCTAGCTTGACAATCATTTTTCCCCAAGGAATCGATTTTGTTCTTTCAAAGAATTTATTTTAGTTCATGAGTGTTGTAAATACTATTAGACACAGATATTAAAAAGTATTAGCTTTTATATTCCTAGTGTTTAGAGTAAGGCCCCATTTATAATCTGTACGTAAAGGAAACACGTTATGGCTCTTTATTTATATTAATGTAATAAAAAACGCATGTGTAATTGAGAAACTTACACTCTACTACCCATGTTTTTCTCTATGCCTGTTTTCTTTGCTCTGCCATACATGTACAGAGAAACACACACATCTCAAGGCTTTGGTTTTGCTTAATTTTGTGTAAATTTGTCAGGTGTACTTAAAAATCACGTGAAAGACTAAAAAGAAAACAGTGATACAGGATACCGATAACATATCCTCGTATCGTAGTTTGTTGCCCTAGAAAAGGGAGGATTTTTGCTTTAACTCTATTGTTATTTATTCTATTGTACATGATGCTAAATCAATAGGGCAATTCAGTTAAATTATTATTATTTTTTTTTACCCGAAAGGGTTACTTGTGGTCCTTTAACTAAAACAGGCAATTGACTGACTTTTGCCCTACCATCTCCACATGCATTTAATTTTGTAGTCATTGAGCAAATTTCTAAAGTCCCTGTTTCAGTTGTCAATTAAAATGAATGATTTCGCTTAGTTGGTGGAGAATGTTATTTGACCAGGAGAAACAGGACCTGGTACACAGACCCTCAATATAGGAGGGTTTCATGCTGTTACTAGGGAGCCAATTGCTTAGTGTTAAGTGATGTGATAACATTTTTTTCCCCAAAGTACAAGACTCTGTGATGTTTTGTGACTCCATATGTGTTTGTGGAGCATTCCACATCAGGATGGTCTGCCTTAGTGTGCAGCCCCAAGGTGGGATGCAGATAGATATAGCTTATATCTTTTCACTTATCATATCGCCTGTAGCTCACACGTATTAAAAGTTTCCCATAACAACAATGTCAAACTTACCAAATTCTGATGCGTGAATTTAAAAAGATTTACCAAGCTTGTCATTACTTATTTTTACTGTTTTTTTTAATAGTTATATCGATTTCTTTTTTTCCCCAAACATCTTATCTCTGAAGAATCAACTATATGAATGTTGTCTATTGCATAAATAGCAAAGAAAAAACTTAAGAATAATTTTAATATCTAAGCTTTTCACTCTGAAAAAAAAAAAAAAAAAAAACCTGATTTTTCCTGATTTCGGTATCTAAAACAGGTATCATAATCTACGCTTGGTTAAAATAAATACTTCCTCTTAAGCTATTATTATTATTTTTTTTTTTTTAAGGAAAATCAGATCCTGGCATTGTCTCAGCAAAGCTGAAGCTAACACTCAGGAAAGATTAGGGAAAGCAGGAAGAGTTACTCTCTCCTTTTTTCTTAAGACTTATTGTAGTACCCACTTTGAAACTTTTATGCTGATAAAATTTTGTAGCCTAGCTAAACTACTGGACAGCTTTCTGAAAGTGAAGATGGACAACATCGTTTTAATGAGAGTTTTCTCCTAGACTCAAGGACATCCTTCCTTGCAGTAAGAAGGGACTTGAGAAAACAGTTCTTCCAGAGATTCATTGCATTTTTTTTTTTTTTCAGCTTTCAATAGTCATGGAATCAAAGGAACCTTTTTTTTTTTTTTTTAAAAAAAAAAAAAAAAGCTCGTTGCCATTGAGCTGATTTCGGCTGATAGCCACCCTACAGGACAGAGTAGAACTGCTCCATAGGGCTTCCAAGGAGCAGCTGGTGGATTCAAACTTTGGACTTTTTGGTTAGCAGTCATAGCTCTTAACCACTTGTACCACCAGGGCTCCGAAATAACTTTAGGACTCAAAATGAAAATTTTGACCACAGCGTGATTTGTTCTCATCCATCAAGAAAATTAAAATTTCCTAAAAATCCCTAGTAAATCACACTTTGGAAATAGGTCGAAAAAAAAAATTAAAAATAACTGAAATATACTATAAAGGGAATACAATAGACAACGGAGCATTCATGTTTAATTAATATTCTTAAATGTTTTCAAATGTTTTCTTTTCTCTCTTAAATGTTTTCAAACTTATAAATCTCTAATCTTGTTTTCAAAGATACGTAAATGATCTGAGAGGCTAAACAGCAAGACACAGCAGTGAACTAAGGAAGGTATGCATTTAGTTGTGTACTGAATAATAGTTATATTTTGCAGCTGTATAATATCAGTTTTTAAATAAAACCAAATACTAGTTTCTGAAAGAAATAAAGAGGGAACAGAATGAAGATTCAATAAACTGAGATTTTAGTGTGTTTTGACAGAAAATAAAAAATGTCCACAGCATGATTCGGAGAATGGTTAGACAAAAGATTATTATTTGCTCCTGCATATTCAGAAAACTGTGGCCAGATCCGTTACATATTAGAGCTCCCTAAAGCCCTGTGTGTGACTTCGCATGTGAACAGGAAGAATTTTGAACTAGGCACTGTGGATGCACCAAGACTGAATACGTTGGGAATTATTTTATAAACAAAATTTTAGACAGGAAAAGAAGCAAAATGAATTTTTGTGTTGGAATTGTGTGAGCAGATAGGGAAGAATGAGCCAAAATAGTCACTTTAGCCTTTTTTCATTCATCAATTTATAGTTTCAAAATAAACACCTTCCTTTAGAATTTCAGAACAAAAAATATATAGAAAGAATTTTTTTTCCTCTGTGTTTCCAATATTAGTAATTACAAAATTATTTTAACCACTTCTTCTTTGATGAATGCATTCTAACCTTCCAGGAGTAAATATAGATTTACAGGAATTTTCTGTGACCTTTATCAAATGCTATGGTGGATTATATTACAGCATTTTATTCTTTTATATACAGTATAAGGTCATTTACGTTCTGTAATGAGCGAGGCTCTACTTTACTAACGTTTTTCCATATCACATTTCCAGCTTGATCTCCAGCCTTATCCTTGTAGTCTGGAAGTCATTGGGCAGACCAATTTATTGTTTAGCGTTAAATGAAAATAATTCTAAGAAAAAGCTGCAGTTGAGGAAAATGGGAATTAAAAGAATAATTTGATTTTAACATTAAAAAGTCAGGTGTTTAGTTTTTTTTTTTCCTCTTTCTGTAACGTGTACTTGACTTGGTGAACCTTTCGTAATTGTTTTCCAATTCGATTATCGAGACAGCTTATGCCTCTGCTATGTTAGATATTCTAAAATATTCTGTACTGCCTTTTTTCTATGTTCATATTCTTTTCCCTTCTCCAGGAAATCACTGCCAGCACCGCTTCTTTCTACTCTGTGTATTTCCTTCTCTCTTTTTAGTTATTGTCTTTGATCCTTCTTCCCTCATTTAGAAGCTTTCTTTGATTCTTCAGACTCTAGATGAATCAAAGAGGACCTCCGTGAATGCATGGTCCTATATGGTTTAGGTTTCTCAGCAGATAATATTCTGCCCTTTCATATATTCCATTGTGTTATTTGCAAAATAAAATAGGGAATTTATCTTGAAAAGGATCAGAAAATACACATGTTAAAAATTAAATGTCGTGAGAGAAATTTCTTATTGATGGTGTGGCAAGTGAATTCGGTGTTGATTTTTCACAGGTTCAGTAAGAAGATAGTAGAACAGGCACCTGTGTTACTGATGTCATTGTATATCTTTGCCAACTCTAGCAACCTTCTTGTGGTTTGGGACCTAGAAAATCAGGTATCCTTTAGAAAACATGAGGAGAGTCTTTGTTGCAACATTATTGTAGGCTTTTGGTTTTTAGTGTCAAAATGTTTCAAAATTGGTCAGAATTCAGGAAAAATCCTTCCCTTTTTTTATTTTGCTCATTCTTTATTCTAATCAGAAACCAATATGACAAAAGCGTAAGGTCAGACTCTGAGGGAACCGCCTTAGTAAATCATTTACATGCATTAATAAGATATTCGTGCATAAAATATTATTTAACCACATGTATCGCACACATAGAATTTCCACAGCAAAAAGGAGGCTTGTGTGATTTGGAAAACCGCTTTGGAAAAAAATCTGGCCGTGGGTTTCTAAGGCAGTTGCCACCAGAGGGCGATTATTATAATAAAGCTTCATTTTACAAAATTGCTTTTTAAATTTTTCTTTTAATTAAAAAAAAAAAAATTTTTTTTTTTTTTTAGTTCCAGGTGTCCAGTTAACAAAAAGTGTAACATAAAATGAAAGTTTAAATTTCATACAAGAAAACTCTGATTGTAACTTCATTTGCAACTTAAAAAAAAAAAAGGTAAATATATAGTCAGTGGCATTAATGAGTAAAGAAAGGCAGAAGGAAAATGACATTTTAGTAGATTTGTTAGTAGATTTTTATACGTCAAATTGAAAAAAGAAAGCAGTGCCTTAGTAAGTGTTTTAAAACCCAATGTTTTAACTCCCAAAAGACATTTATTGACTCTGTTTTACTCCTTTGTTTTCCCTTGGAATGATGAAGCAGGTTGATGACTATTGCCAGTGGTTTTGAAGTCATTAATTTTTAAAGAACTTTTTTTTTTTTTCTTTTCCTTGCCAAGAGGCATCTTAGTGAGATATTTTGGATTTGTTCCTAAACATCCTTTATAGTTTTGTGTATATTTTGTCTCGGTCTGAACACCAGACTGTATAAGCCAGAGAGACAGACGGACAGAGAGATACATTTAAAAGCATGAGCTGTAACATAAGACAAGCTTTAATACCTGGAATACAGGGAACTGGTAGCTTTGAGTCATGTTACCCATCGTAAACTTTTTTAACCTGTGGCTCATTTTCAAAATAATAAACGTAACTATTCCATAAAAATATCTCCACACAGAAGAGCCAGAAAAGTGAAGGACATGAACAGATGGCACATCAATCTTCTGCATTTATACAATTTGTTTTTTAATGCAAATAGTGTGGGTTGCCTGCTCATGCCTTGGATATTTGTTCCAAAGATGAGCACATTTTCTTATCTTTCTGCATCAATGTGACATTTGCAGTTATCATAAAGTGGGAGCCCATTTAATGATGTTAATGCTTCGTTAATGTAAAAATAAAATCACCTTCTTTATATAAGCAAACAGATTAAAAGTCCCAAAGAGACCATTGAAATCTGTGACATTTGCAGTTACTGGGAACTAGATGGCTTGATTATACACAGGTAAAAAAAAAAAAAAAAATTCTTACAAGCATTGTTTGTGCTCATTAATCAGAACATTAAATGTAAATTCTAGATTCCCCTATGACCTAGGGAGTAAATAAGAATATATTGTATGAAGAAACTGGAAAGTCAAAAATTTTAGAAGAGTTATGCAGTTAAATGTTAAATTAATAAGCATCTCTAATTTTCAGAGATCTTGCAGACTTTTACCATTGTGGATCCTTAAAAATAAATGATAGTATTTCTGAGATGTAAGCTTTTTTTTTTTTTTTTTCCTAAGAAAGAAAGCACACTTTAAAATAGTAAGACAGCTTAGAAGGGATGGAATTGATTTTTTTTTTCTTACTTAATAAAATGAGCCCATTCTGTGCCCCCTTCCCTTGTATATTTCAACTTTTGTGGAGAAGAACTATTTCTAGAGGAGGAGAGTGATGTTTCCATGGCCAGTTCACTTCCATCAGTAGAACTCACTTGGCTACTTCATGCAGAGCCTGCTTTGGGAATTCTTTCTTTTTTGTGTGTATTGTTGTGTCTGTTTTTGATGTTTCATACACATGCCCAGAGGCCTTCTGGCAGTAGATACAGTTTTTAAAGCCAATTGAAAAAGCAAATCTTTTTCCTTCCTGCTAAGACAGCTGGCTGTTGCATACAGCTTTTTCCACTAGAAATGGGTTATGGTCAACTAACTAATTCCGGGGGGTCCAATGAGTTGGCATTTGATGAGAGCAAATCTCAATCACTATCAAATTAGCATCAACTCCAACAAAGGCTAACTCATGAAATGCAGAGCTCAGCAGTGTCATGCACATAACGTAAGCCACTCTTTCTAGTTCTGCAAAGAGTTTATGGGGTAGAACAACAACAACAACACCACCTCAGAAATGTCCTCTACATCTTAGATGAAGATACAATTTAGGTATTTGTGACTTTGTATGAATCTCATTTGGAGCGGAATCATAATCATGTCCCTTCGCTGTTAGGGCCACATTGGCAGAGGTTTTCTATATACTTGTCATAGGACACACACACCCAGTTTAATAAATACTACTGGTACAGTGAAGCAAATTTAATTCTGAGAAACAGGAACTTTATTAAAAGCAATGAAATATTTTTCAGGTTCAGGGTTAAAATGAAATCATGGCAACTTGAAATAATTGAATCATATTTTTTAAAGAAAATAAACATGTTGGCTGAGACATTGATCTTTGAGAAAGATCATTCATTCATTCACTCATTCACTCATCCATTTGCCAACAAATACTTATAGAACACCTATTGTGTGAGCCAGGCATAATGGCATAAATAAGATGGGAACAATCTCGGTCCTCACAGAGCTTGTAATCCTTTGGGGAAAACATAAATTATAATTTAATATCAGTAAATTTGTATTTTTATAAAGTAACTATAATAAATAAAATAAAGATTGTAGTAGAGGATGTGTAAAGGGTTATGGAAGCGTAGAGTATGGGGAAGTAATCTAGCCTAGAAGTCAGGAAGGAGAGGAAAGGAAAAGAGTGTTCCCAGCTGAGGGAAGGGTAAATGAATGCAAAGCTTCAGTGAGAAGAGAGTGGCAGTGCATTGGAGGAATTGAAAAAGTTAAGTAAGTCTCAAATGGATTTAGTGGGAGAGAGAGCAATAAGCAATGAGGCTGGAGAGACAGGAAGGGTCCAAATAGGAGAAGGCCTTACAAGAGAGTCCGTTGAAAAGTTTTAAGATATTACAATCAAAACAGAAGGGAATGAAAAGTAATCACCATGATTGAATGGAAGGATCTGGAATTATTGCTATAGTAAGGGAAAGACCATGTAGTACTTGACATATCTACAGCAGAAATTTGGATGGCAAGTCCTTACTTTCAGTAGCTAAAGACTGCAAAAGAGCTCATATACTCCTATCAAACCCATTGGTGTCGAGTGAATTCTGAGTCATGGTGACCCTATAGGACAGAGTAGAACTGCCCCATACGGTTTCCAAGGAACAGCTGGCGGATTCAAACTGCCGACTTTTTGGTTAGAAGCCCAGCTCTTAACCACTGCACCACCAGGACCCCTACACTCCTACAGGTTTGGGTAAAGTCATATTTACCCTCACACATTCATGAACTCTCAGCTCCACTAGGGATATGCAGATAGTAGCTGCTCAATAAGATATTATCAAACAGAATGCAGAAAATGTGCTTATATTAGTTTTCTGTGGCTGCTGTACCAAATTACCACAGACTTGCTGGCTGAAAACAAGAGAAATGTAATCTCTTGCAGTTCTGGAGGCCAGAAGTATGAAATCAGTATCACTAGACAGAATCAGAAGGAGCTCTGGTGGTGCGATGGTTAAGCACTATACTGCTAACCAAAAGGTCGGTGGTTCGAGCCCACTAGTGGTGCCATGGAAGAAGAAAGACCTGGCGATTTGTCACAAAAATAACAGTTTAGGAAACCCTATAGGGCAGCCTACTCTGTCCTATAGAGTTGCTATAGGAGCTATATGAATTGGAATTGACTCGATGGCACACAACAGCAACAACACCTGGCTCAAATCAAGGTGTAGGCATGGCCACACTTCCTCTGGAGGCTTTAGGCAAGAATCCATTTGTTGCCTGTTCTAGCTTCTGGTACTTTCTGGCATTCCTTCGCTTATGGCTGCATCACTCCTATTTCTGTCTCCAACTTCACATCACCTTCTCCTCTGTCTAATCTTCTTTTGCCTCTCATTTGTGATGACATTTAGAGCCTGCCCTGATTATCTAGGGTAATAGTCTCATTTAAAGATCCTTAACCACATGTACAAAGACTTTGCCATATAAAGTAACATTTACAATTTCCAAGGATTAGGACCTGATACAATTTGGGGACCATTTTTCAACCTACCACAATACTTATTCACAGTTCTTTACATCTTTAGTATTGGAGGAAGAGGTAAAATAGTTTGCACATAACTCTTCTAGGATGTAAGTCTTAAACTTCAGTGTGGAAGGAACCATTCAACCTTCATCTAGATCTCACTCTAGAACCCTGATAATTCTGTGCTGTTATGAATGATGTAGGCATCAAAACTGTCTCTAGAACTTGCAAAGATCATCAGTGCTGACTCATGGTGACCTCATGTACATCAGAGTAGAACTGCGCTCCATGAACATTTCAATGGCTGGTTTTTTTGGAAGTAGATAGCCAGGCCTTTCTTCTGAGGTGCCTTTGGGTAGACTTGAACCTCCAAACTTTTGGTTAGCAACTGAGTATGTTAACAGCACTACCCAAGATACTTAGAGTGATACAGGGCTTACTTGCAGGGGTTAAGTGGGTTATAAGCAGCTTGAAGACAAAACCAATGTCACATTAATTTCGTCATTCCCACAGGGATTAACTCAAAATGAGTTATCTCTGGAAAACTGTGATTTAAACCAAGGTCTTTTCATAGCTCGACTGAGATGGGTTACAGTTTCCCAAGTAGGATATTCTTTTGAACCATACTCCCATTGCACAGAATTTTTTAAATTTAAAATTATAGAAAATAAGCATTTATGAAATACTTTCTAATTTTCAGGCTCTGTCTTAGGTTCCATTTCACAACAAGCAGATCTCTTGAGGGATGTTCCATGCTAACAACAAATGTTCTAGCTGGTCTCTTGTCCAGAACTATATCATATCCAAATTATATCAGTTCTAGCTAAAGCTGTTGTGGGCACTTTATATGTGATAAAATAATTAATTCTCACATCAACTCTGTAAGATAATATTATTATTCCCATTTAATAACAAATCATGGCTTAAAAGGTTGGATAAATTTCTGAGATCATAGAGCTAATTTACAGGGGATCTGTGATTAGAATCCACATCTCTCTGAACCAATGCTTATGATTATTTCATCATACTAATTTTATCCCTCTGAAGCAGAAATGGGGGTTAGACATTCTTGGATCCAGTTTGGGGATTTTCCCACTGTTCTGCACACCACAGAATCAATCCTTGAAAGAGCCCATTTCAGGATAAATAAGAGGAAGTACCATCTTCCTTAGTGGCTACTACACTTAAGAAGTTCACTTCTTTAAGATGGAGTGTAGGTGAAAAATACCAATAATCTCAACCAAAGTTTAGTTACACCAGTGGATAGCAGGTGCTTAAACATGAAGAAATGCTCTTCATGGGATGCTGCTCACCTTGCCAAGACCGCTGTCTTGGAGAATATCGCACTGTTACACAAAATACCTTCAGTGACATTGATAAAAAAAAAAAAAAAAATTGATAAACGCAACCATATTTCTGATTCTCTATTTCTTTTGTTTCAGATAAGAAATTTGTATCATTTTTCTCACTTCTAAGTTAAATGATAGGGTTGCTAATATTAGTAAGGCTCTAAGACCATGTTTTTCTGATTGAAAGAGATTTTACGTAAGTCAGAAGCACAACTACAAAGAACAGAATTTTCTTATTAAGTCATAGTAGAGTAAGCACTCTGGGCATGCCAGGGCCATGGCTTTTTCCTTCTATTCTCCAACGATCCTTGGCATCCTAAGTCACACGATTGCTTCTATAACGAAGGACAGATTCATGCTGTTACTTTTTTTTTTTTTTAATGAGAAATCTTGGTTGAAAGCACCAACAGTGATACAACTTGGTTCATTTTGTCATTTTTTACTCTCTTGAATTACTACATAAATATTAATGGCTAAACACATTGCAAACAGGTGGAGCTCATTCTGTCTCTGGAGCGCTGCCACCGTTATGTGATATCTCAGATGGGTGACGAGATTTTCCATGTGGGGAGGGCGGTCTGTCATTCCATGCCAACCCCATTGGACACACCCTTGGCTTGGAGTTCTTTATTTCCTGTGATATCTCTATGACAGCCTTCTTGGTCTTTTAACAGTTCATTCAGTAGAGTGGGAAGGAGTAACACACTCCAGTTAAGAACCACATTCACTCCACTGTGTTTCTGGTTACTTTTTTCAGACAGGGGCTGTTGCTGATAAGAACATGGAAAAGAACCTCCGATATTAAAGGTGCATATTACCTTTAAAGTGCATATTACAATTGTGTATTGCCTATTTGTTTGCAACACATCCAAATCTGTATGTGCTTGATGAACTTTTAAAACTAAGGAAGACACAGAGTCATTATGGTAAATAATATTATGATATAAACTTCCCAATTGGTCCCCTGATTTGCACATGCTATAGATCCATCCAAATTTGAGCTATAGATCCATCCAAAGTAATCATTTATTGTCATGCAGTTCATCAACTCATAAGTGGCATAGTGGCATGATTGCTTCCAAAGGCCTTAGGCATATAGGTGTAATATTTGTCCACCTTTTAATGTTACATTATTTTCTTTGTGTATATTTAGCTTCAATGCACAGACACATTTCAAAATAAAATTCAGAAATCTATCTGGGCTTCCATTTTATTTCCTGTGCTAGAAATGGATAAGCAATTCTTCCTGTTTCAATAAAATAATCCATTTAAATATACTTGTTTGCATAGGAAGCAAGCACATTTAGAAGAGTTCCTTTTACCACTGATTGGTAAACCCAAATGGCTCATCTTCCAAACCTAATGTATTAGGGTTTTCTGATTTACCCCTGCAGTTAGATAAAATTTAAATTCTATAATTTTATGAAAGAGGTTTGATTTGGATCAAAATTATGAAGCAAAACTGTGTATCCACTGCCATCTTATTGGTTAGTTACATAAGTTAATAAAAAGTAAAATAAAATAAAATCATACCCTTTACTTTTTTCAGTGAGGTAGCAACAGTCAATATCTTCTTTATGGTATAAACACTTTTAGTACTCATTTAATAATATGCATTATAATAGATTAGTCTTCTGTTACGTTTGAAACAGTTTGGTCAGGTTTCATGATGGCTTTCCTTCCCGGCTTTTAGCTTAGATTCAGTGCTTTCCTATTTTTTCCTATTGCTCATTGCCTGGGGCACAGGGCCCTCTACAGGGTAGTTTCCAAACATGCTTTATTTGGGTAGAGAGCAATAACTTTCAACAGTTTCTAAAGGAATTTGTGACAGTCTAGCACAGAAACCAAAAAACCAACCAGTTACCGTCGAATCAATTTCGACTCACGGTCACCCCATGCATTTCAGGGTGCAAAAGTGTTCCATGGAAACCCTGGTGGTGTAGTGGTTAAGTGCTACAGATGCTAACCAAGAAGTCGGCAGGTCAATTCCTCCAGGCACTCCTTGGAGACTTTATAGGGCAATTCAATTCCACTCTGTCCTATAGGGTCGTTATGAGTTGGAATCCACTCAACAGCAGTGGGTTTTGGGTCATGTGCTCCATAGGGTTTCAATGGGTGATTTTTTTTTGGAAATAGATCACCAGGTCTTTCTTCCAAGGTTCACATCTGTGTGGATGTGAACCACTAACATTTTGGCTAGTAGCCAAGCAATTAACTGTTTGTGCCACCCAGTGACTCCACATACTTAAATATTTCAGACCAAAGTACGAAGTGACCAGAGAGATAAAAAATATCAATTATGGAGGGAGGGAGACATACCTTTCACTTTCACCAGACTTTATGTGCACAATATTGTTACCTTAGGGAAGATGAGAAACACTCAATGTGACTCAGGATGACTCGCAACCCTAAAGACAGATGTTTAACTCAGATTGTTACGCAGACACGTGACCCTATCACAGAGCCCCAGTTTGTCTCCCATCTATTGATGTCTCTTAAAAGTTAAGTCTTAGGTTTAAAGTCAAAGCATTGGGTTGCAATGACTGTAAGTGAGCTTAACATCTGAGGAGTAATAAAGTTCAAAGAAATTTCAACTTATGAATTGAGTTTCCTGATTAAAAAAAAAAATTAAAAAAAAAAAAAAAGTGGAGAAAATAGAGTGAATTCCTACAATGATCATTTTAAAATTCCATTCCAAGACTTTTCTATTCATGTGTAAGGGGCATTTTTTTTTTTTTAAGATGAGATACAACGCATGTATAATTAAAAAGGATAAACGTTTTGGTACACTTGAAAGAACAAATACTTCAATTTTGGAGCCAGCTTTCCAGGTTAATTTTCAGTTGCTACTTACTGGTTTTCCACTATTTGACTGAGTTCGTAGAGTATAGGGATCTTGTACTATTTGCCTCTGAACAATATATTTAGCACAAATCAGAAGATTCTATGTGTGTGTGCATGTTTGTGCGTGTGTGTGTGTTTAGCAAGTGATATTTTAGACAAATACAACTAAGCATTTCTTTGAGAGTTTGTGAATTTTGTTTTTTTAGATTCTGTTTCTAATTAATTTCAGACACTATTTCTAATTAATATTGGTATTTTTACCACTAAACCTGATAAAACCATGGATTACATGTAATTGCTGGTATCGCCTTTTAGCTACTGAGGTTAAATGGTAAAGAATCAAGGACTTTGAAGCTGGAAGAGACGTTAGAAAACTTGTAGTGTGAACATGGATAATCCAGTTTGGAACTTACCGTAGTTTAAATCAGTGTGAGCCAATAGCAAGTATGGACTTATTGTTTAACCCTCTCGAAAAGAGACTCCATCAGCCCTTTGCAACACTAAGGAGGCAGTAATCAATTAGAAAACCAACCCCAAATCCCGTATGAGGGTGGTGCTGAGGAGCTCTGTAAACACCTTCTCCTTTCTACGGGCCCCTGAAGAAGACACAGGGAAGCCACAGTGCAGCAGAATTAGAATTCAGATGCTCCCCTGCCACATGCCATTTTTAGATTTCTACAGAAAGTAAAACTGAGTGTCTATGTATGTCAGGAGGTTGGAGGGGTTGCAAAGGAAGGATGAGTATATGTATGAGTGTTATCATAAGCCTATTCAGAGGAAATCATTCTTTATTCCTACTCTCAGGGTTTTGCCCATCCCTCCCTCACACACAAGAGGCTCCTGCTACAGTCCTCCATGTTTTCCATACTTCCTAATACTATACTTCCTTCTTTGCTAATGACAGTGACATACTTTGCACAAATGCATTGATATTCTCATCTTCATTCACTTATTTGGCAGGAACAAGTTCATGTGCCAATATCTGCACTTACCCATATGATGCCTTTACTGAAAAACATATAATATTTCATTGAGAAGAATAACCTTTTATTTCCTCATTGCAATATCCATTGACCTATATGTATCTTCCCACAAATATTTATTGCATGTTTACATTGACTTAGGCTCTAGTAATATATTATATGTTAACAACAGAGGGTAGAGAAAAAGAGTGGAAGGACATAAAGAGGAAAAGTTTAAGAAATGCATTTTGTAATTTGTTAAGATATGACTATTGGTGCTCCTGTTTTTCTACTTGCTCCTCCACCTTCCAAGGAGGATTTGGAGATCTAGGAAATGTCCTCATGGCTGCTATAGATATTTTTTATTCCTTCTCATGCCATTGACATATCTATTTGAGGATAATAAAGTTCAATACAACAGAGATGTTAAGTCTTCTCTGAGAGGTATTTTGTAAGGAGATTTTGTTTGTGACATTTATAAAACACTGACCAAATCTGCCAGTGAATTTGATCTCCATCAGTAAAGAATCTGCAAATACTCTGCCAGGTATTCTCATGAATACTGTTAAACCTGTCCCCTCCTATGCTCAAATTAAACAAATTTAGGTATTATAAAGTTGTAGTTAAGTGCCTTCAAGTTGGTTCTGCCTCATAGCGACCCTATGTTCAACAGAACAAAATGCTACCAGGTCCTGCGTCATTCTCACAATCCATGCTATGCTGGAGTCCATTGTTGTATACATCTCATTGAGGGCCTTCCTCTTTTTCACTGACCCTTTACTTTACCAAGCACAATTTCCCTTTCCAGGGACTGGTGCCTCCTGATAACATGTCCAAAGTATATGAGACAAAACCTCTCCATCCTTGGTTCTAAGGAGCATTCCGACTGTACTTCTTCCAAGACAGATTTGTTCATTCTTCTGGCAGTCCATTGTGTATTCAATATTCTTTGCCAACACCATAATTTAAAGGCATCAATTCTTCTTTGGTCTTTCTTATTCATTGTCCAGCTTTCACATGCATATGGGATGATAGAAAATATGGCTTGGATCAGGTGCACCTAGGTCCTCAAAAGTGATATCTTTGCTTTTGAACACTTTAAGGAGGTCTTTTGCAGCAGATTTGCCCAATGCAATGTGTCTTTTGATTTCTTGACTGCTGCTTCCATGGATGTTGATTGTGGATCCAAGTGAGACGAAATTCTTGATAAATTCAACCTTTTCTCCAATTATCATGATGTTGCTTTTTAGTCTAGTAGTGAGGATTTTTGTTTTCTTTATGTTGAGGTGTAATCCATACTGAAGGCTGTCTTTGATCTTCATCAGTAAGTGCTTCAAGTCCTCTTCACTTTCAGTAATAAGGGTTGTGTCACCTGCATATCACAGATTGTTAATGAGTCTTCCTCCAATCCTGATGCCACGTTCTTCTTCATATAGTCCAGCTTCTTGGATTATTTGCTCAGCATACAAATCAAATAAGTACAGTGAAAGGATATAACACTGACACACACCTTTCTTGACTTTAACGCAATATGCCCTTGTTCTGTTTGAACAGCTGCCTGTTGGTCTACTTTATATTATAAAATACTGGACCATTAATCAGACAGCCTGAGTTCCAGACCTGTATCTATCACTAATCAGCTGATGAGTTTGAATAAGTCACCTCCAGAGGCCCTAGCTTCCTCACCTGTGCTGTGAGGAAGATATTAGATAGAGCCAGATGGAACTGAATTTGAACTCCAGTTCTATTATTTACTATATGCTATGCTTGGGCAAGGTACATAACTTCTCACTGCCTCAATTTCCTCATCTGTTAAAAGTATCTACATCATAGAGTTACATCAAGAATTAAATGAGATAATGCCAATAAACAGTTAATCAGAGGACCTGACACATAGTAACTACTGCTATTTTAAAAAATTATTATACATATTATACAATTATTATACATAAAATGAACATTTAATAACAGCTCTTAAAAAAACTGACATTTTGGGAGGCAGAGCCAAGATGGCGGAATAGACAGACGCTTCCGGCGAGCCCTCCTTACAACAAAGACCCGAAAAAACAAGTAAAAAAAGTATATTTGTGACAAGCTGGAAGCCCTGAGCATCAAAGGCAAGCTTAGACAACAAACTGAGGGGCAGGGGGAGGAAGAGACCATTCAGAAGTGGAGATGAGTTACTGGACCTGAATCGCTGGGAGCCCTCAGGCACCATTCCCGGAGTGCTGGCTGTGGTGGTGGTGGGCTGGTACTAGCGTTTGGCTCAGGGGGAAGCAGCCAGCCACACAGCCTACTCACACCTCTGGAACCTGAGGAGAACGGTGCTCTCGGCAAAAGCTAAGTACTTGCATATATTTTAACACGCCTGCCCCACCCCCCACCCCCAAGCCGGCTTCAGTGGATGAATCCCTGGGCCTGAGATAGACCTTGGTGAGCACCTAGAGCCATCCTCCCAGCCTTGGGGAAGGAAAAAATTTGCAAGTGGGGGGAAAAGATAATTCACTAGCTCCATTTACCGGGGGAGCTCAGGACAGAAGCAGCTCCTCTCCAGGCATAAACCATCCGTGGACCTTGAGCACCTTTCCCTTCTGCATGGACCTGTGTGGGGCTATTTCAGGCCCTTGTTGGCAGACTTCAACCATTTCAGTTGTGCGGTGGAGAGGTGGGTGTTTGACATTTGACATTGCTTTGCCTATTAAACAAGGTCCTCACCTACCCACATCAGGGACCTAAGAACAGGTAGCTCCACTCAGGGCACCCAGCCACCCACGACAGGGGTCCAAAGATAACTGGTACCTCCCAGTCCTTACAACCAAAAACTTTGGGTGTCCATGGTCTCTCTGCAGAGCTCATCCACCAGCACACTCTAGGGAACAGAGACTCGTTTTCCTCAGAGACACTTGGGGATCCGTTCTCAGCCCCCTGCCTTGTTCAGAGCATGACCCCCTGCTGTAATCAGATACTGGTATATACACCAACCACCCCTGCCCCTCTAAGACTGTAGGACAGAGCCTGTACCACACACTTGATGATTAGCTACCTGGAAACCAAGCTGAATTCATACAAGAAAACTGAATGGACTCCTAGACTGATATACCTGATAACAGCTCTAGCCAGCTGGAGACAGGACACCAGAGCTGCAAAGGCAAAAATAATCAAGGTAGCTCACTCATCCAACCCATAGGGGTATACCAAAACAAAACAAAGCAGCTACGACACAGTAAGCAAGCATAAACTAATACAATAACTTATAGATGGCTTGGAGACAGCAGTCAATATCAAGTCACATAAAGAAACAGACCTCAACATGATCACCTCAACAGGCTCTCAAAACAAAGAATCCAGGGATCTTCTAGAAGAAAGTGCATTCCTGGAATTTCCAGATGCAGAACACGAAAGTTTAATATACAGAACCCTTCAAGAGATCAGGAAGGAAATGAGGCAATATGCAGAACACACAGATAAAGCAACTGAAGAAATTAGAAAGATTATTCAGGAACATAATGAAAAGTTTAATAAGCTGGAAAAATCCATAGGCAGCAATCAGAAATTCAGAAGATTAACAATAAAATTACAGAAGTGGACAACTCAATAGAAAGTCAGAGGAGCAGAATTGAGCAAATAGAAGTTAGAATTTCTGAACTTGAAGATAAATTACTTGACACTAATATATTTGAAGAAAAATCAGATAAAAGAATTTTAAAAAATGAAGGAAACTTAAGAATCATGTGGGACTTCATCAAGAGAAATAGCCTACAAGTGATTGGAGTACCAGAACAGGGAGAGATAACAGAAAATACAGAGAGCATTGTTGAAGATTTATTGGCAGAAAACTTCCCTGATATTGTGAAAGATAAGAAGATATCTATCCAAGATGCTCGTTGAATTCCACATAAGGTAGATGTTAAAAGAAAGTCACCAAGACATATTATAATCAAACTTGCCAAAACCAAAGATAAAGAGAGAAGTATAAGAGCAGCAAAGGATAAACGAAAAGCCACCTACAAAGGACAGCCAATAAGAATAAGCTCGGACTACTCGGCAGAAACCATGTAAGCAAGAAGGCAAGGGGATGACATATTTAAAAAATTGAAGGAAAAAATTAACTGCCAAGAATCATATATCCAGCAAAACTGTCTCTTAAATATGAAGGTGAAATTAAGACATTTCCAGATAAACACAAGTTTAGGGGATTTGTAAAAATGAAACCAAAACTACAAGAAATACTAAAGGGAGTTCTTCGGTTAGGAAAATCAATAATAACAGGTATCAACCCAAGACTAGAACACTGGGAAGAGCCAGCAGAAGTCAACCCAGACAGGGAAATCCAGAAAAACAAAGCAAGATTATAAAAAAAAAAAGCCCAAAACAGGGTAACAGTGTTGTTATTATATAAAAGAAGACAACATTAAAATAATACAGAGGGACTAAGAAATGTAATCATACACCTTGCATATGGAGAGGAAGATACAACAATACAAAGAAATAAAAGTTTGTTTTAAATTTAGAAAAATAGCGGTAAATAATAAGGTAACCACGAAGGAGACAAACTATCCTACTCATTAGAATAAAATACAAGGGAAAAACAGAGACTCAGCAGAAACAAAATAAACAACAACAAATATGAGGAAAGGACAATATATAAAGGTAATCTAACCTGCACATAAAAACAAGTGGGAAAAAGAAACTGTCAACACACAAAAAAAGACATCAAAATGAAAGCACTAAATTCATACCTATCCATAGTTACCCTGAATATAAATGGAATAAATGCACCAGTAAAGAAACAGAGAGTGGCAGAATGGATTAAAAAACGAGATCTGTCTATATGCTGCCTGCAAGAGACACACCTTAAGCTTAGAGACACAAAAAAACTAAAACTCAAAAGATGGAAAAAAATGTATCAAGCAAACAACAATCAAAAAAGAGCAGGAGTGGCAATATTAATTTCTGACAAAATAGACTTTAAAGTTAAATCCGTCAGAAAGGATAAGGAAGGACACTATATAATGATTAAAGGGACAATACACCAAGAAGATATAACCATATTAAATATTTATGTACCCAATGACAGGGCTGCAAGATACATAAAACAAACTCTATCAGCATTGAAAAGTGAGATAGACAGCTCCACAATAATAATAGGAGACTTCAACACACCACTTTCGATGAAGGACAGGACATCAGGAAAGAAGCTCAATAAAGACACGGAAGATCTAAATGCCACAATCAACCAACTTGACCTCATAGACACATACAGAACACTCCACCCAAGAGCAACCAACTATACTTTCTTTTCTAGTGCACATGGAACATTCTCTAGAATAGACCACATATTAGGTCATAAAGCAAGCCTCAGCAGAATCCAAAACATTGAAATATTACAAAGCATCTTCTCTGGCCATAAGGCCATAAAAGTGGAGATCAAAACAGGAAACGCAGGGAAAAGAAATCAAATACTTGGAAACTGAACAATACCCTGCTCAAAAAAGACTGGATTATAGAAGACATTAAGGATGGAATAAAGAAATTCGTAGAATCCAATGAGAATGAAAACACTTCCTATCAGAACCTTTGGGACATAGCAAAAGCGGTGCTCAGAGGCTAATTTATATCAATAAATGTACACATCCAAAAAGAAGAAAGGGCCAAAATCAAAGAATTATCCCTACAACTTGAACAAATAGGAAGAGAGCAACAAAAGAAACCCACAAGCACTAGAAGAAAACAAATAATAAAAATTAGAGCTGAAGTAAATGAAATAGAAAATAGAAAAACAATTGAAAGAATTAACAAGACCAAAAGCTGGTCCTTTAAAAAAAATCAGCAAAATTGATAAACCACTGGGCAACCTGACAAAAGAAAAACAGGAGAGGAAGCAAATAACCTGAATAAGAAATGAGAGGGGCAATATTACAACAGACCCAACTGAAACAGTAAGAATCATATCAGATTACTATGAAAAACTATACTCAAATTTGAAAACCTAGAAGAAATGGATGAATTCCTAGAAACACACTACCTACCTAAACTAACACAAACAGAGGTAGGACAACTGTTTGTGTTAGTTTAGGACCCATAACAAAAGAAGAGATGGAAAAGGTAATCAAAAAACTCCCAACAAAACAAAGCCCTGGTCCAGACGGCTTCACTGCAGAATTCTACCAAACTTTCAGAGAAGAGTTAACACCATTACTACTAAAGGTATTTCAGAGAATAGAAAAGGATGGAATAATTCCAAACTCATTCTCTGAAGCCACCATATCCCTGATAGCAAAACCAGGTAAAGACACCACAAGAAAAGAAAATTATAGGCCTATATCCTGCATGAATGTAGATGCAAAAATCCTCAACAAAATTCTAGCCAATAGAATTCAACAACATATCAAAAAAAATAACTCACCATGACCAAGTAGGATTCATACCAGGTATGCAGGGATGGTTCAACATTAGAAAAACAACTAATGTAATCCACCACATAAATAAAACAAAAGACAAGATCACATGATTTTATCAATTGATGCAGAAAAGGCATTTGACAAAGTTCAACACTCGTTCATGATAAAAACCCTCAGCAAAATAGGAATAGACTGGAAATTCTTCAACATAATAAAGGGTGTTTATACAAAGCCAAAAGCCAACATCACCCTAAATGGAGAGAGCCTGAACACATTCCCTCTGAGATCGGGAACCAGGCAAGGATGCCCTTTATCAGCACTCTTATTCGACATCATGCTGGAAGTCCTAGCCAGAGCAATTAGGCTAGATAAAGAAATAAAGGGCATCCAGATTGGCAAGGAAGAAGTAAAAGTATCTCTATTTGCAGATGACATGATCTTATCCACAGAAAACCCTAAGGAATCCTCCAGAAAACTACTGAAACTAATAGAAGAGTTCAGCAGAGTATCGGGATACGAGATAAACATACAAAAATCAGTTGGATTCCTCTACATCAACAAAAAGAACATTGAAGAGGAAATCACCAAAGCAATGCCATTTACAGTAGCCCCCAAGAAGATAAAATACTTAGGAATAAATCTTACCACAAACGTAAAAGCCTTATACAAATAAAACTACAGTACATTTCTGCAAGAATCCAAAAGAGACTTACACAAGTGGAAGAACATACCTTGCTCGTGGATAGGAAGACTTAACATTATAAAAATGTCTATTCTACCAAAAGCAATCTATACATTTAATGCAATTCCGATCCAAATCCCAACGACAGCCTTTAATGAGATGGAGAAAAAAATCACCAACTTCCTGTGGAAGGGAAAGGGGCCCCGGATAAATAAGGCATTACTGAAAAAGAAGAACAAAGTGGGAGGCCTTACTTTACCTGATTTTGGAGCCTATCATACCGCCACAGTAGTCAAAACAGCCTGGTACTGGTACAACAACAGATACATGGACCGATGGAACAGAATTGAGAATCCAGACATAAATCCATCTACATATGAGCAGTTAATATTTGACAACGGTCCCAAAACAGTTAAATGGGGAAAAGATAGTCTTTTTAACAAATGGTGCTGGCATAAGTGGATATCCATCTGCAAAAAAATGAAAGAAGACCCATACCTCACTCCATGCACAAAAGCTAACTCAAAATGGATCAAAGACCTAAATATAAAATCTAAAACCATAAAGATCATGGAAGAAAAAATACGGACAATGTTAGGAGCTCTAATACATGGCATAAACAGTATACAAAACATTATAAAGAGGAGAAACTAGATAACTGGGCGCTCCTAAAAATCAAACACCTATGCTCACCCAAAGACTTCACTAAAAGAGTAAAAAGACTACCTACAGACTGGGAAAAAGTTTTTAGCTATGACATTTCTGATCAGTGCCTAATCTCTAAAATCTACATGATAGTGCAAAAACTCAACTGCAAAAAGACAAATAACCCAATTAAAAAATGGGCAAAAGATATGAATAGACACTTCACCAAAGAAGACATTCAGGTAGCTAACAGATATATGAGGAAATGTTCACGATCATGTGCCATTAGAGAAATGCAGATCAAAACTCCAATGAGATTTCATCTCACTCCAACAAGGCTGGCATAAATCCAAAAAACACAAAATAATAAATGTTGGAGAGGCTGTGGAGAGATTGGAACACTTATACACTGCTGGTGGGAATGTCAAATGGTACAACCACTTTGGAAATCGATTTGGGGCTTCCTTAAAAAGCTAGAAATAGAACTACCATACAATCCAGCAATCCCACTCCTTGGAATATATCCTAGAGAAATAAGAGCCTTTACATGAACAGATATATGCACACCCGTATTTATTGCAGCACTGTTTACAATAGCAAAAACACAGAAGCAACAAAGGTGCCCATCAATGGATGAATGGATAAATAAATTAAGGTTTATTCACACAATGGAATACTAAGCATCGATAAAGAACAGTGAGGAATCTGTGAAACATTTCATAACATGGAGGAACCTGGAAGGCACTATGCTGAGTGAAATTAGTCAGTTGCAAAAGGGTAAATATTGTATAAGACCACTATTATAAGAACTTGAGAAATAGTTTAATCTGAGAAGAAAACATTCTTTCCTTGTTACGAGAGGGGGGAGGGAGGGAAGTTGGGAGAGGGGCATTCACTAATTAGATAGTAGATAAGAACTACTTTAGTTAAAGGGAAAGACAGCACACAATACAGGGGAGGTCAGCACAATTTGACTAAAACAAAAGCAAAGAAGTTTCCTGAATAAACTGAATGCTTTGAAGGCCAGCATAGCAGGGTCAGGGGTCTGGGGACCATGGTTTCAGGGGACATCTAAGTCAATTGGCATAATAAAATCTGTTAAGAAAACATTCTGCATCCCACTTTGAAGAGCAGCGTCTGGGGTCTTAAACACTAGCAAGCAGCCATTTACGATGCATCAATAGGTCCCAACCCACCTGGATCAAAGGAGAATAAATAATACCAAGGACACAAGGTGATTATGAGCCCAAGAGACAGAAAGGGCCACATGAACCGGCGACTACATCATACTGAGTCCAGACGAACTAGGTGGTGCCTGGCTACAACCAATGACTGCCCTGACAGGGAACATAACAGAGAACCCCTGAGGGAGCAGGAGAGCAGTGGGATGCAGACCCCAAATTCTCATAAAAAGACCAGACTTAATGGTCTGACTGAGACTGGAAGGACCCCGGTGGTCATGGCCCCGAGACCTTCTGTTGGCCCAGGACGGGAACCATTCCTGAAGCCAACTCTTCAGACATGGATTGGACTGGACAATGGGTTGGTGAGTGATGCTGGCGAGGAGTGAGCTTCTTGGATCAGGTGGACACTTGAGACTATGTTGGTATCTCCTGCCTGGAGGGCAGATGAGAGAGGGTGAAGGGGGCTAGAAGCTGGCGAAATGGACGCGAAAAGAGAGAGTGGAGGGAGAGAGCGGGCTGTCCCATTAAGGGGGAGAGTAATTGGGAGTGTGTAGCAAGGTGTATATGGGTTTTTGTGTGAAAGACTGACTTGATTTGTAAAGTTTCACTTAAATCACAATAAAAACTATAAAAAAAAACTGACATTATTTCCAGAGTTATAAATATCTCATTTTAAAAAACTTTGATCATAAGCTCAAAGAAGGTTAAAGAACAGAACATCATTCACCTTTAGTAAGTGATATCATGTTCTTTTCATCTGTACAATGATCTACTACGTGCAACTTCCGAAGTAAACTTTATAAATAAAAATGGAGCATGGTCATAGAAGCATAAGAACACTGAATGAAGGAAAAGCATATTATAAAACTAATAACTGGTTGACAGACATGGAGATGTTAGGCTTAAAGAAGTAGTGGCTCTGAGGAAACATGAGGCTATCATCCAGTGTTTGAAGGGATGCCTCACAGAAGTCTCTACATGTATCCCCATGATGATTAGGGTAGGTAAGTGACAACATGAGTAGAAGTTACATGGCATCAGAAGTTGGCTCTCCATACATAAAATCACTATTAATGTAAGATCTTGCCAAGAGTGAAATGCGCTACCTCAGGAGCATCAAATTGCCCAGAGGCAAACTATTATTGTCTGGTAGATTTCAGATCTGACACAAGCCTCACTAATGAATTTGCTGTTGAAGAACATTTTCCCTATATTCGAATCCAAATCCATCTCCCTACATTTTCTGTTTATTTCTTCACTTCAAATTGTTCACATGTATTTTCTAAAGTGAACACTCCATTGAAGCTATTTTTTTTCGATGACATCCATGACTTTCTGTTTCCTGAATCTAATAAAAAAATCTTCCAGTCGTCAGGTATGTTACAGCTGGTTCTCAGGAGGCCCTCAATAAATGTTACGATCATGAACCTGTCCTATTCCATAAGCTGAGACCTTAACATAATTCATCTTTTTTTTTCCTTGAAACTTTCTCTTTCTTGAGTTTTCAAAAATTCATTTTATGAAAACTGGGTTTCAAACATCTCATCCTGTTTGTTGGCTGTCCTTTTCTTAGATTTATGGGTTTCTCTTTCTCTGACCCTGAAATATGGGAGGGCACAGCTTTTAAACCTTTCCTCTTCTCCCTGGGTGAACTCATCCCATTTTAATGAGCTCATGGAGAGAATGACACCCTAAAGCCCCAATTCTCCATTCCATGTACTGAATTCACGTCTCTCCTGTGTATTTAGAATGGTACCAGCTATGTACCATCCTTGGGAGAATTAAGAATATGGCCATTCAAATAGTTTTCTGTAAGACTTAATTCCCTTATAGAACTCCAGTTGAGAAAGGCAAATCTAAATCTCTCCGATCCAGACCACTCAAGACTTATGTTTCCAACTGCGTATTAGCCATCACTAAACTACCTCAGACCCCTCAAACCTAATATTGAATCCATCATTTTCCCTTTACAATTTCTCTACTTCCTTCTCATGGGTAATGACACACAACTGTCCAGCCACTTGCTCCAGTAGCTCAGGAGGAACCCTGAACTCTCCTCTTTGAAACTTGTAGAGATTACCTACTAAATATTTCTCAAATCTGTTTCACTGTTTTCCATCCCACCTTGGTGACACAGTGGTTAAGAGCTTAGGCTGCTAACCATCAGCCACTCCTTGGAAGCCCTGTGGGGCAGTTCTACTCTGTCCTATAGGGTTGCTATGAGTAGACAATGGGTTTGGTTTGGCTTTTGGCTAAGTTTAGCCCTTTATTACATCTTATTGGATTAGTATCAGAGGGCAATAACCCTATGCATGCATTTCTTCCTGCATGCCATCTTACCTAAGTGCACCACTGTCTTCAAACTATCCTTCACAAATGTCAAAACTTTCTCTTCCAAATGTAAATGAAATATTTTTATTCACTTGCTTCAATCTTGATGTGTCTGTCTCTCCTCTGTTGGCATGGCACACAAGGGTTTCATCTTCTAGCCCAGGTTAAATTTCCCAACCCCAAAGGCAATCTGTCTTCTCCTCTTGTTAGACTACTTGAAGTTCTTTGAATACACAACTTTTTTTTATTCTGAGTTTTTATCTTTAGTATTACCTTTTCCTGAATACCATTCTCCTCTGTTATCTAGTGAACCTTACTCTTCATTCATTATCCAAATATAATTTACCATTCTCATTAAAACCCTTTGATCACCCAGTTGAATAATAACTAGTACAGTGCCTAGAATATACTAAATAATAAATGTTAAATTTTAAATATCATACAATTACTAATGCACGTGATTTTATTATTTTGCTGTGAAAATGGAGCTGGGCTCTGGATGACAGGTTGTACTAACAGAACTATAGGGTCCTTCCAATTCTAAGATTCTATGCGTCTGTGTTTAGAAAATCTACTACTAGCCCCATTTCTATTTTCCTTCAGTTAATGTAATACCACATTGTTGTTGTTGTTGTTGTTAGGTGCCGTCGAGTCAGTTCCCACTCATACCAACGCTGTGCACAACAGAACGAAACACTGCCTGGTCCTAAGCCTTCCTTACCATCATTGTTATGCTTGAGCTCATTGTTGCAGCCACTGTGTCAATCCACCTCGTTGAAGGTCTTCCTCTTTTCTGCTGACCCTGTACTCTGCTAAGCATGATGTCCTTCTCCAGGGACTCATCCCTCCTGAAAACATGTCCGAAGTATGTAAGATGCAATCTCGCCATCCTTGCCTCTAAGGAGCATTCTGGCTGCACTTCTTCTAAGACAGATTTGTTCGTTCTTTTGGCAATTCATGGTATATTCAATATTCTTTGCCAACATCACAATTCAAAGGTGTCTACTCTTCTTAGGTCTTCCTTATTCATTGTCACATGCATATGATGCGATTGAAAATACCATGGCTTGGGTCAAGGGCACCTTAGTCCTCAGGGTGACACTTTGAACAGGTCCTTTGCAGCAGATTTGCCCAATGAAATGCGTCTTTTGATTTCTTGACTGCTGCTTCCATGGCTGTTGATTGTGGATCCAAGTAAAACGAAATCCTGGACAACTTCAATCTTTTCTCTGTTTATCATGATGTTGCTCATTGGTCCAGTTGTGAGGATTTCTGTTTTCTTTATGTTGAGGTGCAATCCCTGCTGAAGGCTGTGGTCTTTGATCTTCATTAGTAAGTGCTTCAAGTCCTCTTCACTTTCAGCAAGCAAGGTTGTGTCATCTGCATAATGCAGGTTGTTAATGAGTCTTCCTCCAATCCTGATGCCCCCTTCTTCTTCATATAGTACAGCTTCTCATATTATTTGTTCAGCATACAGATTAAATAGGTATGGTGAAAGAATACAACCCTGACGCACGACTTTCCTGACTTTAAACCAATCAGTACCCCCTTGTCCTGTCTGAACAACTGCCTCTTGATCTATGTAAAGGTTCCTCATGAGCAGAATTAAGTGTTCTGGAATTCCCATTCTTCACAATGTTATCCTTAGTTTGTTACAATCCACACAGTCGAATGCCTTTGCATAGTCAATAAAACACAGGTAAACATCCTTCTGGTATTCTCTGCTTTCAGCCTGGATCCATCTGACATCAACAATGATATCCCTGGTTCCACATCCTCTTCTGAAACCAGCCTGAATTTCTGGCAGTTCCCTGTCATATACTGCTGCCGCCATTTTTGGATGGTCTTCAGCAAAATTTTGCTTGCATGTGATATTAATGATATTGTTCTATAATTTCCACATTCAGTTGGATCACCTTTCCTGGGAATAGACATAAATATGGATCTCTTCCAGTCAGTTGGCCAGGAAGCTGTCTTCCATATTTCTTGGCGTAGACGAGTGAGCACCTCCAGCGTTGCATCTGTTTGTTGAAACTTCTCAATAGGTATTCCATCAATTCCTGAAGCCTTGTTTTTCACCAATGCCTTCAGAGCAGCTTGGACTTCTTCCTTCAGTACCATCAGTTCCTGATCATACGCCACCTCTTGAAATGGTTGAATATCGACTAATTATTTTTGGTATAATGACTCCGTGTATTCCTTCCATCTTCTTTTGATGTTTCCTGCGTCGTTTAATATTTTCCCCATGGAATCCTTCACTATTGCAACTCAAGGCTTGAATTTTTCTTCAGTTCTTTCAGCTTGAGAAATGCTGAGTGTGTTCTTCTCTTTTGGTTTTCCACCTCCAGTTCTATGCACATGTCATTATAATACTCTACTTTGTCTTCTCAAGAGGCCCTTTGAAATCCTCTGTTCAGTTCTTTTACTTCATCAATTCTTCCTTTTGCTTTAGCTGCTTGATGCTCAAGAGCAAGTTTCAGAGTCTCCTCTGACATGCACCTTGGTCTTTTCTTTCTTTCCTGTCTTTTCAGTGACCTCTTGCTTTCTTCATGGATGATGTCCTTTATGTCATCCCACAACTCGTCTGGTCTTCAGTCACTAGTGTTCGATGCATCAAATCTATTCTTCAAATGGTCTCTAAATTCAGGTGGGATATACTCAAGGTCATATTTTGGCTCTCGTGGACTTGCTCTGATTTTCTTCAGTTTCAGCTTGAACTTGCACATGAGCAATTGATGGTCTGTTCCACAGTCGGCCCCTGGCCTTGTTCTGACTGATGATATTGAGCTTTTGCATCGACTCTTTCCACCGATGTAGTCAATTTGATTTCTGTGCATTCCATCTGGCGAGGTCCATGTGTGTAGTCACCGTTTATGTTGGTGAAAGAAGGTATTTGCAATGAAGAAGTCATTGGTCTTGCAAAATTCTATCATTCGATCTCCAGCATTGTTTCTATCACCAAGGCCATATTTTCCAACTACTGATCCTTCTTCTTTGTTTCCAACTTTCACATTCCAATCACCAGTAATTATCAATGCATCTTGATTACATGTTTGATCAATTTCAGACTGCAGCAGCTGATAAAAATCTTCTATTTCTTCATCTTTGGCCCTAGTGGTTGGTGTGTAAATTTGAATAATAGTCATATTAACTGGTCTTCCTTGTAGGTGTAGGGATATTATCCTATCACTGACAGCATTGTTCTTCAGGATAGACCTTGAAACGTTGTTTTTGACAATGAATGCAACACCATTCCTCTTCGAGTTGTCATTCCCAGCATAGTAGACTGTATGATTGTCCATTTCAAAATGGCCAATACCAGTCCATTTCAGCTCACTAATGCCTAGGATGTCGATGTTTATGCATTCCATTTCATTTTTGACGATTCCCAATTTTCCTAGATTCATACTTTGTACATTCCAGGTTCTGATTATTAAGGATGTTTGCAGCTGTTTCTTCTCATTTTGAGTCATGCCACATTAGCAAATGAAGGTCCCGAAAGCTTTACTCCACCCACTTCATTAAGGTCGACTCTACTTTGAGGAGGCAGCTCTTCTGCAGTCATCTTTTGAGTTTCTTCCAACCTGGGGGGCTCATCTTCCAGCAGTATATCAGACAATGTTCTGCTGCTATTCACAAGGTTTTCACTGGCTAATGCTTTTCAGAAGTAGACTGTCGGGTCCTTCTTCCTAGTCTGTCTTAGTCTGGAAGCTCAGGTGAAACCTGTCCTCCTTGGGTGACCCTGCCGGTATCTGAATACCAGTGGCATAGCTTCCAGCATCACAGCAACGCACAAGACCCCACAGTATGACAAAGTGACAGACACGTGGGGGAATACCACATTAGGACCTCAAAAATAATTTCTCAACTGACTAGATATGCATTCTTAAAATTAATTAATATTGCAGTCCTAACTCTAAAACCACAACGTCACACTGACATTTCAAAAAATACAATTTTTGGCTCAGTGGCACTTCAATAGAATTCTTTACCCATTTAGTTTCCTCAATTATTTCGTGCTCAGTATAAAATGTATTTTATAGGATTTAAACATTAAGTCACATTTTAATACTTCCTTCATCTACCCCTAGAATCTCTTCTAAGCTTGAACAATTCCAAGTCATTAGAGTCTCACTTTACCTTATATAGAAAAGCCTGGAAGAGAAAAATCCTCAATTTTCTGAGCAAAATGAGACTTTAAATCTCTCTCTACTCCACCATGGTGCTCTGAGTTTTTACTTTCTTTCTCTCCTCTTTCCCTCTCCCTCTCTGCTGACATTAGCATAAAAATGTGCTACCCTAACTAAGCAGTCTGTTAACTGATAAGCTATCAAAAAATCATCTGTTATTTTTATAGCTCAAAGGCAGATGCCATTTCGAGAACTAGAGTTGAATGAGTGGGATTTGTTAGTGCTTTTTAGATTCCTCATTGTAAACTTGAGGTATTTTAAAATGGAATGATTGGATGCTTGAAATATTATCCCATGAGCAATCAAGCTTTAGAATTTTGCTAGCCTTAAATTTTTGTCTGCATAAAATCATTTCATATCATATTGTATCATAAAGGATCTTGGTTGTTGTCTAATGTTTGTGCTGAAAATCTTTCCTACATTAAAGTCAGACCAAGGTAATCATCCAGGAAATCTCTCAGATCAGAACATCCCCTTCTATTCCAGCGGGGGCCTGCTGTGCCAATAAGATGCTTTTCCAAGGTCCCCCAAGCAGCAAGCATGCATTTTGTAAACAGTTGCTTTCTCAGGTTGCATTTCTGAATTGGTTTAGGCACAACAAGGTTGCACAAGATATAGTGGGTCTGTTCCAGGTCCCAAGCCTTATGACACCTGGGGTTGCTGGTGGAGGCTTGGATCAGAAATAAATTTGAATAAGAATTATTATAAACCAGGGGGCTCTACTTGCTGAGACTTTTTAAAGGGATGAACTGCTTTTGTATCACAAGAGGTAGTCACCTATTTAAAGATGACAGAAAAGGAAACTACAAATGATAGAAAGAAGGATAGGTTATTTAATAACACAGATATCAAAGCAGGGAGCATGACACTGGATCAAGCGTATATTATTATGCTCTCCTTATATACCCAATGTATTTTATATTGTATGATCTTCTAATAATGGTCTGGAAGGTTGAGATTTAAATATAGTTTAACTCTTTGATCAAAAAAGGGTTTGAATTATATGATCCCATCAATTCTTAAATTTCAGCTGTTGCCATGATCAGTATATATTTTTCACAAATAAACATCTTACAGAGAGTAAAGTGAAAAAATGTGTTTACACATATATATGGGATGGTTAGATAATAGTTTATTTTTAAATTAGATAATTATTTTTAATTTCATGAATACTAAATGAGTGCATGCTTATTGTAAAACTTCAAATAATACAGAAATGTATTGAATAAAAAAAGATACTCTCTTCCTCTCCACACTTCTAAGGCTAAACACTATTAATATTTTAATGTATTTCCCTTGAAAACTTTTACACATGTTCATTGTGTGTGTGTGTGTATGTGTGTGTGATACATATATACCTGTAGAGTTTTAGATGTTTTAAAATTTTATTTCCTTTATCTTGTTTTTAGAGAATGCAACATCTCATATTCACACAAGACTCAGAATCAGCCTGCCTGGGTCAAAATCCCAGCTCTGTCATTTACTGGGTATGTAACCTTCAACAAGTCACTTGGCTTCTCTGTGCCTCAGTTTCCTCATCTTCAAAATATGGATAATAGTGCGTACCCCCCAAAATTTTGTGAGGATTCTTGTGAGTGTGAGTGTGTGTGTTGTGCTTGTGTATTACACAGTTCTGAGTATTTCATATATTAATGACTTACATAAAGTGCTTAGAACTCCTCCTCACACTTAGTAAACATTACATAAATATTGTTATTACTGGCTTTATTATTTTACACTTCGTCTTCTTCTTTTCACTTTACTATGTATCTTGATGATCTTTCCATGTTACTCATTAAAGATTTTTTTTTTTTCCATGTTCTTTTTTAAATGCTACGTAGTATTCCAGACCCGGGAAGTAATTTATTTAATTGTTTTCCTATGGACGGGCCTTTGGTTTGCTTCAATTTTCTGAAATTAGCATGATGTAATAAGCCTCCCCGCGTATGTGGATATGTGTAACCGAACTCATTTACATATGCCTGTAGCATAAATTCCTAGAAATAGAACTGTTGGATCAAAGGGTATCAAAATTAAGAATTTTTTGGAAGCCCTAAAATTTCTTCCAAAATGCTTTCGAAGTTTGCATTTACGACAACAGTGGGTACAGGTGTCTTCACCACCTCCTGTCCATGATGCCTCCGCCACTTTATACAACTTTTTAATTGTGTGCAATCCAATGGCCAAGACTCTCTTTTTAGAATTTTGCACGTCTCTCAGTGTTGCAACGGGTCACTGCCAACTTAAAAGAGTATTACAAACTTTTTAATCTTACATAATCTTTACATAATATTTTATAAAGATTATATATACACACACATATATATATCTAGCACTTCTCTGATTAGTGGTGAAGTAGGCCATCTTTTCATGGATCATTTTTATTTCTTATATTCTGTTTTGGCTTATTCTTTAAATTGATGATTCTTGTTCCCTAATATAGGTATTAACCATTTGAATCATATATAGCACAAATATTTTCAATTCTTCTGCCTGCTTTTTTATGTTAATGTACTTTAATTGCAAAAAAAACTTCTAATTTTTATGCAGTAAAAATAACAATAATATTATTAATTGCTTCTGCATTTTGAGATCTGTATACAATTTGCTGTCCGTATCTGTGGGTTCTTCATCGGTGGATTCAACCAACCATGGATCGAAAAATATTCAGGAAAAAAAAGTTCCAAAAAGCAAAACTGGAATTTGCCATGTGCCAAGCACTATGCGGAGTCTGCCTGAATGAGATGATGTGTAGGGGCACCCTGCTGTAGCCTCCCATCATTTCACGAATTCTCAGTCTCTCTGCAGAACTCATTGTTTGAGCACTGTTCACCTCACATCTCCTTCAGTCACTACTTGTGTTGTGTGCACCCTTTGTTTCTGTGAAAAACTGGCTCCTATTTTTTTTTTTTTTAAAAAAAGAAATTAAGTGGCCAAAGCAATCCCTCAAAAGCTAAGAGGGAGGATAAAGTGCTATCTTTCAACAAGAAAATAAAAATCTTACAGCTTTTGAAAAGCGGTATGTCCGTTGCAGAAGTGGGGCATAAGGTTGGTAAGAACTAATCAAGCATTTGCACAATAAAACAGCAAGAAGCTAAAATTCGTGAAAGTATTAGTGCTGCCCCTACAATGGCAAAAAATGGTCTCTCGGGTTCCTGATGAAGTGCTTGCAAAGGTTGAGAAAGCATCAAGTGTGAAGTGTAACCATTAACGGCTATTGACATACCATTTACATTATATTAGATATTGTAGGTAATTTAGAGATTATTTAAAGCATATGGGAGGATATGCACAGGTTATATGCAAATATTATGCCATTTTATATAAGGAACTTGAGCATTCGTGGATTTTTGTACCCGCAGGGGGTCCTGGAACCAATCCCCCTGCGAATACTGAGGGATGACTGTAATATGTGCTAATACTTTTCTATTTTTGGTCATTTCTTTTTAGTGTGTAACTCTTGAATCCATCTGAAATTTGTTTCTGCAAGATAGGAAGTGAGGATTTGAGGTATGAGAGATGTATCTGCCTTGTTTTTCTCATAGAAATAGTGTTCAACACCATTTATTAAATAGACTATCTTTTCCCTAAATATATAAAATGTTATCATAACGCATGCAATGCACTGCCTTCGAGTCAATTCTGATTCACAGCGACCCTATAGGACAGAGTAGAACTGCCCGGCTGAGTTTCCAAGGAGCGCCTGGCAGATTCGCACTGCCGACCTTTTGGTTAGCAGCAGTAGTACTTAACCACTACACCACCAGGGTTTCCAAAATGTTATCATAGCAATACTAAATATATAATCAGTCTAATTCTTTATAATTTATTCTGTTTCATTAACATGCTTGCCCCTTCCTGTTGCAACACCACGTAGTTTTAATTAACGTAGCTTTATAATATATTTTAAAATCTGTTTGGGAATTACTATTACTACTGTTCTTTTTCAAATTTTTCAGCTATATCCAAGCATTTACTCTTCTAAATTGACTTATCAGTTGGCTTGTCAAATTCTGTAAAGCCAGATTGGTTTATAGATTAATTAGGTTTAATTTAATCTCAGATTAATTTGAATCACTCAGAAATATGGCACTTATTTTTATTCCCACATATGACATGGTATGACCTTCATTATAATTTTCTAATTTTTTTGATGCAATTACAATAACAGTAATAATGATAAGCTAACCTTTCATATTACTTAGTCTGCACCAGGTACTTTTTCAACTACCTTACACATATTAACTGATTTAACCCATGCAGCATCCTTATGAAATAATGAATGAGAAAATTGAGACACATTAAAAAACATGTCAAAGGTCACACAGCTAGTAACTGATGGAGCTGGGATTTGCACTGAGGAACCCTGGTGGCACAGCACTTTGAATCCACCAGCCTCTCCTTGGAAACCCTATGGGGCAGTTCTACTCTGTTCTATAGGGCTACTGTGTGTCAAAATCGACTCAAAGGCAGTGGGTGGGTTTGGGATTTGCACTGAAGCAGTCTCCATCCCAAACTACTATTTAGATGTTTTATCATTGTTTATCTCTTTTATACATGATACTTTGTAATGTTTATTGCTACTAAGACTGATCTTTTCCCATTAAATTTTCTAATTACTTATTGATAATATATCAAGAAAATAATTATTCTTTATTAAGGTCTAGTATTATAAATGCAACCATTTGAGTCAATTTTGGATATCAAATATAGTGCTGCAAAAAGTCCAAAACTAGACAAAGGCTGCATCAGTGAATGTTTAGTTTTAGTTCCAACTTGCCAATGAAGTAACCATGTTACACCTAGCAGCTGTTATCGTTCGGAGCTCATTAATAAAATGAGAAGGGAATGAAGCTTCTTACTCTACCATCTAAAGGATGATGAAATCCTTCACTCATTTATCAAATGTTTACTGAACACAAATAGAAGCTATGCGTATTGTAGCACACGGACAACGCGAATGTGAAAAATGATTGCAAATTAGTACTTTTGTGACTAACATAGCTTTAAAAAAATTCAGGATTAAGAATCAATATGGTATTTACATGAATATCTGTTGATTATGTGTTTACAAAGCAATACATTGATTTTAACATTATAAAGAGGAAAATCAGGTGGTGTGAGACTGTATAACCTAACGTAGGGAAAGGAACATGCTTATTTTTGCCCTACCTGTATCGAATGTATAAAGTATGAACCTAGGAAAATTGGAAGTTATCAAAAATGAAAAGACACTCATAAAGATCGATATACTAGGACATCACGCTTGGTAGAAGGTTGGCAAAAAAAGAGAAAGACCGTCAATGATATGGATTGACACAGTAGCTGTAACAATGGGCTCAGGTATAATAATGATTGTAAGGATGGTACAGGATAGGGCAGCGTTTTGTTCTGTTGTACGTAGGGTCTCTACGAGTCAGAACCTATTTGACGGCACCTAACACCAACAACCTGTAATGGTTATTCTTTCTCTTATCCCCTGTTCCTGTTGTTTTGAAATCTCAAAACAAGCAATGAGATTTTTAATAAAGGAAAAAAGTCAAAATATCTACACTGATTTACTGCTATATATTCTTTCCTGTGTAACAACAGCAGAGTTGTCTGGTTTCAATGGTTTCACAAGCAGGGGTTGGCAAATTCAGCCTGCTGTCTAATTTTGTACAGAATAATTATTGGAAAAGAACCATGACTATTTGTTTAGCATTTACTGTGGCTGCTTTCATGCTATAGGGGTAGGTTGTGCAGGTGAAACGGAGACTGTATGGTCTATAAGGCCTAAAATATTTAGTATCTGGCCCTTTACAGAAAAAGTTTGTCACCCCAGTTCTAGATGGTGGGAAATTTCTTTATTTTGATTAATCTTGCTTCATGCCCAGTTATAGCCAAGTTGTGTTTGTTCAATAAATGTTTGTAGGTCATGATGATACTACTCTTCTAATGATCATACTATTGAAATATAAATTCTATAGTTCTTTGAAACCATAAAATTAATATAAAGAATTAACACAGAATTTAAAAACTGGAATGAAATCAAATTTCATCTATTTCAATAAATGGAGGAAATGAGGTCCAGAGGAGCAAATTCTAATTGCTCTTACCACAATACCAACCACCTCAAAACTAACATGTATTATTTCTTATGAGTCTAGGGGTGGACTTAGCAGATCTGCTCTCTGTCTAGGCTTAGTTGATATCAGCTGGACTTGCTCAAGCATCTGTAACAAGCTGGTGAGGTGATTAGGAGCCGGCTGGTCTGGGATGACCTTGGTTTGAATGATTTGCCTTGTTTCCATGCGTCTCTCTCATCCCTCCATCAGGGCAGCCTGGGCATATTCTCATGATGGTGGCAGTGGAGGTGATTGTGAGACACAATGGAAATATACCAGTGCTTTTTCAGGCCTTTGTTTATATTAAAATTGCTAGTATCCCAGTGACCAAAGTCAGTAACACTACATAGCCCAGAGTCTCTGCGGATGGGCACAAAGATTGTGGATACTGGAAGGTATCAAAAAATGGGACCATTAGTGCAGTCAAGCACAGTTGTTGTTGTTGTTGTTGTTAGGTGCCATCAAGTAGGTTCCAACTCATAGCGACCCTATGCACAAAAGAACCAAACGCTGCCCAGTCCCAAGCCATCGTTACAATTGCTGTTATGGTTGAGCTCATTGTTGCAGCCATGGTGTCAATCGACTTCGTTGAGGGTCTTCCTCTTTTCTGCTGACGCTGTACTCTGCCAAGCATGACGTCCTTCTCCAGGGACTCATCCCTCCTGACAACATGTCCAAAGTATGTAAGATCCAGTCTCACCATCCTTGCTTCTAAGGAGCATTCTGGTTGTAATTCTTCTAAGACAGATTTGTTCGTTCTTTGGACAGTCAATATTCTTCGCCAACACCACAATTCAAAGGTGTCAATTCTTCTTCGGTCTTCCTTTTTCATTGTCCAGCTTTCACATGCATATGATGCGATTGAAAATACCACGGCTTGGGTCAGGCGCACCGTAGTCTTCAAGGTGACATCTTGGCTCATCGACACTTTAAAGAGGTCCTTTGCAGAAGATTTACCCAATGCAATGCGTCTTTTGATTTCTTGACTGCTGCTTCCATGGCTGTTGATTGTGGACCCAAGTCAAATGAAATCCTGGACAACTTCAATCTTTTCTCCGTTTACCATGATGTTGCTCATTGGTCCAGTTGTGAGGATTTTTGTTTTCTTTATGTTGAGGTGCAATCCCTACTGAAGGCTGTGGTCTTTGATCTTCATTAGTAAGTGCTTCAAGTCCTCTTCACTTTCAGCAAGCAAGGTTGTGTCATCTGCATAACGCAGGTTGTAAATGAATCTTCCTCCAGTCCTGATGCCCTGTTCTTCTTCATATAGTCCAGCTTCTCATGTTATTTGCTCAGCATACAGATTGAATAGGTATGATGAAAGAATACAACCGTGGCACACAACTTTCCTGACTTTAAACCAATCAGTATCCCCTTGTTCTGTCTGAACAACTGCCTCTTGATCTATCTAAAGGTTCCTCATGAGCAGAATTAAGTGTTCTGGAATTCCCATTCTTCACAATGTTATCCTTAGTTTGTTACGATCCACATAGTCGAATGCCTTTGCATAGTCAATAAAACACAGGTAAACATCCTTCTGGTATTCTCTGCTTTCAGCCAGGATCCATCTGACATCAGCAATGATATCTCTGGTTCCACATCCTCTTCTGAAGCCGGCCTGAATTTCTGGCAGTTCCCTGTCGATATACTGCTGCAGCCGTTTTTGAATGATCTTCAGCAAAATTTTGCTTGCGTGTAACGTTAATGATATTGTTCTATAATTTCCACATTCAGTTGGATCACCTTTCTTGGGAATAGACATAAATATGGATCTCTTCCAGTCAGTTGGCCAGGAAGCTGTCTTCCATATTTCTTGGCATAGACAAGTGAGCAACTCCAGCGCTGCATCTGTTTGTTGAAACATCTCAATTGATAATTCCATCAATTCCTGAAGCCTTGTTTTTTGCCAATGCCTTCAGAGCAGCTTGGACTTCTTCCTTCAGTACCATCGGTTCCTGATCACCTCTTTAAATGGTTGAACATCGACTAATTGTTTTTGGTATAATGACTCTGTATTCCTTCCATCTTCTTCTTTTTTTTTTTTAAGTGCTCAATGAAAATTTAATGTTGAATCCGAAAACTGTTGTTTTTTTTATATTAACTTTTATTGAGCTTCAAGTGAACGTTTACAAATCAAGTCAGTCTGTCACATATAAGTTTATATACATCTTACTCCTTACTCCTACTTGCTCTCCCCCTAATGAGTCAGCCCTTCCAGTTTCTCCTTTCGTGAAAATTTTGCCAGCTTCCAACTCTCTCTATCCTCCCATCCCCCCTCCAGACAGGAGATGCCAACACAGTCTCAAGTGTCCACCTGATATAATTAGCTCACTCTTCTTCAGCATCTCTCTCCTACCCACTGTCCAGTCCCTTTCATGTCTGATGGGTTGTCTTTGGGAATGGTTCCTGTCCTGTGCCAACAGAAGGTTTGGGGACCATGATCGCCGGGATTCCTCTAGTCACAGTCAGACCATTAAGTATGGTCTTTTTATGAGAATTTGGGGTCTGCATCCCACTGATCTCCTGCTCCCTCAGGGGTTCTCTATTGTGCTCCCTGTCAGGGCAGTCATCGATTGTGGCCGGGCACCAACTAGTTCTTCTGGTCTCAGGATAATGCAGGTCTCTGGTTCATGTGGCCCTTTCTGTCTCTTGGGCTTTTAGTGTTCGTGTGACCTTGGTGTTCTTCATTCTCCTTTGCTCTAGGTGGGTTGAGACCAACTGATGCATCTTAGATGGCCGCTTGTTAGCATTTAAGACCCCCGACGCCACATTTCAAAGTGGGATGCAGAATGTTTTCATAACAGAATTATTTTGCCAATTGACTTAGAAGTCCCCTTAAACCATGGTTCCCAAACCCCCTCCCTTGCTCCGCTGACCTTTGAAGCATTCATTTTATCTCGGAAACTTCTTTGCTTTTGGTCCAGTCCACTTGGGCTGACCTTCCATGTATTGAGTGTTGTCCTTCCCTTCACCTAAAGCAGTTCTTATCTACCAATTAATCAGTAAAAAACCCTCTCCCTACCTCCCTCCCTCCCCCCCTCGTAACCACAAAAGTATGTGTTCTTCTCAGTTTATACTATTTCTCAAGATCTTATAATAGTGGTCTTATACAATATTTGTCCTTTTGCCTCTGACTGATTTCGCTCAGCATAATGCCTTCCAGGTTCCTCCATGTTATGAAATGTTTCAGAGATTCGTCACTGTTCTTTATCGATGTGTAGTATTCCACTGTGTGAATATACCACAATTTATTTACCCATTCATCCGTTGATGGACATCTTGGTTGCTTCCAGCTTTTTGCTATTGTAAACAGAGCTGCAATAAACATGGTTGTGCATATATCTGTTTGTGTGAAGGCTCTTGTTTCTCTAGGGTATATTCCGAGGAGTGGGATTTCTGGGTTGTATGGTAGTTCTATTTCTAACTGTTTAAGATAACGCCAGATAGATTTCCAAAGTGGTTGTACCATTTTACATTCCCACCAGCAGTGTATAAGAGTTCCAATCTCTCCACAGCCTCTCCACAGCCTCTCCTCTTTTGTGTTTTTTGGATTAATGCCAGCCTTGTTGGAGTGAGATGGAATCTCATCGTCGTTTTAATTTGCATTTCTCTAATGGCTAATGATCGAGAACATTTTCTCATGTGTCTGTTAGCTGCCTGAATATCTTCTTTAGTGAAGTGTGTGTTCATATCCTTTGCCCACTTCTTGATTGGGTTGTTTGTCTTTTTGTGGTTGAGTTTTGACAGAATCATGTAGATTTTAGAGATCAGGCGCTGGTCAGAGATGTCATAGCTGAAAATTCTTTCCCAGTCTGTAGGTGGTCTTTTTACTCTTTTGGTGAATTCTTTAGATGAGCATAGGTGTTTGATTTTTAGGAGCTCCCAGTTATCTGGTTTCTCTTCATCATTTTTGGTAATGTTTTGTATTCTGTTTATGCCTTGTATTAGGTCTCCTAGGGTTGTCCCAATTTTTTCTTCCATGATCTTTATCGTTTTAGTCTTTATGTTTAGGTCTTTGATCCACTTGGAGTTAGTTTTTGTGGTTGGTGTGAGGGATGGGTCCTGTTTCATTTTTTTGCAAATGGATATCCAATTATGCCAGCACCATTTGTTAAAAAGACTATCTTTTCCCCAATTAACTGACACTGGGCCTTTGTCAAATATCAGCTGCTCATATGTGGTTGGATTTACATCCGGGTTCTCAATTCTGTTCCACTGGTCTATGTGCCTGTTGTTGTACCAGTACCAGGCTGTTTTGACTACTGTGGCTGTATAATAGGTTCTCAAATCAGGTAGAGTGAGGCCTCCCATTTTCTTCTTCTTTTTCAGTAATACTTTGCTTATCCGAGGCTTCTTTCCCGTCCATATGAAGTTGGTGATCTGTTTCTCTATCACCTTAAAAAATGACATTGGAATTTGGATCGGAAGTGCATTGTATGTATAGATGGCCTTTGGTAGAATAGACATTTTTACTATGTTAAGTCTTCCTATCCATGAGCAAGGTATGTTTTTCCACTTAAGTATGTCCTTTTTAATTTCTTGTAGTAGAGCTTTGTAGTTTTCTTTGTATAGGTCTTTTACATCCTTGGTAAGATTTATTCCTAAGTATTTTATCTTCTTGGGGGCTACTGTGAATGGTATTGATTTGGTGATTTCCTCTTCGATGTTCTTTTTGTTGATGTAGAGGAATCCAAGTGATTTTTGTATGTTTATCTTGTAACCTGAGACTCTGCCAAACTCTTTTATTAGTTTCAGTAGTTTTCTGGAGGATTCCTTAGGGTTTTCTGTGTATAAGATCATGTCATCTGGAAATAGAGATAATTTTACTTACTCCTTGCCAATCCGGATGCGCTTTATTTCTTTGTCTAGCCTAATTGCCCTGGCTAGAACTTCTAGCATGATGTTGAATAAGAGCGGTGATAAAGGGCATCCTTGTCTGGTTCCCGTTCTCAAGGGAAATGCTTTCAGATTCTCTCCATTTGGAGTGATGTTGGCTGTTGGCTTTGCATAGATGCCCTTTATTATGTTGCGGAATTTTCCTTCAATTCCTATTTTGGTAAGAGCTTTTATCATGAATGGGTGTTGGACTTTGTCAAATGCCTTTTCTGCATCAATTGATAAGATCATGTGGTTTTTGTCTTTTGTTTTATTTATGTGATGGATTACATTAATGGTTTTTCTGATACTAAACCAGCCTTGCATACCTGGTATAAATCCCACTTGATCATGGTGAATTATTTTTTTGATATGTTGTTGGATTCTATTGGCTAGAATTTTGTTGAGGATTTTTGCATCTATGTTCATGAGGGATATAGGTCTGTAATTTTCTTTTTTTGTAATGTTTTTACCTGGTTTGGGTATCAGGGAGATGGTGGCTTCATAGAATGAATTGGGTAGTATTCCATCATTTTCTATGCTTTGAAATACCTTTAGTAGTAGTGGTGTTCACTCTTCTCTGAAAGTCTGGTAGAACTCTGCAGTGAAGCCGTCCGGGCCAGGGCTTTTTTTTGTTGGGAGTTTTTTGATTACCGTTTCAATCTCTTTTTTTGTTATGGGTCTATTTAGTTGTTCTACTTCTGAATGTGTTAGTTTAGGTAGGTAGTGTTTTTCCAGGAATTCATCCATTTCTTCTAGGTTTGCAAATTTGTTAGAGTACAATTTTTCGTAATAATCTGATATGATTCTTTTAATTTCAGTTGGGTCTGTTGTGATGTGGCCCTTCTCGTTTCTTATTTGGGTTATTTGTTTCCTTTCCTGTATTTCTTTAGTCAGTCTAGCCAGTGGTTTCTCAATTTTGTTAAGTTTTTCAAAGAACCAGCTTTTGGCTTTGTTAATTCTCCATTGTTTTTCTGTTCTCTAATTCATTTAGTTCAGCTCTAATTTTTATTATTTGTTTTCTTCTGGTGCCTGATAGATTCTTTTGTTGCTCAGTTTCTATTTGTTCAAGTTGTAGGGACAGTTCTCTGCTTTTGGCTCGTTCTTCTTTTTGCATGTGTGCATTGATCTATATAAATTGGCCTCTGAGCACTGCTTTTGCTGTGTCCCAGAGGTTTTGATAGGAAGTATTTTCATTCTCATTGCATTCTATGAATTTCCTTATTCCCTCCTTGATGTCTTCTATAACCCAGTCTTTTTTCAGGAGGGTATTGTTCAGTTTCCAAGTATTTGATTTCTTTTCCCTAGTTTTTCTGTTATTGATTTCTAGTGTTATTGCCTTGTGGTCTGAGAAGATGCTTTGTAATATTTCGATGTTTTGGATTCTGCAAAGGTTTGTTTTATGACCTACTATGTGGTCCATTCTAGAGAATGTTCCATGTGCGCTAGAAAAAAAAGTATATTTTGCAGCAGTTGGGTGAAGAGTTCTGTATAAGTCAATGAGGTCAAGTTGGTTGATTGTTGTAATTAGATCTTCCGTGTCTCTATTGAGCTTCTTACTGGATGTCCTGTCCTTCTCCGAAAGTGGTGTGTTGAAGTCTCCTGCTATAATTGCGGAGGTATCTATCTCACTTCTCAGTTCTGTTAAAATTTGATTTATGTATCTTGCAGCCCTGTCATTAGGTGCATAAATATGTAATATGGTTATGTCTTCCTGATCAATTGTCCCTTTTATCATTATGTAGTGTCCTTCTTTATCCTTTGTGGTGGACTTAAGTCTAAAGTCTATTTTGTCAGAAATTAATATTGCTACTCCTCTTCTTTTTTGCTTATTGTTTGCTTGATATATTTTTTTTCCATCCTTTGAGTTTTAGTTTGTTTGTGTCTCTAAGTCTAAGGTGTGTCTCTTGTAGGCAGCATATAGACGGATCATGTTGCTTTATCCAGTCCGAGCCTCTCTGTCTCTTTATTGGTGCATTTAGTCCATTTACATTCAGCGTAATTATAGATAAATAAGTGTTTAGTGTTGTCATTTTGATGCCTTTTTATGTGTGTTGTTGACAATTTCATTTTTCCACATACTTTTTTGTGCTGAGACGTTTTTCTTAGTAAATTGTGACATCCTCATTTTCGTAGTGTTTGACTTTATGTTTGTTGAGTCGTTACGTTTTTCTTGGCTTTTATCTTGAGTTATGGAGTTGTTATACCTCTTTGTGGTTACCTTAATATTTACCCCTATTTTTCTAAGTAAAGACCTAACTTTTATTGTTCTATATCGCCTTGCACCACTCTCCATATGGCAGTTCTATGCCACCTGTATTTAGTCCCTCTTTTTGATTATTGTGATCTTTTACCTATTGACTTCCATGATTCCCTGTTATGTGTATTTTTTTTTAATTAATCTTAATTTGTTTGTTTTTGTGATTTCCCTATTTGAGTTGATATCAGGATGTTCTGTTTTGTGACCTTGTGTTGTGCTGATATCTGATATTGTTGGTTTTCTGACCAAACAATATCCTTTAGTATTTCTTGTAGCTTTGGTTTGGTTTTTGCAAATTCTCTAAACTTGTGTTTATCTGTAAATATCTTAATTTTGCCTTCATATTTCAGAGAGAGTTTTGCTGGATATATGATCCTTGGCTGGCAGTTTTTCTCCTTCAGTGTTCTGTATATGTCGTCCCATTCCCTTCTTGCCTGCATGGTTTCTGCTGAGTAGTCTGAACTTATTCTTATTGATTCTCCCTTGAAGGTGACCTTTCTCTTCTCCCTGGCTGCTTTTAAAATTTTCTGTTTATCTTTGGTTTTAGCAAGTTTGATGATAATATGTCTTGGTGTTTTTCTTTTTGGATCAATCTTAAATGGGGTTCGATGAGCATCTTGGATAGATATCCTTTCATCTTTCATGATGTCAGGGAAGTTTTCTGTCAGGAGATGTTCAACTATTTTCTCTGTGTTTTCTGTCCTCCCTCCCTGTTCTGGGACTCCAATCATGCGCAAGTTATCCTTCTTGATAGAGTCCCACGTGATTCTTAGGGTTTCTTCATTTTTTTTAATTCTTTTATCTGTTTTTTTTTTTTTCAGCTATGTTGGTGTTAATTCCCTGGTCTTCCGGATGTCCCAGTCTGCATTCTAATTGCTCGAGTCTGCTCCTCTGACTTCCTATTGCGTTGTCTAATTCTGTAATTTTATTGTTAATCTTTTGGATTTCTACATGCTGTCTCTCTATGCATTCTTGCAACTTATTAATTTTTCCACTATGTTCTTGAATAATCTTTTTGAGTTCTTCAACTGTTTTATCAGTGTATTCCTTGGCTTTTTCTGCAGTTTGCCTTATTTCGTTTGTGATGTCTTGAAGCATTCTGTAAATTAGTTTTTTATATTCTGTATCTGATAATTCCAGGATTGTATCTTCATTTGGTAAAGATTTTGATTCTTTTGTTTGGGGGGTTGTAGAAGCTGTCATGGTCTGCTTCTTTATGTGGTTTGATATCGACTGCTGTCTCTGAGCCATCACTGGAAAACTTGTTTTTCCAGAAATTCCGCTAAAAAAAAAAATGCAGTCAGATCCCTATCAGAACTGCCTTTGGATTAGAACCGCCACCTTGTTCCCTGTAAGGATGAAAGTCTGAGATTTGGATCATACATGCTTGGCTGTAGCTGGTTCTGTGTTTTTAGTCCAATTAGGGATGGATTTTTGGTCCCTGGGTTTTTTGTGGTTCCTTCTCTCAGGCCGAAAGAGTGGGTTAGGAAAAGACCAAAAGAAAAAAAAAGGGGGGGGAAGCAAAGCTGCCGCGGAGCCAGAGTCGTTCTCCCTCTGGCTCAGGAAATTCCAATGTTAATGAAGACGACTGGGGAGGGTGGAGGAGGGATCAGAGAGATAGGAGAGTAGCACCTCAGAATATAGCCAGAGTTGCTTGTCTTGCTTGCAATGACTATTATATCTGAGATTCACAAGGGGCGTGTCGCCTATGTGTGTTGGCTGTGTGGAGATTGCCCCGGGGGTCTGGCCCGCTGAAGCCGCGGTCAGATCCTCCGCTGCCAGTCCAAAGCCCAGCGTCAAGTTTCCCCTGCTGGGACGTTGTACTCCCAGCTCCAAAATCAGTCACTGCTTCCCGGGGATTTCTCGTCCAGCCAGCCGCGTTGCCGCGCCGCCTCTGTGGACCGGCTGGGCCCCCTCCCAGGGTTAGTTCAGGGGAGTAAAGCTGTGCCCCGTGCTTGCGCCGTGACAGCACCCAGTGAAATGTCCGGCGCCAAGGTTCCCCGGCTGGGACGCAGCACTCCCTGCTCCAAAACCAGTCACTGCCTCCTGGGGAGTTCTCCCACCAGCCGTGTTGCCACGCCGCCCATGCGGACAGGCTGAGCCGCCTCCCGGGTTCAGTTCAGGGGGGTAGGGCTGCGCCCCTTGTTTGCACCTTCACAAGATTTATGAGTTCAGCTCCCCTGGGCCCAGATGCCCGGAGCCAAGGTTACCTGACTGGGACGCTGGCTCCAGGCTCCAAAAACAGTTGCTGCTTCCCCATATTTGTTCATTTTCCGTCTCTAAATCTGTGTTTGTTGTTCAGGGTTCGTAGATTGTTATGTATGTGATCGATTCACTTGTTTTTCCGAGTCTTTGTTGCAAGAGGGATCCGAGGTAGCGTCTACCTAGTCCGCCATTTTGGCCCCCCTCCTTCCATCTTCTTTTGATGCTTCCTGCATTGTTTAATATTTTTCCCATGGAATCCTTCACTATTGCAACTTGAGGCTTGGATTTTTTCTTCAGTTCTTTCAGCTTGAGAAGCACTGAGTGTGTTCTTCCCTTTTGGTTTTCCACCTCCAGGTCTTTGCACATGTAATTATAATACTTTGTCTTCTCAAGCCACCCTTTGAAATCTTCTATTCAGTTCTTTGACTTCATCAATTCTCCCTTTTGCTTTAGCTGCTCGACGCTCAAGAGCAGGTTTCAGAGTCTTCTCTGACATCCGTCTTGGTCTTTTCTTTCTTTTCAATGACCTCTTGCTTTCTTCATGTATGATGTCTTTGATGTCATTCTACAACTCGTCTGCTCTTCGGTCACTAGTGTTCAGTGCGTCAAATCTATTCTTCAGATGGTCTCTAAATTCAGGTGGGATATACTCAAAGTCATATTTTGGTTCTCATGGACTTGCTCTGATTTTCTTCAGTTTCAGCTTTAACTTGCATATGAGCAATTGATGGTCTATTCCACATTTGGCCCCTGGCCTTGAGCTTTTCCATTGTCTCTTTCCAGGTATGTAGTCAATTTGGTTTCTATGCATTCCATCTGGTGAGGTCCATGTGTGTAGTCTCCGTTTATGTTGGTGAAAGAAGGTATTTGCAATGAAGAAGTCATTGGGCTTGCAAAATTCTATCATTCAATCTCTGGCATTATTTCTATCACCAAGGCCATGTTTTCCAACTACTGATCCTTCTTCTTTGTTTCTAACTTTTGCATTCCAATCATCAGTAATTATCAATGCATCTTGATTACGTGTTCAATCAATTTCAGACTGCAGCAGCTGATAAAAATCTTCTATTTCTTCATCTTTGGCCCTAGTGGTTGGTGTGTAAATTTGAATAATAGTCATATTAACTGGTCTTCCTTGTAGGTGTAGGGATATTATCCTATCACTGACAGCATTGTTCTTCAGGATACATCTTGAAACATTCTTTTTGACAATGAATGCAACACCATTCCTCTTCGAGTTGTCATTCCCAGCATAGTAGACTGTATGATTGTCCATTTCAAAATGGCCAATACCAGTCCATTTCAGCTCACTAATGCCTAGGATGTCGATGTTTATGCATTCCATTTCATTTTTGACAATGTCCAATTTTCCTAGATTCATACTTTGTACATTCCAGGTTCTGATTATTAAGGATGTTTGCAGCTGTTTCTTCTCATTTTGAGTCATGCCACATCAGCAAATGAAGGTCCCTAAAGCTTTACCCCATCCACGTCATTAAAGTCGACTCTAGTTTGAGGAGGCAGCTCTTCCCCAATCATCTTTTGAGTTTCTTCCAACCTGGGGGGCTCATCTTCCAGCAGTATATCAGACAATGTTCTGCTGCTATTCACAAGGTTTTCACTGGCTAATGCTTTTCAGAAGTAGACTGTCGGGTCCTTCTTCCTAGTCTGTCTTAGTCTGGAAGCTCAGGTGAAACCTGTCCTCCTTGGGTGACCCTGCTAGTATCTGAATAGCTTCCAGCTTCACAGCAACACGCAAGCCCTCATAGTACGACAAAGTGACAAACACTAAGTAATTTGTACAAAGTCACGGAGTATTTAACCTCTGGCAT